>NW_017306313.1:858827-911040 GCF_000935625.1 Nanorana parkeri
CCCCGCGTGCATCACAATGTAGGGTCCTGAGAATTAAAGCTCTCGTGAAGTGCATATGTTCGCTTTAAACTTTACTATTCCTCTACAGTACATAAAAGTCACACTACTGTTATGCAATATCTTTTAATTAGTGAACTTTGTTTACTATATTTTGTGGTAAATATATGGGGTTGCGCAAATAACATAAATGTTGAGTTGGCAAAAATTAAAGGAACATTTTTTCAAATTTGTTTCCTTAGTTTATAAAAAGTAAGGAAATAAAAATATATGAATCAAAATTTGCTACCAAATAAATCCTAGCTATTCTAAAAAAAACAATGTATAATATCTTAGCGTAGACTCCTGAAACTAAAATGATAAAACATGCAAAACAGAGACATTGCCGAAATGAAGAAAAACGGTCTGGGACTCCGGGGGATTTAAGGAGAAAAGGGTCTTGGGACTCAAGTGCTTAATAAAATGCTAAAATATCACTCAGCGCAAGCTACAGATAACCAAAATCATCACCGGAAATGGTAATATAAGGTAAATAATAAAATTCTACATATACAGATCATATAAATGTGAGCCATAGATAGCAACTGTTGATGAGAAAATGACAAGGAATAAGAGAGTATCAAGCTGTGTCCACTTTAGGATTAAATTAGATGATATGGACTGGTTAGGAGTGTCCTCTGTCCACATAGGACTTCCTGTCAGTAAAAGGCTTTTAAAGTTATGATATACCAAAAAAGAAAGCAATTTTTTTTCTCACAAACGAAGCATTCAAAAACAAAGCACAAACCATTTGCTACATAAAGAGCATATTCATTCCTCTATTTATCTGGTCTTTGTCTTCTCTAATGGATCTGAATATCACATATTTTACATTGCAAAACATAACCTATTAGATGTGTTTGTTTAAAAGGAACGATAGATCAAACTCACGTCATGCTATTGTGCTTTATATAACTTTTCAAATTTCATTGATGTATAAGCTTTAGTGTTCCAATGCTTTGAGCCTTTCTCAACATACCTTTTGTTCAGCTGTCATTGTCAAGCTTTGCAGTCGCCCAGTCATATTTCCTAAGCTCTTTTCAAAAGCCGCCACTAAATGAGACTGGAAATGAAGCAAGGAAAAAAAAATCATGAAACAAGCATCAAGAGCTCGCATTTATGGCACATAAACCAGCACTGAGTACATTTATTGAGATAAGTAACTGTCTTTCTCTTTCTCTTATCAGAGATTTTGGTCATCTTCAATTACTGATAAATGAAAATCCTCTGTAGCAGAAAAGGGCCCTATTTTTCATGGCCTGGATCATGAACCTGTATAAACAACATGATGTGTTTGAAATAAAAGCAAAACTTTATCAGCCATTGTTTTATTTACTTGTAAAACTAAGCTTCCACGAATACATTTTATTTTGCCTTAAAAATAAATGTGGCTCTGTGTGTGAATGATTTTATTAGAAATAAGCATATAAAAACATACTGTTTTCTTTGTATAAGAATGTATAGCAGTTACTGAAAAAAATTAAGAGAAAGCCTGCTCAGATACTCGTTATAAAGGAACATATTATCGGGCTGTGGCATGGAAGAAGAGAATAGACTCCTTGTTTTAAATGAAAAGCCTTTAATTTGCCTTTGCAAAGATAGCTTCTACTGTAATCAGGTCACTCCACAATGTCAATCAAAGGCCTGCTTCCATTTAAAATTTTGCCAACTTGTGGACACCTAATGATATACATCAGAAAGGAAGCGGGATGCAGTTGCTGAGGGAGATCTGTCAGAGAGGAGAAAACACAGCTGACAGCTATGTTTGTGTGAAGAGGAAAGAAAGGGAAGGACCGGGTGAGTCACAGCAACAGCCTGTGTAAGTAAAGTGGTCCTTATCCAAACCCTTTTCCATTTCAATTCCTTTTTTTTTTTTATGTACCTGCCCGCATAACACCTAATTTCCTACTCTACCCACTATGAATTTATATTGAGCTGTCTCAATCGCTTTGAAAACACAGACAGCACCAGTAATCATAAAGTTTAGACAGATGTTATTTCCAATGTTTAAATACTAATTAAAGTGTATGCTGTTGGAAAGAGTAGGAAAACGTTTAAACCCCTATCAGTTTATAGTTTGCCATCTGTGTCCCATTTCTGAGATTTCCATTCACTTCTTGTCTCTGAGAAAATCTCCAAAATGAGGGCGATTCCTACCACTATAGTGTACAGGGATACACATCAATTAATACGATTGATAACCTATGTGCATATATGTAAACAATTACCACCTGTTAAAGTCAGTGAGGTGGAAAAAAGAGGTTATACTCCAATCAATGTTGATAATAATTAGCCAATTGGCTTACTTTATTAGTATATAGAAAAGGTTTTTAGGTATAAAAAAAAGTACAAACACAGCACCATCGTGACAGAAACTGTCTAATAAAAATTGGCAAACATATCACTCATTAAAAACATATGGGAACAACACCGTGTCTTAGACCCCTATATCTGTTTCACTAAATGCTACCGCTAATTGTAATGCCCAGATCCACTAGTAATATCCATTGCGTTGGTATAAGTGCATGTGCAAATATTAGAGCAATATATTGCTAATTGATAACCAAGGGATTATGGATAAAAACAGGACTGATTTTCTCCTTATACAAGTCTCCAGGATTTTAACTTGCAAAAATTGGCTTTCCACTCTCATAGCATAGTAAACGCTTTGATGTATCAAATTTCAAGTAGAAACAAAGTTTTGTTACAGAGAGACATCAATAGAATGAAGCAGTTGGAGTGACTTATAGGGAGAGCCAAGTGTCAAAGTTGCCAAATCATCCCAGCCGAAGCCGTATTTTGCACACAGATTGAGACATAAGGGAGAGAGTGATCTTACCGTTTCCCTCAAGGACGAACACCCTGTTCCGTACTTGGTAGCTCGCTCTAAACACCTAGCAGTGGTGTATTTGTCAAAGTGTAACCGCTACTACTCGTTGCAGGACGGCACAGTATCCGGAGGTACATTAAAGGCTGATCTCCCGTCTCAGGCACAGGCTCTTTCCAGGTATAAAGGAAGGCTCACATCCATAAACGCCAAGCCAAAGGGAAGTGGTTACCAGTCCATAGTGGATTTTTTTCAAGCTTGATTTTAGCAAGAGCAGTCTGTATTCATGCGGGTCATCTGTCACGGTGGTGCTGTATTTGTACTTTTTTTTATACCTAAAAACTTTTTATATATGCTAATAAAGTAAGCCAATTGGCTAATTATTATCAATATTGGTTGGATTATAACCTCTTTTTTCCACCTCACTATCTTTAAGAGGTAGTAATTGTTTACACGGATTCCCCTTATAAGTTGGTCGCACACCATATCCACCCGATTAAATAATTGTATTTAGGTCTACCAACAATTACATAGTACAAGAGCCTACCTGACTAGGTACAAATAGAGTAGATATTTTAGGGAGGACTTCTGCTACACAGTTTTTGCAGATATAAAGAAGACTGAATAGAGATTGCATATTTAGACTGTATAGCCAGCTTTAGACTCTTGGTACCTTAATGGTTGGCCCATTGGAAGATTTCCCCTCACCTCCTACTTTGGTGACAATTTTGGATTTTCCATCACTTTCTATCCCATGAACCAAGGACAAATAGGGTGAATCTACTATATTATGGCTCTACACCTGTGTGCTAATCCCATGCTAAGGGAAAACATTTTCTGACACACAGCTGTAGTGTAAAAACGTCAAACACCTATTAACACACTAATGTCCAAGAACAAGAACGAAGTCACATGGCACTCTATGAACTCTTTATTGTCATAAAAAAATATAATAATATATAAAATACCTGTCAAAGCTAAATGTGCATTGTTTTAACGCAAACAATTATCTTTTTAAAGCTTTAGCAGAAGAGTTTTGAGGGAAATTTTGCAAAACTGGAGCAGACAAAATATGTAGCAGCTGTACATGGGAACCAAACAGCTTTTATGTTTTATTTTTCAAGCTTAACTGAACAAACTCAAGAGAGAAGCTGGTTGGTTACTGTCACTGAAGCCTTCATATCCTGGGCACCTCTAGGCCAGCCTCCCCCCCACCTACTTTGGACCTTGGCCTAGAAATTAGTTCTGTTTTCAGGAGGTGGGTACAAGACGGCCATTGTAGCTACTTCTTCCCCCTGGTACAGGGTGCCACGTTTCCCCAGTTACTAGAGAATCTGTGGACTATGGAGCTTGTTATAGAAGGTCATCTTAGTATCCAGTTTCACAAACCTTATCACCCAGACCTGAACTGACTGTGGCAATATGGAATGCAGCAGCACACAAGGGGTTAACTCTGACCCTGGACTCCTTTTTACATCATTAAAGTCTGTTTGTCTATTTGTGTGATTTTTTTAATAATGGGATTAATGTAACTCGACACTAGGTGTAGTTGAGTAAATTAACATACTAGAGACACTCAGGAAACAGTTAATCTTAATATACCTGTTATTGTGTTTATTCTCACCCCATGCCATGTACATAGCTTGGCTAATCAAACCATTAAGGCTTAAAGGGCAGAAGAATGATATTGGCTCTGAACTTTCAGGCACTGGGGAGGGATGTTTGCTTTTATTGTTTAATGTTTTGATTGTATTATTTTTTTACCCATCCCAAACTGTATACATGCTGTGCTGGGTCTCTTTTCTAGCTCTTTTCTACCCTAAACCACATCTTGTCTGGCTCCTGGGTAGAACTGCATAACCCTACATCAATCTTTGGCCTGATGGCTGGGTAATAATACTATAATGACTGCGTTTGGGACCTGATGGAAGACTTTGGATTGGGTTGATAGTGAGAGGAAGCTGTGACTTTAGTGGATATAGCCAGCCGGGGTACCGAGCTCTGTTACAGGTACTATGAGTAAGTGCTCCAGATTGTGTCTGCTCTCGTTTTTATAAATTCCCCCCAGTGTATTTTGTACCATAGTTTGAATGTGTATGGCTTGTGCGAGGTTTCCATATTGTTGCTGGTTTTTAATGACAGATCTGTCAGTTGCAATGGTGGTGGTATATATTTACTTTGATATTGGTGCAGAAATTTGATCTTTTTTATGACAATAAAGAGATCATAGAGTACAATGTGACTACTTTCTTGTTCTTGGACATTAGCATATACAAAAGGTGAATTTACCTAGTGCGGACACAAGAGGGCAATAAAACATTTGACATTTTGGCGACACAATGTAATAGAAAAAAGGTGCCATTTGCTACTACAATCAACTATAGAAATGTATGTAATGGAACTGGCCATATTGCTAATTTCCTCTTTTCTAAGAAATAAGAGGATTGCATAAAGCTAGATTTCTAAATAATGAAGGGCCGCTAGCTACTCACTATTACTAATACAAATGGCATTGTGGGAAGTGGGGTACCAGCAGCTAGCATAAGCAAAAAGATCTGCAACAAGACCTAATTTTTAGCTATTAATCATGGAGTATGCACCTGTTTAATCCTTTTCCATCACTTCTTTTGCTGCTCTATTTGAGAATGTAGGGAGCATAGGAAGAGAGGAAGACATTCTTCCCTAAGGAAGCCATTAACTTTATATCCCATTTATGCATAATAGATTTAACTATTTAAAGACCAATAAGGTAACTTGTTGCCAAGGAATGGCACCTTATTTTTGTTTTTGCCATATTTGGTCTACTTGGCAAACAAAACATAATTCTTTCCTAAATGATATTATTCAGAAAATAAGTTAAACACAATAGTTTTTTTCTCTAAACAACATGCAGGACATTGCTGAAAATACCCCACACTACGCTGGCATTTTACATTTTATTTATATACATTCAAAGTGAAGTGTGGATCCATATTGCCATAATGAACACTTGCAGGCGATTATCATCCCATGACCAATTTCAAGGTCATATGACAAGAGGAGGCCAGTTTCTTTCTTCTCTTGACACATTTTGGCAATGAGGTTATTAAATTAACAGGGCTTAACTTCGGAGTCCCAAAGCAAGCAAAGTGCAAATGGCAACTATAATGCACACAGCAGTTCTTTATAAGTGACCTAGAGAAGCGGGTACTTCTTAAACAATATCATTTCACATCTCCTAAACAAAGGGGAAATGGGACACGGTTTAAAAAGGTTTTAGAGCAATTTATAAATACAGTGGTGTTTTTTTCAGTAGAAAAGCAATGGCATTGCCATAGTTAAGACATGCTGCTGTTTTTTTGCCAGTCCATTAAACATTCTGCATTTATACATTTTCAAAGACACTTTATAGGCATTAATTTATCTTATCTAAAAACTGTTACATGTCTGTTGAACACCTGTCTGAGATTCACACCTGCAGTCATTCTCAAACTCACACACCACACACTAGTTTTGGGGCCACGAAGCTAATTATTTTTTAAGAGTCACTGTACATGTACTAGAATGGAGCAAGAACTTTAATGTATGTGATCATTTATTAGTCTAATCAACGAGTTAATTTGCTTTGTATCATTATTGTTGCAGGTTCATACGCCCTGGTTCAGTACTCACATTTGCAGACAACTGAGATGTCAGCGTTGCAACTTTTCCTTGTGAAGTTACCAGCTCCCTTCGCAGCTTTTGTATCTGCTAAATAATAATATGCAAGAACATACATAATTATGTAATAGGCAGAACTGGTACTTTTTAGCTAACTGATTAAAAAGAACAATTATTTTGGTAATCAAAAGTAAAGAAGTTTGCAGAGCAATTAAACCGTGGTCAGAAAAATACATAGAGTGCCATTGATCTCCTGAAAATGGAAGGTGCTTAGTTGTCTTTGGTCACTGACCCAGAACATGCACGTGGACCAGTAAAGTCAGGCTTCTGGATCTGTTTAATTGTTCCAGGTCAATGAACAGAGTACTAAAGCCAGAGAGTCATTAAGATAGAAAATACACTGGTATTTTCAGAGAGAGATCTGAGCGATGGCAGACTTCTTCAAAATAGTTTTCCAGGTATACTTAACAAGCAGTTTTTTTTATTCTCTGACCATTCACCTAACAATTCTGATTATTATTCAGTATTTTACTGAATGACTGCAATGTTCAGTTTACATTGACTGTGTAAGCTGATACATTTGCTGGAGATGAAGCCAATTAATGAAGTCTATGAAAAATGTTTAATACCCAGCAATACATTGTACTTTCCTTCCTTAAAGACACCCTGTTTCCAGACTATTCATTTCAACAACATCAACCCATACGATTATATAAGCATTTAACATATTTTATTTTATACATGTTATTTACCTGTAAAAGCTTTCATTGTGTAGACATCCAAATGCCCTGAGACTATTGCTGGGCGGAGCCATCTTGGATGTGATGTCAGCAGCCCCATCAGACTCAGAGCTGTCACTCTAATGAAGCTCTATTGTATTCACCTTTGTTCCTACCTTGGCTGCTACATAAAAGGTATGTAATGAGATCAGGGGAGGAGCAGAAAAGTTGGGCCAGCAGAAACAGTAATTAGAAGAGAAGAGTGCTATGATGTGGCAGGAGGGAGGGGCTGTGCAAGGGAATGGACTCCTTCTGGAGTGGTTGAATTTTCTAAGCAAGTTCAAAGGCACAACGAAAGAGAATAAAAGAAATCGTATAAAGCATGATTGCAAATAAGCATGCTAAGAACTTATTTTTTCTGTGCTTTTATCTTCAAATTGTTTTTAAGTTGGTAACAGGGTCTCTAATCTTCATTCTCAAACCAATAGATTAATGTACTGCTAGCTTTTGGGATTGGCTTGGATTTATGTCACTCCAGTTACGTTCAAATGGTATAATTTAATATCCAGCAAATATATGTATTCTAGTTCGGAATACACAAAACAACAACAACAACATTTAAAGTGAGGTTGTGGACATTATACCTGTAATAATCTCCAGAAGGGAGTGAGGATGGAAAAGGCTTAGTAAGTAATTTCTCAAATATTATACTGACTGGTTACATAACTTCCTCCAGCAAGATTGCCTCCACATGCTTTGAGGATATGAAATGTCACTCACAGAATGATTGGGAGATCGGAATCTGGCAATTACCAGACAGGTTTTGTTGCTCTCATATTAGAAAAGGAATAGAGTCACCAAGACAGGAAAAAAGTGGCCTTCTTGAAAACAGAAAATGAAAAATAAATCCATTTCCTGGCCATGATAAAAGCTTTAGCAAGTTGGCAAAAGATTCTCTTTTTTTTGCCATTTCCTCAGTAACTATCTGGGATGTGCATCATTTCAAGATTATGGACCTATGTAAGAGAGATTAAGTTAAGTAAATGTAACCTGATATATTTTATGCATGACACTGGCACTAGGGGGTGTGTAATTGTGTCCACAGTCTTATCTTACATATATATATATATATATAATGTATAACCGCATGAGAACCTCCTCCGCCTGCATCGACCTTGGACTGTTATTTGACTATGAAAACTGGACTTCCCTTATCGGCTTGACGCTATCGATTCCTGTCACATCCACTCCATGTATGTTCATCCCTCGCCATTGGGCTCCATACATATATATATATATATTACATCCAAACACGTGTTTTTTGATTGGCCGCATTTTAAAACAAAATTATATGTTCTTTTTATTTAACATATTTTGCTTTTTATGTACTAGGTTTCATGAGTTAGCTCGCATAGTTTTCTTTGCATATTATTTTTTAAAACATTTTTTTGTCATTTTCAATGCTATTAAAGAACTTGTTTTGGGTAGAGTGAGGAAGTCACTGTGTAGTCATAGGGTTATTATTCTTATTAAATGCAAACGCAGCAATAAAACCACTTAATTTTAGCAGAGTTGGAGAGATTTAGAACTGCTGTTTTTTATTGCTGTATGTTTCTTTTTAAGAGATTTACCCTCACTTCCTGCCACCAGGGAGGACATTAGGTGCCCCCCCCCCCCCAAAAAAAAAGAAAACCTACAACAAAAATAAGAAAGAAAATAACAAAAGTCCTAGCAGTTCCCCATTCTATCCATACCTAAAAATAAAGGTTCTGACTGAGGTCAAAAGATTTGGAAATTGCATTCAGTAGTGTCTTAAACTTATGTTATCTGAAAAAATCAGCTGGCTTTGTCTCATGAATAAAACAGAGCAAACGGAACCTATAACTTGGTTGCCGAGCTGCGAAGTCTACAGGAGAGGCTGTGTTCACCAGGAACCCTCTCACGGGGGGGGCAGACATAGCAGGAAGACGCAACAGGACCACCTATAGAAATGGTCAGGCTACTAGGGTGGATAGAAAGGAGCTGGCAGAGCACCCCAGGTAGTGTGTGCCCAGCTGCAAGGTCTCCGGGGAGCAAATTCGGGCAAATTGAGCATACCAAGAATAGCTGTGCTCAGCTGCAAGGGCTTGAAGGAGCAGAGTTCAGCAAAGGGAGTTTTACCAGTAATAGCTGTGCCCAAATTCAAGCCCTCGAAGGAGCCGAGTTGGGCAAAGGGAGGGCACTAGGAACCAGTTCAAAGGTCAGGAGCAACAGGTGAAGTGTACCTGGAGAGATGCATGTGGCCTACCTGTGGCCAGATGTGACAGATAGAATGTACCAGAAATTATGCCAGCAGCCAGGAGCGTACCCAAAGTAAAGGCATCAGCCAGGAGCAAATGATGGAATGTATATGGAGTGATGGCAGCAGCCAGTAGCAACAGATGAAACTTATCTGGAGCAATGCCAGCAGTCAGAAACGACAGATTGAACATACCCAGAAACTGCATGGACCAGGTGGCAATGACATAGGCACAGGGAAGCTCAGGACTGAAGAGGCACAGGCTAGGTAAGTGTGTGGGGGCTCAGCTGCATGTGGACAAAGGTTGCATGAACATATGTCCACTATTACACCCAGGGTAAAATCTGAAATTGAGTGCGGTCATGAGCCTAGGAGATGCGCCACAGGTACAGGGAAGGCAAACATTATGCATATTCAATACACTCACGTAGGCAAAGCTATAATAAATATGTAAACACATTAATTAATCTGATACTTTAGTGAACATATCCATACCTCTGAATGTGCCTTTTCTTCAGCCTGCAAAAAGAACATAAATAAATATTACATTACGATTCTAAATTTAAAGAAAAATACCATATCATAGAGGGTTCCACAACACCAAAGAGACTCTGTTCAACTTTAATCTTAACTCTAAGCTAACAAAATCTATTTGGGCATCTGCTATGGATTGCAACCAGGATTAAAATCAGCAATTGCTGAGCAGCTGCAACATTTGTCAGTCAATAAACGGGGGCGCTATTCCTCCAGTGTTTAGTACTTTGCATTCAGTAATGATGAGCTCAGTTTTGGACTAAACACGGTCTGATACCAAGTAAAATTAAGTATTTTCACTGCTTGCATTTAAAATACATTTAACAATATATTCATGAATACAGAACTGATTTAATTTGTGCCTTTTAAATCTGTTTTAAGTTCAGCTCTAAAAATACGTGAACAGGTTTGTATATATAAAACTCATGCTAATAATATAATCCTTCAAAGAAGAATATAAAGCTCAGAATCTAAAGCTGCTGTTTTGTTTGTGCATCACAGAACCCTGTGTAACTGAATTGCATATTCTACACAATTTAAAGTGTAGGGAGGTATATTCAGCAGTTCTCAATGGCATTAATTACTGAGCTTCTTCATATACTCCTTTGCAGGACTGCATTAGTTGTATGGTTTGAATAGTAAAGTATAAGGGTGGTCTAATGGTACATATAAATCTGTCAAGAAAATCATGGAATGATTTTGCAATGGAATGAAACATTTTAACACTTCCAGAAGGTTTTCGCCATACGATTATTTGCAGTAGAACAAGATTTTAACAATACAAAGTTACTGACTGTTCTGATAGACTAAATGCAGCTGAATCACTGCTGACATCTACTGACCACAATGAAATAAGCAGAATTTCCACCGGTATTTAGTTTTAGAACTGGGAGAGGTCAGGTTAGTCAGCAAAACAGCCACTGTCCAACAGATAAGCCCATCATTAGTAATTAATGTAAATTAAATTATCTTAATCTGTGTGATCTTATATGTATCAAAATACACTACAAAGCCAAGCAAACCTTGCACAGACTAGCTCTAAATGACGTGTTTGCTATGCTTCTTTTATGCAAACTTAGAGATTCAATAAACATTTGTAATTCACTATAGTGCGTCGAGTACAAGCTGGGACATTCACTTAATGTAAACACGCTGCAAAAGGTAGAATTGTGAACAAAATAGACTAGAATAGGGTTTGCATTCAGTTAAGACTGCATAAGCACTAGTATTTTTAATATAGTTGGCTAAAAGAAATAAATTACATGGTGCTGTGAACGATAGCTACATGAGATATCTTTTGTGGCAAGCTTAATATACGCCATTGTGTACACACCACCAAGAAACACACCTGTTGCTCACCTAGAGCTTTTCTTTGTATGGAAACAAAATCTATTTATTTAACTTTGTTTTCAAGTGAAAGGCAAAGTCAAACCACCTGTTTTAAAATATTTACAATAGATACAATAGATAGTGTTGACTTACAGTGGAGTAAAGAGAAGATGTGCTGGAAACCAATGATAAAGAAGATCCATGAACTGAAAAACAAAAAACATACATGTAATTCAACATACTGGTATGACAAGCAAATAAGAAAATCATAACTGAATAATACCGGAGAACAAGGACATGTTGATACAAAATCCACAGCAATGTCAGGCAACAATAAACTAAATCCACTTAATTAACTGTCCACTAAACAATGCAACTAAGCTAAAAACCAAAAAGACTCCTTAGTATACCTTCATGTGAGTTCTGTGTAACCACTGCAACTAGAATCCAGAGACCACATGTGAGTCACTGGGAAAACATATTCTGAAGCCTGTGCTGAGCATCTACCACTCCCTCTGCTTGCTATCACACAGCATATTGAAACCTCCAGGGCAGGTTTTAATAAGACTGGCTGTTGTAAGAAACTTATTAGTACTGACACTATATGATATGAAGCTTTCACTACAGATGGACAGCAAACACTCTGCAGTAGATGTGTTTGGAAATAGGTTGCATTTTTTTTTGCATTTAAAGCAGGTAATGAAAAAGGAGCGTACTTATGCGTGCTCTGCCCAGGAAAAAGGAAATTTATAAGGAGGGACCCAGCTGCAAACAGACTACTGAATTGTTTCCTTCTACAGACCTTCTGCAGGGGTGTTGCATGGGGGGGCCAGTTGCCCAAAATTATTAAGGGAGCTGCAGGCAGCTGGCCCTCCGGTTCCAGGGCCCATCGGGTCAGCAGGGGGGCCTGGGCTTGGGTTGGAAGCCCGAAGCCGCCGCTACTCTGCACCTCTCTCCTCCCTCCTGGGAGCTGACTACATGCTACGGTCTGTGTCCTCTCCGATTCCCAGCTGCTATCCACTAGATGTGGTAGAGGCAATGGGGATTGGAGGGGACACAGAGCTGATCCAGCGAATTCCCTAGTAAGAATAAAAATTGCAGAATGTATAATTGCAATATCTGGAATTCCATTATTCTAGAAGAATACTTCTATCATCCCTTAAGTGGAAAAACATACCCAATACAGGGACATTTTACATAACACAGATTTCTATGTTTGTTATGCTGTCCATGCTCCCTGGTTTACAAAGGGAAAACCCTAGACACCTTTAAAAAATGTTTCTGGAAACATTGCTTGGATATTCAGTTAGCTCTTGAATCAAAGAACGCAGATCTGAATACCAACAAACTGGTGGCCATGCATTTTTCAATTAAGGGCCACGAAATTCATGAATTTAGAGGATAGGTAACTGAACATAATCCTAAATCTCAATTGCAATAAAGCCTGTATGCTTTTACGGCAATAGGTGTTTTAGATACATACTTAGAACACTGTGGAACCAGCTGGCTTGAATACGGCCCACTCTTATGCCAGCTTTTTTGATTAGAGGTAAATTTGATTAGACTAGTGGTTTGTCGGTTTGATCAAGTGCCCTTGATCAAGAAGTTAATGATTTATTATAACTAGGGATGCACCAATACTGTTTTCTTGGTATCCAGTACCGATATTTATCTTTCAATACTCGCCGATACCGAATACCAATACCAGTACTTCCGCTAGAATGGATCTGGCTTCCCGGGCAATCAGAAAGCCGAGTGGCCTGTCAATACCCACCGATCGGCTTCTTGGTTACCCGGGAAGCTGGCTCCATGCTGTTTGGCCGGCTCATTGCTAATTGGCCTGGGAGTCGGCATCCCAGCCAATCAGCATAGAGCCGCCTTCTTGATTAGCCAGGAAGGCAACTCCATTCTGTTTGCCCGCCTCAATGCTGAATATCCGGGAAGCCAGCTTCCCAGCCAATCAGCATCGAGCCGGCTGTTTGGCGGCACCGATACCAGTATCGGTGCATCCCTAATTATAACCTTTTTTTGGTTGATATATTACAGTTTTTAAAAACTTTTTGGAGTATCAATATATTTCCCGCCATATGGACAGATATTGTCAGGTTTACCTATTTTCTGAATGTTTTAAATGATCATTATTAGTGTTGTTATCATACTCTCTTTAATGAACCACTTTCATCATCACTTTTTGTTATTTTACCTGTTGATGTTTTTACTGCCATATGGTAATGGCGATTCCATTTGGTGCAATTTTTACCACAATTTATTTTCCTTTTTTTAGCCCTCTGAAGTGCATTTACCATTGCCTAGATATTCTCTGCCAGGTCAGGTGGCACCTTGATTTGTTGTGACTCCTTTTAGACACCACCTTGTGGTTTCCCAGCAACCAGGGACTTTATTTGCTGTGATTGGCTGTTTGTCCCGCTGTTTGCCCAATTATGATGTCACTTAGGATAGGTGACAGATGTTGGGCTGTTGATTGGACAACAGTGCACTTCCTGCTGTCACTTTCATGGAGCAAATGGCACCATTTACCACTATAATTTTCCTATGTGGTCTGAAAAAACAATGGTATGTACTGGCCCATGTGTGAGATGGGGCTTTAATCCCTTAAGGACCAAGCTTCAGATGCTTGTCCTCCAGTTAAGCACAAAAGTAATTTTTGCTATGTGTGTTTTCAACCGCAATTTCCATCTTTCTCATTTATTGTACCAACACATATTATATACCCTTTTTAAAGAGATAAAAAGGGCTTTAATTTGATGTGGCCTATACATATATATGTTCTCATTTATTATAAAAAAAAATTGAAAAAATTTTACAAACTTTTTTTTTACTGTTTTGGCAATAATATTGTGTACATACTTAGCGCAGCTTAGGAAAAGTAATTAAAAATAAAATAATTTCTTTGTCCTGTTTTACAGAGTACATAATATGTCTAGGATTTCAGTTTATTTTTCGTATTTACTGGTCACAATTTCAATTTGGAACAATTATAGAATTTGGTATGTTTGTCTTTAGAGTTACATAGCCAACACAGAAAACAAAATTGCCACACAAAAGTATATATTTATATAAAGTAGACATCACAGGCTATTTACCTAAGAGTATTTTGACACTTGCGACATAGCCGTGATGGAAGCTTAAGGTGATCATTACCTGGGTGAGTTAATCAGTTATTTACTATTATGTGGGAGTGGTTGTCAAGTGTAGTGGGTGGGGATGATCCATAACAGTTCATGTCTGTGTATAATGAATTCTGGTTTGTATCCCCAATGATGATGAAGTGCTAGTGAGGTTCGATTTTTGAAGATTTCTGTAAGCAGGACCAAGGTGCTGGATGATTACATCACTGCAGCACTCAGTATTATTGCGTTGGAAAACTGTTTGGAGTGCAACATTTTCTTCTCTACATATTGTTACATGAAAGTGAATCTATTTTATTGACTTTGACAA
The DNA here is from genome assembly GCF_000935625.1 of Nanorana parkeri. Lineage (NCBI taxonomy): Eukaryota > Metazoa > Chordata > Amphibia > Anura > Dicroglossidae > Nanorana > Nanorana parkeri. Next base: position 873,649 of record NW_017306313.1, read on the forward strand.
CAATTAAATGTTTGCTGCATATTGCATGCAGTATATATTATCAATTATTATTTCAAAACATGTTCAATAATTTCACTAATGTTTTAAAGATAATAACCCTTATTTATTCATCCAATGGTCACATAAGAACTATGTGTGCTGTATCACACATCTAATCAGGTTTCTGTAAGGTGTAGGAGAAGGAAATACAAAAATATGTTGTTTACAGTTGCCAAATACTGTAACGAGGCTCAGTTTATGATGTAAAACATGACTCCATGATGTAATTACAGCAATTTCATTACCTTCTTCCATGCTGTCTCGGAAGGACCCTGAGTGACTGATTGCTCTTGGTCTCTCCTCCAACGAGGTAGCACTTCCTCCTAGCTGTGAATCTTCATATAATTCGAAGGAAGCATCTTGAGCTGGAATGCTATTGGATCGCATCATGTTTGGTCCAGGAATTGTAAACTGGGATAAACTGGTAGGGCTCACTGGAACAGACAGTTTACAGATCAAGCTTTACAATTGCACAATTCTTAGTGCTATTATTATTACCAATATTCATTTATTTTGGCACAGTGTGCATTAAATACGTATAACCTGTGCTTAAATGATAAGCCACATGAATTCTTCAAAGGAAATGTACATGCAGCACTGTTATTTTCCCTTATTACCACTGGGGCTTGATTGAAAGAAAAGAAAAAGATGAAGATGTTGCCATTAGCAATTAGTCAGATTTCATCCTTCATTTCAATCATGAGAGATAACAGCTTCACTTTAAACAGTTTTAGTATTTCTTGAGTCAGAGGTATGAGAGACAACTTCACTTTAAACAGTTTTAGTATTTCTTATGTCAGAGAAAAATGTCAGTGGTCTTGTATATTGGCCCTCCCACATTGCTTACCCAAATTTGAGTAATGGTATTTCCCACTGGTAGATAAGGACATTCCTGATGGGGAGACAAGAGGAGACTGGTTGCCAGTATCTTGCAGTCCTCCTGTTGAATGAGAACGCAGCCACTCTTTACCCTCTTCTTGACTGCTCTGTCGAGACGATGGTGTATATCTGCAGACATGCAACAATATTTATTTGATTGTAGATACCATGTTAAGTGTAATCAAATCCAAATGAAGATCTGATTAAGAAAGTGTTGCTTACAGGTAAACGTTAGCAGGCGAAGACAGTATTCATGCCCATATGCAACCTAACTTTGTAAACAACAAATTTTTCTTTAATATGTAATTAGTTATGGAAGACCATGCTGAGACTACATGCTATATTTTGTTTTGATGCTCAAGTCACTCATAAACAAAGAGATGGCAGAATGTACTTTTTAAAAAAATATTATCAGGTGTGCAGTTTGGAACATTGAGTAAACTTTGAACAAATAACATGAAACTGAATGTGATATATTTCAGATACCTTCACATTGGGTTATTTTTTTACATTATTTCAACATGTAAATTCACCTGAAAAAGTAATATACATGCAATAAAAGTGTATTTACTTTAAAAATAAAGAACACAAGAAGCACACATTTTACAATGTATGCTATTTAAGTTAGAAACAATACAAGGTACCGTAACTAACAGTGGTTCTGAGCAAGCAAATTGGGTATAATTAATGACTGCAGCATTAAGCATTAAAGGAGAACTATGGGGTTAAGGCTTTCCCCCATAGTTCTCTTTAGGGTAACAGGAGGACACAAACTAGCGTCCTCACGTCACCCTAGGCTCAGTATACCGCGAGCTGTAGCTCGCGGTATACTGAGACGCCGCAGTATACCGCAAGCTGTAGTTCGCGGTATACTGAGACGCCGCAGTATACCGCAAGCTGCTGCTCGTGGTATACTGAGACGCCGCAGCTAAAGCGGATCCCGACAATTATGTCTGGATCTGCCCAGCTGCGTGACTGACAGCTGGCTCTGCCTATCTAGAGGCAGAGCCAGCTGTAGCTGTCCCCTCCCCCTTCCGTTCCGCCAGTCAGCGCTGGCGGATCAGAGCGGGGAGGGGGAATCCAGCCCCTCCCCTGTCACGGCAGAGAGCTGTGACAGGATGGAGAGGTGAGCGAATGCCGGTATGTGTTCGCTCACCTCCCGATCTACTAAGCCGACCTGTGACAGTCTCATTGTCACAGGTCGGCTAGAACTATGAGGTGAGTGAAAAGCACTCACCTCATAGTTCTCCTTTAAGCTCTTCTTCAAAGCATAAAGCTGCTATATTCACAATATGCTTTAGCACAAGCATGCAGAACAGAAACAATTACACAGTGAAGAAATATTAAGAGTACCAAGATTGAAACAGATTATCCCAATACACAGTGAAATATAATTATACAACAACATTAGCTATTTATCTAGGTCAGTATGAATTTGAATAAAATAGAATTGAAGTTCTGCAGATGAACATTTCCAAACTAGAACCAATAAAAGTTGTTTAGTTGCATCCTAAAACATCTGCTGAACATGTATTATCTGTTTGCATTCATCCTAATTTGGGATACTAAGTGCCTAAAAGGAAAACGGATCATCATAAAATGTGACTGGGTTTATTTACACTCGCATGTGTTTTTTTTTTTTTATTATTGTAAACAGCAGAGAATGGACTAATTGCTAATTTCTTAGCAGGTGTTATAGACATTGGCAAGTGAAAAATGTAAGGCCAATGCATCGGTCACAGGCCATTTAAAAGCAAAAAACCTGCACTAGCAAATGATCATTTAATCTGATTCGCTACCAAGCACTTTCCTTTTGGACTCTTTTTGTACTTGAAGGTCCATTGAACCTGATGGCCAACAGTGTCCATTACACAGCCCGCATGGTGTCACTGAGAGGCTTCAGTTAGTGGATTATTATTTCTGGAACATTGTTTTCTCTGACAAACGTTACACTTGGAAAGTAAAAGCACTAATATCTGTACATCAAACAGCACTAGTATACAGAATGTTGTGTTTCTCCTGCAAAACACACACAGGCAATCTACAATGATACTTTCATAAAAATAACTCAGAAATGTATGAATAATATACAATAACAACATTTCCTACATGTCTGTAGTGGGAACGCCATCCTGAACAGTAAGGCCAGGTGCACACTTGGTTATCCCGGGACGTGCAGTTGCCTGGCGTGGTCGGGGGTTGCCATTAGAAAAGTATGGCACCGCTAGTGCAATCAGCGGTGGTATGCAATTCCGTGATTGCGCGGCCATCGGCACAGTTTCGTGCACAATTGCTGCATGGTCACGGATTGTCCAAGTGTGAACCAGTCTAGGCCTAAATGTCTGCACAGCAAGAACTGGCATTTTCTTACATCGCAGACTCTGAAATCTTCTAATTTCCATGAAACATATGCATTATGTGTTTGCTTATATATAATATCAAACACAAAGAACAGACCATCAACGTTGTACACAAAAGATTGATGAAAAATACAAAGAGAGATCAACAGAACCAAATACAAAAGCAAGCAGTGAAAAGTTGTTAGTATCTGGAAAAGGAAAATTCTTAATACAGAGACCAATACCAAAGCTTGATACACATACAGTAAAAATACTACTTAATTACCTTAAAAAGATCAGATTTAAAATGTGGAAGAAAAAAAAAATAGAAAAGTATGTAATCTGTGCCTTGCATAGCTATATGTATGCACAGATCATGGTGTGTTTTTAAAAAAAAAATCAGTTACATAACTATTGCTTGCCACTTGAATGAAAATTAAACTTGGATCAGTATTCTCTGTGATAGACACAGTCAGTTGAATTCATACAAATGAGCCTACATGAAAAAAAAGTATGATGTATAAAACACAATAAGTGAAAATAAAACAGGAATCACCCTTTATTTACCTGAATGCAGAAATCCCAATGAATACTATAGTTCTGGATCTAGTTCTACTTTGCGCATTACTCATACTTCACGTATTAGGTAAGCCCAAGGGCATTCTGAGTAAGCATTTATTGCAAATATAGAAAGTAGAAGAATTTTGATGTTTATGAAAATAGGGTACTTCCTAAAAGAAATACTAGACTCACATATAAAAACGAATAAAATAGATCTGGGGATGCTGCCAAAATGGTGGTGTCCCAGATGTATTTTATCTCTATTCCATTTTAAGACATGAAACATGGCTGTTTTTAACCACCCAGCTTTAGTACTAATAGATGAAGCCTGAATTTGTTTATCATAGAGATTAGTGATCCATAGATGTACTGTAACAAGAGAACAGGGAAACACACCAAGGATACAGGTACAAATGCCAATGAGCACACACCCTTTGAGGCCAGCCTGTTGCATACGATATACTGGTGAAAGACAGTTTGATCAGCACTGAACAGAGAAGGTAGTTGGATAGACTAACAGAAAGCAAGAGACGCCCAAAGTGTACTAAGGCAGCGGTCATGCGCGAGGAATAGTTATACCTTAGTCCCTTTTTGGGCAGAGTGTTTCGATCAAGTTGCATACTGTTAAGATAAAGAAAACCCCTACAAACAAGATAAAAACCATTAGAATTAAAATTAAAAAAAAATACATAAAAGTTTGATGTATTGCTATAATGCTGCAGAAGGCCTGAAGTACATTTGCAGACATTCCAATGTGCATCCTATTGCCGTTTAATACTACTATGCCGACACGGGAGCTCTGCTCTTTCTTTTCAATCACTGTCTCATTAGTATGTCACTGATGTAATGTTTTTAACACTTAACCCCTAATATCTAATTTTTTCTTTTGCATCTGCTGTTATGGATGTTCTAAGTTTTGACACACATACTTATGGAATTATTAAGGCTATTATGTGTTCTGTTTGTGGCAGGTAACACTAGCAAACTTGAAGCCTAGTCACTTTAAGGAAAATATCCTTACCTCTCGGACAGGGTCGATCTAACACTTCCAGTCCTCATCAGCATGCTTTGAAGTTCCTGGGTACTTGCTGTCAATCCAGATAGTGAACTATGATGACTGAGAGGTAAGTCAATAGACTCTGAGCTGGTGTGAAGGCTTGTCATTGACTGGTAGCTTGGGGTGTCCTTACTTCCAGCAGAGGAGCTGCTCAAATTTGTCGTCCACACTGGGCCACCTGATGTAAACGAGTGAACTGATGCTGGACTGGAGGCCAAAGAATGTCCTAGGCTTATGACATCAGGAGTTAATTCACTGGGTTTGCTGAACAAGGGGCTGCTGCCTCCACTCTGTCCACCAGCACTGCCCATGCTACCTGTACCAGATGAGGGGGAATCCAAGCTGCCCTGTCTAGCCAGAGAGGTGTTGCTGGGGCTAGATATCACTGAAGAAGACTTAACACCATCACTATTTGCAGCAGAGGAAGATTTACTACCTGCTTTTGTGCCAAACAACCTACAAATTAAAATAACAATTAGTTTCCGGTAATACATTAATTATTGTATATACAACATAAATATGCTTTTGATCAACAAACCTTTATTGCTTTACACACCCTCAGAGGTAGATAACCATACATTACAGCAGATTAGAGAGAAATGCTGGTGTGTAACTCTCAGGTGTGCACAGACCAAAACCGTAATAAGGTGCATCACTAGGTCTCAACCCATTACTTCTCTCTTCCCTCACATTTTTATCTACAAACATTAGTTGGTATAGCACGTAGAAGGCTTAGTACAGAAATAAAAAAAAGAAGGAACTATGGTCTATTGTATCAAATGGATATTTGACATCGTCCTAACCAAGAGTCTGTATGAGATAAGTGGTAGTCCCTATTGAGTATTTGTACCAGAGCCCTATAGTCTTTGGTTTTACTTCTGGAAAATGGCCAGTATGAGTAATATGGTAATCATTTTCATCAAAATGGTCTGTTCAAGTGTTAATATTATTATATGAATGTTTTTACAGCATCTAATATGTAAAAGCCAAATTACAAAAAATACTGCATACGTTTATTGCTCCCTAAAGAAGAACGTTGGGGAAAAATTATCTCAATCCACCGCACTGCAAGGGTTAAGTGTTCATTTTTGAGAGAGCGAAAATAACAATGTTATTCTCACCCGAACCTTGGAGCCAGCTGGCTGTTAAACCAATCCCTGGAGCCTCTCTCCCCCTCCGCACCAGCTGTCTAAGGTCATGCGAGTCATCACATCCAATACAGTGTATTGGACGCGAGGACGCCAAAGGACATACCATCACTGGAATGGAGGGGGAGAGAGGTATAACTTTGTTATTTTTGTTTTTTCATGGAGTTCTTCTTTAGAATAGTTTTAGCTTCTGGTTTTAATTACATAAGGCATCTATTAAGTAGATTAGATAAAATACTATTTCATTAGATAAAATGAGGTATAAAGGCTTTCAACAGTTAAATGTTATTTAGCAATTAAAACATAATTATCTCACACATATACTATATATATATATGTATGTAAATATTTATGTATGAGAGAAAAATTAACTCATTAATAACTCATGTGTCTTAGTGAACTGTTTACTAAGATATATGAGCTGTGCCGAATTCTTTCATACATGCAGTTCTACAATCTCCCACAAGAGGGAGTCATACATTTTAAAATAATTTTCATACAGTTAATTTTGATAAGAAACTCTGTAGAACTGACATTTGAGGGATGCACAATATCTCATGGTAAGTATTTGCATTATCTTTACTTATCCAGGTGGGAAATAGTGGTATATATTAGATTTAAATGATCTGTAAGAGAAATAACTTTTAACTTAGAAGCTAAGTAATCACTGACATGACTGTAGTTTACTATTGGCAAACTGATTCTATTGTTTTGACTAGATTTAAGGTTTCTGATGTCTCTGAATGCCATATCATTTTGTTTTCCTTATATCCGTACATATTATCTCATTATATGATTACACTATCTGCATGGCTTTTTCATGTTCTCCCTGTGCTTGCATGGGTCCCTCCGGGAAATCCGGTTTCCTCCCACACTCCAAAGAGATGCCGATAGGGTTAACTTTGGACAGAAGCCAAATAACCTATGATATGATATTCTACTGAAGGTGCCCAAAATGGCTGCCCTGATACCAATTTTATAAGTGCCTTGAGTCCCCAGTGAGAAGACATTATAGGAATATAAAATAATAATTATACTTTTAGTCAGAGATTCCCATGTCCTTTAAAGTTTTCCCAATACACACAGTATTTAAAAGTTGTCCATTGTGAAGTACTACACAATTGGTACATGCCAAAGAAATGAAAGATAAAATTATGTTTTGTAAAATATGCTGCTTGTTGAACACGATATAAAAAAAACAAGGGTAGTAAAATGATTCTTACCTCCGGAATGTTGGTGAAGCGATGTCAGGATATTTTGATCCTGGTTGCCTCAAGCCTTGAGCACTGCAGGCTGATGTTGGACTTGATTTAGCAGAACCTGACAATGAGACACTTTCAGAATCTGACACTTTTTCCTTTTCTTTGTCAGTTTGGTTGATGGTGACAGGACTTGAACGCTCTGAGGCCATTTTTGAGGGCTCTCTAAGTTTTGTACCTGCTGACTTGCTGCTTACATTGGAATCGATACTACTAGTGCTGGATCTATGTCCACCCCTACCTGGAATACCACTTGTACTGGACTTAGAAGGACGTGGTAAACTACGATACTGGAGTGTAGCTTTTGAGTTAGCCAGCAATACCCCATCATCTTCATTTTGGGAGCCATCAAGGCTAGTTTTCCTGCCAGCCCCTTTTCCTGCAATCGCTGCTGATTTAGGCATTTTCCCAAGTGTTGCGGATCCACTAGTTAGAATTGCACCTCCTCCAGTTATGTTTGGTGAGCCTACCCCAGCTTTCTTAAAGCCAAATGAGCTAGTGGCTGTTGGTCTTGCAATTCCTGAAGGTGGCTTTTTTCCTTCATCACCACTGCTTTTTCCTGCATCTGAGGGCGAACGCTGGAGTGGTCCACCTTTAAGCGATGTTTTGACTTTCTCTGATGCTTTAACATCATCTGTTTTACCTGTTGACAAACATTGAAATGTTAAATTTTTTTCAAAACAGCCACAGAGAGAGCAGGAAAAAGTAATTTCATCAATGTTCAAAGTATGCCCCCCGTAAGTTGCAACTTATCGTACTCTTAGGCCTGGTTCACACCTGGGCGTTTTAAAGCGCGTTCCTACGTGCTGTAAAACGCTCAACATGTGAAAACCAATAATTGCCTATGGGCATGGTTCCCACCTGGGCATTTTACAGTGCGTAGGAACGCGGTGTAAAACGCCCTACACCCAAAAAGTACAGGAGCTTCTTTGGGGTGTATTTGCCTTGCATATCTATTAGGATACAGCCGGATATCCCTCGGAAACACGCGTTTGTCACGCGTTTCTTTTACCGCAAATTGCGGTAAAAACGTGCGGCAAACGCACATATTCCGTATGCCCAGGTGTGAACCCAGCCTTATACTATGTACGCTACACAAGTCACAATTTTACTTTAAAGCAAAACTCCAGTCAGACATAAAAGACACAGGTTAATGCAGCTCCGTAACCATTATAAGGTCATTAAACGCATTTGACCTGGTATCAGCCTCTTGCAGTTCCTGTACAGCAGGGCTGAAATGTGAGAGGAAGAAGCAGAATAAGGAGCCAATCAGTTAATGTGCTAACAAAAAGCATGCTGCTAGGAATACAAAGAAGAGTGGCATATATTAGCTCACCACTGTGCTGCTTATCCTTTCACCATCCAGTAACAAGCTGGACATCTACGGGCAAAAAGTACTTTGGAGGAAATCTCTGGAGTGAAGCTGAATATTTAATTACAAGTTGGTTTTACTTTTTTATCTTTTAATGGTCTATTCATTTGTATTTTCTTATTTTTGGCTGGAATTCTGTTTTAGCTCTACTGTATATTTTAGTTCCATACAATGATGTTACAGTGACAAAAAGCAGTTCTAAGAAAGAACTGAGGTACACAATAAAAGGTTTAATGCTAATAATAGTTACTATTAAAACAGGTTCATATACAGATACCACGGTCAAATGACAATATAAATCTGCTTCATACCTGGTGTTTTTAAGGAGCTGCTTCCTGATTTGTGTCTTGATGACGTGCCAATTTGAGCAGTCATTCCACGTCTCCATGACCCAGTCTGGGAAATAGAAAGAGATTTCTGCCCCCCTTTATCAGAATCCTCAGATAACCCAGATGAATGTACTTTCCATTTGCCTGATTCTGTGCTAAAGTCATACTCATCATCTTGTTTTTTTAACTCTTCATTAGACCAGGATTCCAGTCCCGTCAAGGAATGCTTCTCAGTATCTGTTTTTTGCTACAAAAAAAAAAATGTAATTTTTACCTTTAATGTACAAGTGTGAATGTCTGTAAATATATGGGATTTTTTATTTTTTTTCCAGATACCTGTATTACAAAGACTGAATGCGATAGATGACTTGTACTTATAACTTGTACAATCACAGCAAAAATATGGGCAAAATCTTATGAAGGCATCATTTTCAAAATGTTTGTTTTGTAAAGGTTATTTCAGATGAGGTAGGAAATAAACATGTATTAAAACTCGTTTTTTTCTGAAGTATTTAATTAAGCTACATCAATGTTTTCATTATATTTAGAGTTTTCATATTTTAATGAATGTATACCTATTGAAACTTAGCTATTGTAGTGCGAGATCTATTATATTTATAAAATGTCTCCTCTATTCACTTGCCTTGCTGTTGCATCTGCAATTGTGCATGGACTGCTATTCCTTTCTTAGCCCTCGTTCACATTTCTGCAATGAGGGAGCACGTGTGATGCCGTACACAATCCAGCATCACATAAGATCACATGCAATGTTAGGTTAACAAAAAAGCATCGCATCGCAGATGTGTGAATGGGGCATTCTGCTGGGAAATCAGCACATTTATGAAATGTCAGTCATCCTTTCAAAGTAGTGTAGAGAGTAAGAAGAGAAAAGAATTGAGGTTTTCCTAAGGAAAGTACAATGTCATATAAGTGCATCCACCCAAAACAAAATCACATGTCAGGTGGCATTACAAAACTAAGATTGCTGCCCCTGGGTGATTTGTTATTTAAAGTATATCTATAGTTAATCTATAAAATCACATGTTTAATATAGACTGCCCATACCAGTAAGCCAATTGTACCTGGCCCATCTTGTAAATACCTCTTGATTATTATTATTATTATTATATAGGATTTATAAAGCGCCAACAGTTTGTGCAGCGCTTTACAATATAAGGAAGACATTACAATCACAATACAAATTCAAGACAAGATGGTAAGGAGGGCCCTGCCCCTGAGGGCTTACACTCTGAAAAGGGAGGGAGAAGTGATACATGAGGAGGTAGCTGTGTGGGGATGAATTGTTTGAGAATGTGATGGTGCTAGCATAACATTTGGATAGGATGACAATGCTCCATCTCCTTCAGTGAAATCACTACAGTATTGTGACCTTTGGTGCTGCAATGGTTTCTTAGATGTTGACAATACTTGTAATTGAGCTAATTGAGCATGAGCTTAGGGAAAGTATGTAAAAGCCCTGCTCAGTTACTCACACCCTCTCCACCTCTAGCAAGGTGCTGAAGAGAAGAATATATTTTTCACAATATAAAAAGAGTATAATTTTGCTTAGCAATTATTAGGAGTATGTTTTTAAACATTTTTGGTTTTGCTACAATTATCTAATATAGCTCATTTTTATCATCTCAAGTGTACAAAATCTCTATCTCCATGTGAAACAAACTGAAAGGGTATATCTTCTTGATTTTACAATCATTATGTGCTTGTACTTACTTGTGCTTGATTGTTTTTCCTAGGAGAGCCAGTGTTGGAATAGGAACCAAGAGAGGAAGTATTTAGGTCATCTGTGCTGAGGTTGTCAAGTGTGTCACTAAGGCCACTGCTTGCGGAACTGCTGTCATCCCAACTACAAAAGAAATGCATCCAATTAATGTTGTACTTTAGCAACACTTTTCACATTGTCAAAACAAGAATAACACTGCATCTTCCTTTTTAAATTTGAAAATAAATATTGGAGATAAAAATAAAAACATTTTATTTCAAGGACTTGTCTAATGTATGCTAGACAGGTAAGCAGACAGGGATGTGATGTTTTTTAAAAACCCTTCTGAGTTTCTCAGACACCCCAGCTACATATGTGTGTTATAACAAGATGAGCAGCGCTAGGAGTTCAATTAGCTGTATATCACACAGGTGGCAGTGATTTAAACAAAAATAGTGTTTCCTTAACACATTACTTATATTAGATACTGCAAAGTTTTTTAATGTCCAGACAATGTGATGAATTTTTAGTGTATCGTGTCAAAACAAAAATATAAATAAAGATTGTGATATAAAATACAAGCTGCTGTATTAAAGACCGCTGGGTCTGAAGATGTTTAAACCGAATTAACAGTGCTAGAAGGTGAATCAAATAACCATATACTCCTGTTTGTGGACTATAAGTCATAAAAAGACCACATGAATGCAAGTACCGTTAATCAATGAAAAACACGGCACTGTACTAGTAAATGAACATGTGTACGGTTAGGAGGTGACTTTTAACCAAGTGTTTCTAGGTGTCTCAGTGTGTAAAAATAAAGTGAATAAATCTACACAAATTGAAAAAGTCCTTCATTTTTTTACACCTTCATGTGCATGGATAACATTAGGTGACAAATCATATACTTGAAAAAATTCTGGTGAGTAAACAGAAGTATAAACAAAAATAATGAATGACAATTAATTGTGCTGACAAAAAAGGAATATAAACAGCTACAGTCTCTGTAATAAACAGCTCCGCTTCAAAGCCAAGTAGCAGAGCCTTCCAATGTTCGGTAGAGTAGTGCTTTCCTGGGGTTTGTATTAAGATCAATACATCCCCCTAATAGAGTGCGTACTCACCACAAACTTTTGGCTGTAACAGACAGCCCCAAACGTTTTGTCTGATGGGACACCGTTACTTCGGCGTCTTTCATATCTCGTGCTTTACCATCAGTCCTCAGTTTAAAGTATTCCCACAGTCCTGCAAAGAAAAATTCTTTCATCGGGTAATAGTTCCAGAAAAAGTTTATTTAAAATGTCTTTAAAATTTAAAAAATCACATTCGGCCGATCCGAAAACAAACGTGTGTGGTATGGTCGACCCGCCCCTACGCGTTTCATTAACACAGACGTCCTCAGGGGATCGGCCGAATGTGATTTTTTTAATTTTAAAGAAATTTTAAATAAACTCTTTGCATGACTGTGGGAATACTTAACACTGAGGACAGATGGTAAAGCACGAGATACGAAAGACGCCACAGTAACGGTGTCCCATCAGACAAAACGTTTGGGGCTGTCTGTTACAGCCGAAAGTTTGTGGTGAGTACGCACTCTATTAGGGGGATGTATTGATCTTAATACAAACCCCAGTAAAGCACTACTCTACCGAACATTGGAAGGCTCGCGCTACTTGGCTTTGAAGCGGAACTGTTAATTACAGAGACTATAGCTGTTTATATTCATTTTTTGTCAGCAAAATTAATTGTCATTCATTAATTTTCATTTATACTTCTGTTTACTCACCAGAATTTTTTCAAGTATATGATTTGTCACCTAATGCTATCCATGCACATGAAGGTGTAAAAAAGTCTAAAAATTCTGCTAGAAATTGGTTTACAAATAGTAAGAATAAGACCAAGCAGTAAACTGGTGGCAAAACCAATGAAAATTAAAACTGTGATCATTTGCTCCTCTGTTGATAAGTTGTGAGTATCTATGCAATATTAACAATAATGAGAATAACAATGCCAATAACTAACACCTGTCAAGAGAGCTACACAGTGAGCGCCAATGGTGCAAATATTTCAAGGCCAATGGGCTCTGGGGGACAAATTATAGCAGCTACTACCATTAAACAAGAACTTTGTTTCCCTCCACATCACTTTGATAAGTATGTCACTTACTGGAGCTTGCAGTAAGCCAAACTAAGTTTTAAAAAATTGGACTATCAAGAGAACTGAGTAAGATATGAGAGATTCATGTTTTTAGCTTCAAGCCTTTTTCACATGCAAAATAAAACATATTTTATAGACTTATAAACTCACCTAAAGCATATTTTTTCTGAAAGCAGAGGATCTTTAGTGATAATGTTCTGTTGAAATGGTGAAAAACTAGCATGCTCAAAGTTGTAAATCGACTATGCATTACAAATCTTTACAGTTCATGAGTTTACAGGTAAATTAAATGTATGATCCTATAATTAGTCTTGAAATACCTAATATGCATAGTGTAAATGGCATTTTGTATGTATGTGTGTTCTGACTGCACATATGTTTATGTTGCTTACATTCATACACGTTATATTTTTTACATGTATTTTTGGAAATAATTTTATATATTTTTTTTCTATATACATTTGAATTTGTTTAAACTCTTTTACTGGCACAATGGGGGTTGACATACCACTGTGTAACAGTAAACCCAAGTAGTGCTCTTTATGGAAGCAGCATAAATATAAATAGGTCACTCATGCTGCCTCTACATTCAGCCTATTCAGATCAGTGACAGAGAGTCCCCTAGCCAGTGCTGCCATTTATCTGAAGACCTGAACCAGGGAGTGGTCAAAGCTCTTTTAGGTTCATTCAATACAGGAGCGATCTGTAATTGAAAATACCGATCTCACTCTTCATCCTCGAGTGCTAAACAGCACACAGAGGAGTCAGCTGAGTCTCAGGACAAGGAGGGAAGGCAGTCATTTTGCACATATGTAGAAATGATCAAGTGGCTTTCCAGCACCTTAAGTGTAACTAAAGTCATACAACGAAAAATTATATTGACTTTAGCATGCCATTTAAATCTCTTGCCCTTTATCCTTGAATTTCTATGTACATTTAATCCCTGTAAATATCTTTGAATAGATGCTGAGAGCCACATTCACACACATTTCCTGTATGCCTTGTCCACTTTTAATTTTACCTTCCTAATACTATATCTCCCATTGCAGTCACACATGCAGAAGCATTGTACTCAGAAACTACTAGACTTTTTGACTCCCTCACAGCTCCACATTACTTCCCTAATGTCCTGCCCACATCCTCACACAGCCTCTCCTACAGATCAGCTGAATGTGACATGTTGCACAAGATATTGTGGTAGATGGCCCAGTTTGGGATTAAATATCTAGAATCACAAAAAACAGCAAAAGAGGCAAGGATATGCAGTGTTTTGAAATTAAGAAAATATTTTAGTGCATAAAAACAAAGTCGTTTCATTTATTCCACAATGCTTGTTCTAAATACCTGATGTGATGCTTTAGATCTCCTTTAACTCACTTTCACATTAATGACAATGGCCAGACAATACAATTTTAAACAAACGTATGGTCATGAGGTCATTTTTAGGTTTTAATTGTACCACTGTAATAGTTATGGCAATGCTAGTGAAAGTGTCAATTATACCTGTCATAAATATAAATTAACCTAACATTAAGAACTTGCATTTGAATCAAATACAATGTTATGTATTAGTATATATACAGAATACTTAAACACTTACAAAGTCTGACTAGTAGCACAAAAAAATATATTTGGTCAATTTGTAACCCAAAGCAAACACATATTGCATGTCCTGGGGATTTAATGTAAAAAACAACCTTGTAGCTAAAGAAATGATTGAAGAATTACTGGCATAGTCTGTGTTATGTTTAAGGCTCTTTGTGTGCCTGCATCCATTCTTTAGAACTCTAGCAAGGCACAATATAGTAAATCTCAGAGATGTTGACCGCATGAACCACAATTCAGCTTTGCTGTCACATTTCAGTTCTTTGCCAACAATATTTCAATGCCCTTTATAGGCCGATTTCTGCATAAAACAATTTGATGCACAAAAAAGAAAAAAACTGATCACTACTAAGAGAACAGTTTCTAAATTGCCTACATTTATCAAAGCCTTTGAATATGTACTGCAACCATTATATTGTAGCCAAGGTCTCCTGAAATGAGATAGCATTTATATACCGTGACAAATGAGCGGGCTGCAGAGAAAATGAGATCCATCACTCACACATAGGTAATAACATTTTAAGTAAGAGTGATTGTAATGAAAAGTTAAAACCCAAATGTCTATGAAAGAACATTTTGTAAAATACATTACATGCTGGCGCACAAGGGGCAAGAGCCATTCCCTGGATCATGTAACTACTTGGTAAATCTAGATTTTTTTCTCTTAAAAATAAATCAAGGAACATCTAGTTAATCCAGGGGATCCATAACCTCAACAACACCTGACCTTTATATTTTATGGCATATTGACCACGCAAGCAGAAAAAAAAAGAAGATGTATATTTATGGAGCCCCAATGGAAGGAGCTTGCCATCCGTCCGTTTATTTACAACGGGTGGACGGCAAGTGGTTAAAATATCTAGGTGTTTTAGTTTCCATTTATAAAGTAACAAAATGGTGAAAGTGCAGCAATAAGTGTATGCATGTTATCTGCTAAAGAAAACAAACAACACTGATAAATATGAAAGTCAATAATATAAAAAAAAAGAATCACAAAACCACAAATTACTATATCATGAGATCTTGGGTCGCTAATAGTTATAATGTAAAGCCTATAAATCACATTAATGATTAAATTACATTTCTTAGCTGAAAGGGTGAGTTACTTAACGAGCTAATGTTATGCTTCATTAAAACTTGCTGTACAACTTAAAAAATGTCTGGACAGTAGCAGTTAATTGAAGTTGAAATGTTAGGACACATACAAGAAGAATCAAGGGCACTATACCATCATGTTTGTATTTAACATTGTAAATTCTTATAGAATCTTATCAGACAACAGATTATATGGTTTATAGGTGGGGGCTTCCTATAAGGTGATAATAATACTAGCATATCAGATGTCTGCATAATTAATTTGCAAAGCACTCCAAAAAAATGTTGTGGACTGTTGTGGAATGTTGTGGACTCTTGTGCCCTGCTTCTTCCTTAACATCTGTTTTTCCTACCAGACAAAGTGTGATGGGAGGCCTTATTTAACAAATGGGAGATTAAAAGAATAATGAAGGGTGTCCCACATTGAAACCATGAGAACCGTGGTTACCATTTGCATAAAAGAATGACCACAACTTACAAGGAACTAATATGTTCTGCCACTAAATTAATTGTGCATGACAGAGCCTGGGTGTGCCCTTAGCATGCCAAGCCTCATTTAGCAGATTAAATAAACTCACATACACACATTGAATGCACATTTTCTTTAAAAAAAGTTATTAATATATAACATCTAGATAAGAGTCTAGAATCAAAAACTGAAAAATGTATTTTACGTTACAATTTCTTAGCACGCAAATAAATATTAGTGTGCATGATGTACAATGTACATTGCACAATACAAGTACCACTGTGTATAGTTAGTGCAAGAATACAATTGTAAAAATGTGAGGTACACCTGCATTCCCCACTCTAGCAATGACATTACCAAGAACAAATAGCAGTAAGCAGGCTATATAGAAGTTCTCAAATGAGAGGTATCTGCTTGTGTGTAAATACGGGTATTTTAATGCAGGCTTTGCAGGTGGTGGTAATGGATGTGAATGTATTCTCCAACTCATTTGGCATTGAACATGCAAAGAATCCTCATGGGGATGCCAGCATCCGGGGTTGCTCCAAGACCTCTCATAGCCCGCTTATTATATTTAAATATAAGAAGAACATTCTCAAAGAATTCAGATCACTAAAGGGGCAATGCTGTAATAACAACAATATTGCAATTTATCCAGACTTCTCAGCTTTAACACAGAGGGAAAGGGGAAAAAAATTATACGTTAAAAAAATTACTTGGAGTAAAAAATTTTTATAGCATGTTATTTCAGCTTTTGTGATTGTGTGTTTTTTTATACTGCCCATGGTTGAGGATGTGGAGGATCCCCGCTGTCAGCCATCTATGTAATGTGTGTCCTGGGGTCCTTACCTGCTCTATGATCATCACAGGACTAAACCTAAGGTCCCTACCTACTAATACCACAATGTGGCACTCTTCCCCCCTTATTCATACTGTAGCCCAGATCTTGTTAGAAGTTGAACTCCATTTGCTTTTCTTGCTACAGGAGCATATAATCCTATATATTTGGCAAGCCATGAATGTACTATGTCCAACTGTGGGGCTCACACAATATTTGGCATTAGGTTCTAATCAACATTATTTTTATTGTTTTATTTTGCTCTGCTAGAGACTTATTTTTACTTAATCTAATGGGGTTATTCACAAAAGGGTGAAGAGTTTGGGGAAAGCAGGAGAAGTGAACACTCTAGGTCAAAATAGCTGATCTGGATAAATTCTCCAATTCAGCTCACTTTCCAGTTCAGCTATGTTGGCCTAGATTGTTCACTTCTCCTGCCTTTTCACCCTTTTGTAAATAACCCTGTATGTGTTACCACAGCACTACTAGGTTTTTCCCCTGTTAGAATAGTGGGACAGAAGCTCACAGCATTTTGTGGCAGTGGGCTGGGGGGGGGGATGTTGGAGATTGTTAGTGGTTATTAACGGGATTCTATATATGGTAAGTTACCTGTTCTGATGCATACACAAGATTGTGTATGTAAAATATATGTGCTCTCTTGGTATTGGGCTCCATGATCTTGCATCTCTCCCAAGGAGATGTTACATTATAAATGACTAGTTCCTTTAATCTCTTGTCTTTGAATACATGGGGCCTTAATTCTAAGCCCAAAAGATCACTGATTTTTGACTATATAAAAGACACAAACCACATATTTCTATTATAGTAGACACATTTACATGTCTTCAGGATCCTGGTCCTTAAAAGGATCTTACATTGCGTAAGCATATCATGTTACATATTCAAATGCTTTTAGAGGGGTTTCTATTCTTATCACTAAGTCTCTCTATGTACACATCCACAAAATTAAATTGAACAGCAGGGCAGATGTCTGAAACTTGTTCTCACAATTATAGTACACTTTAGTGAACCTGTATATGTCATCTCCCGCTTTAGCAGTGCACAGACACAGTTAAGGCAGTGACACTTCCAATAGCTATAAGCAGTTTAGTCCTGAAAGGAGACTTTAACGCTGTCCTACGTATATCCATGGAATGGCAGGGTAGTACCTAATGTACTACAACCCCCCTTGCTTTCTGTCTTTCTATGTACATCTGACAGATGTGTGGCACTGGAAATATCCAGATATAAAAGGTGTACAGTTGACATTTAGAAATGCAACACAAACTGTCCAGAGTGGATATGTTCTGGCCACAAAGATATCCTTAATAAGGTACAGAATGTTAAAAACCTTCCCTGAGCAATATCAGACCACTCCTCACTGGAGAATGAACTCCTGGTGCCTGCGGAATAAACATCCAAATTGGGTGTTTTTCTGACATACAGCACTACTGGAGGGAAAACACTGCAGAGAGTTCCATTGCTACAGCGTGGTAAGCATGCAAAGCTACTGAAGGGGGGTTAGGGCAGGAGACGTTTGGCAAACTTGCTGAGAAGAGAAGCCTAACACGCAAAAAAAAAACATAGCAACTGATGAAGCCACTTACATAGCACACGCCACACCACACCACAAAACCATCACATAAGGCAATCTCAGAACTCACTATTTCAAAAGTGTTTATGTCAATGGAGGGAGGGGAAATAATGAATGCTGCAGGTGCCTGATTTTCAGAGGAAAACAAAAAAGAGTCTAAAATCTTTTAACGATCGTTGTTTAATTTATAATAAGAAATCCCTGATTTTGGTATGCAACTGAATAGACTATCACTTCTCTTCACTGAACAATGAAGCAAGGGCATTTACGCTATCAAGGCTTTCTGTGATACTTGATAATATTTGTTGCTTAATAAATAATATAAACTCATGATTCCTAGCATGCAACTGGGTGTATTACCTCCTTTCACTGACCAATAAAAGGGATTGACGCTGGGCACTAATGTAAAAGGTGCTTTTATTAGTAAAAACTTTCCAGTGACCACCAATCTAAAACCACTTTCAGTACAGGTTTGTGTCTTTTCCACTGATCCCCAATATAGAACAGGGGCTTCTATTAGGGGGGCATCCACAGAGAACCATTGGTAATAAAAATAAACTATTTAAAAAACAGAAAGTCACAGTAACAAAAGACATTTCTACAAAAACTCAATATGTGCTCTGTAAAGGCACACTGCAGTCTATTTAAAACAAAGAATACTGTAATCAGTTGAATAAATATTAATGATGGTGCCAAACCTCAAGGAAGCTGCATTTGATAATCTTATGAATAGCATATCTAACAATATTTTATACAGTTCCTCAAGAATATGCTTTCTATCTCCGGTATGAAAATGTATTTAAATTCATTAGAACAGCAACTGAATGTGTAACTTCTATTTTTTCACCATGGTCTTTAAACCAATCTAAATCTAAATGAACAGCAGCTGTTTTTCAGATTCATCTGTTTCCCAAAATATAAAACTGCTCAAGTGTAATATTAAATTGTACCGACTGCTGTGCCCTCAGTATGTTACATTCTAACATAACAGTGTGCTTTAGACAGAATCGGTAAAGAGAGAGCAACATAACCCCCTGATTGTGTCGCTGTCAGTTCATTCAGCATCCCTTTTTAAGATTCCTACTATAAAATGTCTTAGGCTGATACATTAGATTAGTATCACTATGGACATTTAGAGTAATAACACAAAAAAATGTTTTTTTAAGTAAAAATTAAAATCATTAACTGTTCATGTCAATGCAAGATGTATGACTCATAAAGAACTGACACCAAGAACTAATGAAACTAACAAAATACATCATGTGTGCTTTATGTCAGGATTGAAGAAAAAGTAAATGAACGGAAAAATATGTACAGTATGGAGGCATGTAAGGATATTGGCTGAGACGTTTATGCAGGGTTATGTGAATCAGTAGAATACAACCTAGGAAAATCATTTCTGAGTGATAAAAAAATGACAACACTCCTCAGGTGATCAACATACACATGCATGCATCTTATTAGAACTTAAAATACTTGTAGCCATGTAAAATAATGACCTTCCTCCCCATTCCAGATATATTCTCTGTGTAGGCTCTCTTGGCATCCCACAGCCTTTGTTTGGAAAATGTCCCCTCTGGATCCTTTTCTTACTACGCATGTACCCCACGGCCCTATTCATTTCTCTGTGTGAGCCATACTTCTAATGGACACTAACTTCCCTGAAAAGTGTGACTCACCTACAGGAATGAATAAGGCCATGGCATGCATGCACAGTTAGATGAGGACCTGGTGGGAATGTGATTTAAGCAAAGGCTGTGCAGCTCTGGGTGATGCACCTAGTGTGAGTGCTTAGATGTCCCAAATGATCAGTCTTTACAGTAGCTCATAGAGGGTGTTTTTATCACATTTAGTCTACCTCTTCCTCCCATCTTGTATCTCTCTTCTTCCTTCTCTTTCCATGTTCCTTCCATGCTTGAGCTCCAAGCCTCGCTCTCAAATCGGTGTCACAAGCTCAATGGAAAGTGTGTATTTGCAAGTGGTTGTTGCTTAAAGTGTCACCACGCACACCACTGTCACCACACCACTGCTTACTTTCTAAAAATAAACATTTGGTTGGCAAAGGACATTTAAATCAACTTATTTTCATGTTATTACTTTTTTGAAAATGTCCTTTTTGAGATTCTCTCGACCCTCATTTGCAGTGCTAAAATTGACACTGGAGGTGTTGAAAGCCACAATGCAATCTCCAGCAGGTAATCAAGTGTGCAGTGTATTTGTACCCAAACAGCCTCACAGCCTAGTAAGGCTCTGTGGGAGTGTGCATAATGGCTGTCAAGTAAGTTAAGATTCTGCTATCTACATAACCATTTATCTTTTTATTTGACTGAAAACATGACAATCTCTCTATATATCTCTTCCCTCTTCTTTCTTCTTTCCTGTGTCAGCCGTTCGCTCTCATGTTAGCAGTCTCTCACACTTATTTACATTTGTCCTGCAAACTCTGAGTGGGCTCTTGAGCAAATGCGGCTCAGGGGTGAACATGTTGGAGGATCGATGAAAAGGGTCTGCTGAACACCGTCACATAACATACAACATGGTGGAGCCCAGGTGCATTTTCACATCAAAATCTTTATATGACAAACGTTAACATCACTATTACACAATGATATGTCTAAAGTAGTGTGTGATGTTTCCTATGTGAAAACATTGGGGATGAGCTCTCTTTACGCATCCACCCCCTACTTATATAAATAGAATGAGCACACCTTGACAACCTATTAAAAAGCATCCACCTTTTATTGTTCAACACTGGGTTTGTATAACATGAACCTTTCCATTCATAATGTTTGGTACACCATCATCAGTAATGGAAAGTAGCCTCTCTCTTAGGACTCCCAAAATCTTTGATGCTCTAATATGCAAAAATCGTTAAAGTTGATAGGTGGTGAGCCCTTTGAAACTAGCTATTGAGCAGGTTAGCCATAATTTTTTTTTAAAGTTCTTATTTTGCTCGTTGTTTGCCTTTTTGTTTCTATGGTTTTCTTTTACCTTTTATTCAAGGGTGAAAGCTTTACAGAGTTATCTTATATATGAATGATAACACAAGCATGAACAGCTAGTATACATATGTGAACTTTGTTAAAAAATGTTTTATAATCATACAACAATAATTATGAGCGCACTAAAAATACGTTACTTTTTTAAGCATATACAGCATACAGTATTAGTTTGTGATACAAAAACAGCTTACAAAATGTCACTAAACCAACTAATAACCATTAAAGTATTTTTTACATTTGTATTTAAAGTCCAATATAACACAGACTAAACATGCTTGCACTTTGTAAAAACATAATTACCCACAATGCAGTCTGTGTACCTACTGGAAACACTTCTCGTTACATTTTGTCCCAGCGAGCACACAGAAAATAACAAAACATCTCCCTACATATGGCATACAACAATACAAATCAGATAGAGGATCTGAACCTTTCCTACCCAAAACCCCAATACAAATCTGGCTGACATTCCACACTAATTATTTTGTTAACTAAAATTCATATTTATACATTAAGCTTATTTAAAAAAAGCATTCATTAAAAGTTCAGCAAATAAAACCCAGTTGCATCCACCCCCTCCACCCCCCAATACTGCTAGAACCTCTCCTCGCTCACTGCACCTATTATTTTTTTTAAATCACTTTAAACAAGCTCTCACTGACCTGAAACTATAAGCATTGTGAACAAACTCATCTTCAAAGTTTACAAAATCCCAGCAGAAGTACATACATCTTAGCTATTTTCTTGTTATTTCAATTGCAGGCAAAATCTTGGCAGGCTGCCAGCTCTCTAATGTAAATGCACAAGAGGTGTTTCTAAGCTGTACGAAACTGACAAAGGCTCCTTTCACATGGGTGGTCCAATCGGCTCCACCTGTCAGATTTTCAAGTGGACCTGATTGGATGCCCAATGTTAGTCTATGCGCAGCCGTGTGTAAATGGATGGCAACTTGTTACCCCCGACTCCAGCCAGGTCCAGAGATCCATTTAGCTGGACCTGATCGTGCTGGATCGGGGGTAATCCGATTCCCTATAGACCAACATGGGGTCTGGTAATTTCATTTTTTTTTCCTCCATTGCAAGATGGCGACCTCCGCTCCGTACTGCTCTGAGCAGGAGGGATCCATGCACAAATCCCCTCCTGATCAGCCCGTGTGAAAGGGTCCTTCCTCCTCATCTCAGGGCTAGGCATCAGTGCTAGGCATAATTCAGCCTGGAAGAGGGTCAGCACTGGGTCACTGGCAGTGAGTCTGTGGGGGACAATGCCATAGAGGAGATCAGCATTGCAGGAAAAGCTGATTTTTGTTTTTGCTTTAAAAACTTTCCGGGCAATAGAATATTTATTTTTAAGTAGTAATTGAAAGACTAGTTTATATTGTTTCCATTCAACACTTTTAATTCATTACAATACCTAGCCTGTGCTCAAGGGTTAACTCAGGTTTCGATTTGCTTTGGGAATATTGTGATGCACTCTTCATTTTTGCACAGCATAACTTTTCAGCAGCCCTCTAAGCAATTCTTGACATATTTTTATTCCCCTGTGTGTTTCCAAAGACTTAATATAGAAAACCATTTGAGAGGGTCATTCCTGTGTACTGTTATACATTCAGCCAAGGGCAGGGTTTGTGAGTAATATATCATAGTCAAGGTACGCCATGCAAACACTGTACACCCATACATCCATGCAAAAGAAAAATTAGAATAACTATTTATATACCACATATTGGGTAGCTAAAATGACAAAATAAAAAATGTGTAGCTTTATGTAGCCAAACCTAATAGGGCCTGACAGTGTGTTTGATCTTGTAGTAGATTAGAAAGCAGCTGTAATTAAAATGGACCTACAACTGAAATCCATACCTAATCATTTCTAATAAATCACATGATTATTTTGCCATTACAAGAAAAGCTCTACTCCCAAATAGCTTAATATGACTTAAAACTTGGGAACACGTCACATGGTCTCTGCCAGGGGCAGTATGGTTGTTTCATGTTATTAGAGACAGCAGAGAGTCTTTTGTTTTCATTCAGATAGCACCTGTATGCTAGACTTGGCCTGGAGGGTACATTACATTGTATTTTATTTTACAATCATTAAGTTGTTTGGATAGTTTGCCACCAGTAGCTAGACATGACATGACTTGCTTTAAATAGGCTAGGTTTCAGTTTAGTGCAAGGTAGTAAAAAAAAAAAAAAGTCTTAATTGTTGTGCTGGGATCTGGCTTAGTGAAAAGTCATATATTTAAATCATATGAAGGATTACATACTGATACCTATGTGATTTTCCTGTCATTCCTATTGGATACTTAATTGAATTGGACATTGCCATTGTATTCTCGCTTATGCCTACTAATAGGATGTCACAATGTAAATAATACAAGAATAAGATATACAATGTACATTTCCTTCTGATAACATACCAGGTATTTCAATGAATGTTGACACACTGCCTGCAGGCTAGCCATAACTGAGTTCACAATGAGTCCAGTACTTGGAGAACACAAACTTTCCCAAAATCTGTACCATGTGTATATCTAAACTATAAGCAGTGTTTAACACTCATGTCAATATATTACAACACATCAAAGCAAGTGCAACATTCCATAAACAAACTTTTAAAATATATTTTGGACTGCATTCAATCATTCTAAAATAATTCTGCACCGTCATTTTATAGGTTTCAGGATAACAAGCAAACATAAAACATAATGTTAATAAATATTTATCTGGCTCCTACAGTGCACATATGTAGAAATAAATGCAAGATAGTTATAACTACCAAACGCTAAAGAGTCACATTTTAGTACACAGTGGAAACTGCCTTAATCTATTTAGACATTGATAAATGTCTTTTGTACAGCTGTTCATTAAAGACATATGGTACCCACATATAGGAAAGCTAAAATAGAATACAAACTAATAAAATATCTTAGAAACATACAGCAATCCAAACAATTACCCCCAAACAAGAAGGGTAACAGTAATAACTAGACATAACTGTAGTTCCTCTGCTCTCTGAACCCAGGTCTAGGTGAATCATATACTCATATAAGTGAAAAATAAACCAACATATAGTCAAACATATGGTGATATATTTTTTTTTTTACATAATTTATTAAAATATGTACACCCCCAGTCCTTGGGGTACTCCTTTGCTGTCTCCAAATCCTTCTCCATAGATATATACATGTGACCTACAAGAGTCTGATCATAGTTTGGTTGTTTAAAAAACAAAATTCTCTTTAATTTTTTTCTGCTTGTCCTTCGATCCTCCATAAGTGGCCCAATGTGATGTTTGGACAAGGATCAGTCTGTAGAGAACTACAATGAGCAACCTGTTTGTAACATGGGCTCATTATAACACACATATTATTTTAGAGAGGGATCAAAAGTGTGTCTCACTTCTTTTCATTGTCCAAGATGCATGTTAATATTGTTTTCAAGGATGTGCATATCTCACAGCCTGTCTTTCTTGGCAAGACATCAACAGGTACCCATAGTCATGGCAGCCTTCAAACATGTCACTTGCCAGCAAAAATCTAATCTATATGAATAACTGCAGAAATTTCTGATCACTTCTTGGGAGCTAAGCAATCCAATAGGTTAGAAAATCTTGTCCAAGTGGTATTATTATCCTTGATATAAGCTGGTGCATGTGCTTTCTACAGATGACTACATCCATCTGCATCCACACCAAGTATTATTGTCCTTGCACATGATCATCTGACTTTAGGTGCAAAAGGGTGATCAGATCATGCTTGCAATGCAGCCTACCCTCTTTTGAGCTTTAGGTACTCTACTTTAAACTACTGTCTGTGTAATTCCTTGTTGCCACAGAGCACGCTGTTCCATAAAGGCTCATTAGGGAAGTAGTAGAAAGTCTTTGTCTATAGTGTATTGTTAACGTGTATGTAAACAAATACCCAACTAGGATCTTATTTTCACCTCTATTTTCTGTAAAATATCAATATACTGTATATAGAAAAATGTGTTTAAGTCCTAATACACCTCCTGTCTCATGGTGACAATGCTGCTTCTCAATAAATACAGTACAATAAGTGTGCATTGTCACCCCAGGATAGGGATTATATTTTAAGCAGGATGAAAATAAAGGGGGAAAGGCCTAATACACAAATGAAGCCTTAGAATGGGAAAAACCATTCTGACTCTTGTTGATAAAACATTAAGAACATATCATAAACCCTAAATACTCCTACCTCCCATCACCTCCCCATGACCCCTTGTTTACTTTTCTTCCTAAATGTTTCATTCAAGTTGGCAGATACAACCCAAAGTATTGACTTTCAAACATATCACCACCACACACAATGTATGTAACCTAGTCATATAAGATATATTCACAAATAACAAACCGTTAAAACTTTGGACATGACATCAAACATAAATGCTCATTTGTGGGAACAGTCCCAGATACAGATGATCACTAGATTGGATTGTTGAGAAATCCTTTCTTGTGGTCTGGCTCGGTCACTGTTTGAGCTTAGGTTAAAACACAGGGAACGCGGACAATCATCATAATGACTGTGGGAATGAGTGTAAAGATGACTAGTAACATAAATCTTGCTTGTGGCACACTTATTTTGATAAGGACACCATCATATAGGAACCCTGACAGGCCTTAATGACAGTTTTTGTAGAGAATTGACCTTCTCTTGGATTAAATATATAAATCCATAAGTGTCTTACAGGGCTTGTTCAAAAACCAAACCTCATTTTAGGAATCTGATTTCAAACTAAAATCTCACTCACTGTAGAAAGCACATAAAAGGACTGCTTTCAAAACTACTGGTTAGATGATAAATATATTCTTGAAACTAGATCAGATTTAAAACAGATTGCACAAATTAACTTTGTTCTTCTATCCAAAAGAAACTTTTCTATTAAACCACAATATAAGGAAGTGAAACAACGCCAGTCAAGTCATAACAAAGCATCATTATCCCTTCTAAGAAAACCAACAATCCATCAACAAAATGAGAAACTGGGAAACAGAGATGTGATTTCTCAAGCTATCTCAGCATTATGAACCGAGGCATACACTTTTTGGGGGAGCAAGATAAATACAGTAAAATGTTTCATGAACAAAGTATATATGTGAAATATTGATTAACTGCACAGACTATATCTACCACTTTGCAGCCACAAAGCCATATGAAGTATTAACCGTCCAAAATGCCTGGGATATACAACTTTCCGGTAAGAGAGGCTTGCACGTAGAATGTACTGGGATAACTGTGCCAACTAAAATAACTTCTATGACTAAGGAATGAGCTTGGAAGTCCAACTGCACCCAAACGTAATATTTCAAGTAGATCCTGTTGGATTATTTCACCTTCAGCTTTCAATTATCTTTAGACTACAAGATTTACCTGCAGTAGTTTGCATCTCTGTCTTGTTCCACAAGGTCATTGCCGTTAAAAGTGCCCTTTCTTGTAGCTGAATCCTTAATTATCTGTTCATTTTCTTTGGGAGAATACACTGGGGAGCATGACACTATCATTGTAATCACTGCAAAGTTGGGCAGTACTGAAAAGCAAGAAGCTAGCCATGGCTACCAAAATAATATAGACTTGTAGACCTATTAAACAAAGCTTCTGGAGTCAGATAAGTGAATAGATAATCTGGTGTTGCTGGTTGCTGTAGGTTACTAGTACATCATCACTGCTATTATCTTATTCAAAAATCTTCTTGATATCAAAGCATATAGAAATATCTTAAATTAGGTTGGAAGGAATATAAGTTCACATAGAGAGCTGACTACTGTATAGGGTGATATGTAGGTTGCTGTAATGATTCATACTGTAGTTATTGTTTCACAAAACAAATAAATGTGAATGAAATGTCATTTTGTTTGTAAATCATAAATGTTATTCTTTTTGAAGCAGCTCTATGTTTTGAAATCTAGCTGCTGAATGTAATTTCTTCTACAATATTTATTTCTGTGATGAAGCAATTGTAAATATCTCTGTGACACCAAACAAATCACTAGATGGCATTTCAATTTTCAGAGAACTGCTAATCACAACTGGGCCAGACATCTATTGCAAAAAGAAAAAAAACTGAAAGCAAGATGAATGTTACAACTGATGTGTGGCATGATGTTTTTGATGCAGATATCAGAATAGTACACACTGCCAAAATATTTAAATCACTGCCATATGTTTAAAGAACTCGTGCAGAAAATGAGTAAGTATTATTTCAATGGAGGTTAAAATACCTCCCTGTAAAATCCTTAATGTTTTCCAGGTATCATTAGAATTTTTAAGATAACTAAATCAAGTTGAGAGAAATAATTCTACAGAATTTGCATTTAAAAGTGCACAAACCTTACAAAAGTTAAAAGTTAGATATATACTGTAGTTAAATGTCCTTGAATTGGAAAGGGTCAATGAAGGGCAACAAATTTAATAAGGTGGCAAGTGTCTCAGCTACAAGTAAGATTAGGTAATCTAAACCTTCTTACTTTAGAGAGGAGACACTTGAAAGGAGACATGGTCGCAAACTACAAATAAATGAATGGCAACTATAAGGGCGGTAACGCCTTGCTTAATCTTAGGTCCACAAAGAGGAGTCATGGGCACAGTTTAAGATTAGAAAAATGGAAGTTTAAGCTAAAATTGTGGAGGGGGTTCTTTACACTGCAAAAATGTGGATCGCCCTTTCCCAGCTGGGAGCATTGACAAATTCAAAAAACTTCTAGATGTCTTCCTCAATGAGCACAACATACAGGAATATGTATACTCTTAAAATAGATAACCTAATTAGACAAACACATAGGTTGGATTGGATGAACCTGTGTCTTTTTTTCCAAATGTAACTATGTAATAGGGATACATCTACTTTGCCACTTTAGGTTGGTTATCACCTTGCCTTTTTAGAGAGAAAATCTTGATCCAAAAGCATTGCTATTCAGAATAGACAGTAAAATCAGTCATATTTAAGGATGAAAGAAAGTATTTTGGCAAACTTGACCTTGCTGTAAAATTATCAATTTCACCATTGCTACAGTTTTTCTGAAACAAAACTCTTAGCTGCTTAGGAAAAAAATTATCTACCTTTTTGTCTTATTTTAGAGGGCAAGGGGGGCAGTATTTAGCGAAATTTAGTTCATTACAAGAAGGCTAGACAAGATCATGACAAGACCATGTTTTCTGAATTATAGTGCATTGAGAGGCCCACAGAAGTCAATGGCAGCAATGGCAACATCAAAATGCATATAACATACATTACCATACATTATCATGCATATGCACTCTAAATTCTTCTCTATGCACATGTATAGATCTAAATAGGCCTCAAACATAACATTTTGCTTAATTACCTGTCAACGTCTACAGCAACATCGTGCACTCCTCTGTGAATGATATCACGAGACAATGCAAGATCTGGTATCCGGTTAAGACTTCTGGTATACAGGTTAAGTCCGCCATCTGTTAAATACCTAGGAAATAAAGAAGAAATAACAGATCAAAAGGAAATTGTCTTTGTAGCATGGCTTGTTTCCATACACAATATAATTGACATAAAGTGACAAAGTGAAATACTTTATATTTATTAGATATTTATTGTGGCTTTATGGAGCATGATCATTTTTCTCCTATGGCATCTTCCTCAAATTGTATATATGTCCCAAACTATTTTTGGGAAGAATTAAAACATCTGGATTTTATGGGTGTCTGTATTCCTACTGAGGAGATTCACTCTCATTATTGGACACGGTGATCATTCTCTCCAACATTTTGTATTGTCACATTAACAAGTGAGGGGAAATCTTCCAATGGGTAGACCTGTTTTGGTGACAACTGTCTATGAGGGAATATTCGTTCACTTTGGAGAGGTCTCCTCTTACTTCCTGTCCTCTGGGACAGGAAGTGAGAGGAAAACTTCCTGATAATACACAGACAGAAAAAAAAGGGGGATCTAGACTAATTCTTAGGGCCCCTTCACACCAGGTGTGTTGAGCTGCATTGATGCAGGGACACTTTGCTGTCTACTGTATGTGCCTCATTCACACCACAGTAGTGTGTGTAAAATGTAACATGTTTATCAAAAAAGTTAGTAATTTTAGCTTTGATGTGGTCTGTATAGAAAACCACATTTAATAATATAGTTCAATGCACAATAAAACACAGTACAACACGCATGTCCATGCACTTAACTGCGCATTGTGTTTTCTGTTTTTATGTGTGGTGAGAATGAGCCCAAACTCTATCCAAAACTAAAAACAATTTGAATTTACATACATAATAACTAGACAATAACCAAACATCTACCCTGTTTCCCCGAAAATAAGACCTACACCGAAAATAAAACCTAGTACTATTTTTAGGAATTGCTAAAATATAAGACCTACCCTGAAAATAAGACCTAGTTGTGACCATTTCAAGGGCCGGTGGTGGCAAAAGGGGGAACTTGAAGAGCCGCGGTCGAGAATCAGTGGTGCCAACGAAGCCAGCGCTAGAGGGAGCGAGGGGGCACTGGAGGGAGCAGAGCCGCATAAGCCGTTGCTTCCTCTATAGCTCCTTCTCCTGTCACAGGCGGAGTGATACCAAATGCACTCCACCTGTGAGGAATCGATAGTGAAAGTGTGCTTCGCTCATTCTGGCCAGCGATTGGTTAGAAAATTGCTCTCGGAAAGGTACGACACCCCTGATTGCCCTGATCACCATATTTTTGTACATGAATAAGTGTGGAATGTTGTACATAAAAAAAAAAAAAGACCTACCCCAAAAATAAGACCTAGTGTGTTTTTTTGAGCGCAAAAAATATAAGACAGTGTCTTATTTTCGGGGAAACACGGTATATTCAATAAATCTGTGTTTTAATGGCAGAGCAAACATCTTGGGCACAGTGCTGGTGATCTATAGGGAATTTTGGTTCGAGAAGCTGCTTTAGCACCAGTACTACCGCAGCTTGATCAATCATAGCCAGTTTAATAAACAGCGTTCCAATGACCATTGGTCATCAGCAACAAGACCCTGGCTAATTCAATCTATCTGTACTCTCCAATACAATACACTTTACATTGTTTAACTTTAAATATATTTATTCCATAACGAATACAGTCTAAACATTTACATGGACATTTTGATGAATGTGCCATTAGGTCAGAGTTAGTGTTATGCAAATAATGAAACAAAGCTCAGTGGAATTAAAGCTAATTTTTTTAGAATCCAAATCCTCTGTTTATCATGTTAAAACAGCTAGGAAAATGCTTTAATTAGGTGATAATATAAATAAGTTAAGGGATTAAAAAATGGAATAAGAGCCAATAAGGAATTGCAAATGAAAGAGGATGAACATTTAAAGCAAGATAAATCCCCTTTACCGAGCTAAGAAGTTGTCAGAAAATTATCAAGGAAATTTACTGTGATGCCAGAAAACGTAAGTATGAAACATTTCCATGGTGTCTGGGGAAATATTAAAGTGAAGGGAGATTAACATAGCATCATTCCATTCCAGATTCATAGCTTGAAAGAAACCATTCAATATGAAACATTTTGCAAATGCATGTTCAAATAGTAATAATTACTTGTGTCAGCAACTAAAAATTATGGTCTTTTCCTCACATTTTACAGTTTTGCAACTGCATACATAAATAACTTTTACAAGGATTTGAAGAATGGAAAGAGTAGCTGTTTTCCTATGGATGAAAGGGCTAGGGACCAGTCATGACCAAGTAGAAAATTAAATCTAGATGCCACTTTACCTACCATTATGTTTTGCACTGTGGTAGGAAAACAGATTGTATTCCAAGTTGGAATTGAACCTAGAATAATTTTAATGCAAGGCAGTAGCGTGAAACACTTGTTCTCAATGATGTCCATATATGACCCACAAACCCCAATTTGTTTGAAATACAGGGTAATTTTTGTAGTGTGTATAAAGCCAAAAATTAATTTTGAGTTTTGGATAGAGTGAGCATTAGATACCCTGTCATGTGTTTATGGCTGTCGGTGCCCCCTCTAGGGAGAGATTAACTTTTTATTTGTTCAAGTGGACAGTGGTTAGTTATCAGGACAAAGCCTCCAATGGGGACACCCGTTTCAGTGACAACTGTTTAAGAGGGGAGAGTTTTCCGCTGTCTGTTCTGTAAAGAACAGGAGTGAAAGGAAGAGAAATCTCCCCAATGGGATGCACATGGCAAAAAAATAACAAGGATTTAAACCATTACTTTATTAAAAATTAAATTAAAACTTTTGGCTTTAGATATACTCTAAGTTTACAAAGGTACACTTGTGCTTAAGTCTGTAGTCTAGTTTCATTTTTAATCTGAAACTTTTGACTTTTGGCAATAAATATGGAAGGACTCAAATGTATATGATTTATTTTAAATACCACATATAAGAGTCCTGTAAGAAACAGATATTCCCCGAAGCTGTCTCTGCCTTTCAACTCAAATTCTTACTAAATTATTTAATTTAGGGCAAACAAAATGATTTTGCAGAACACATGCACAGAATTCATATTAATGCAACATAAACAAATTGATAGTACAAGCTATGACATCTTTAATATGCTGTCTGTAGCATGATATAATATGTAAATATTTTTATAATTGATTGCTATGCATAGAATTATACGAGTCACTCACCCACTATTTATGTCATCGGTTCTCAAGCTTTTTCCAAGTATGTCACCATCACTCATATAGCCTCCCACATCCACTTCCGAGGACATGTCCAGATCATGATTTCCCTTCTCACAAATCTCTACTTGTGATAGGTTTGCAAGGCGAGAAACAGCAGCACGTCGAAGAGGGGTGGTATACATGAACCGTGATGGGTCAGTATGGATAAGGCGTCCAGCGTTACTTCGAGGGAAAGCACCAACAAAAGAGGGGGCATCACCTGCCTGAAGCCTTGGGCTAGACTGTCCAAGTCTCCATGTAACTGCAGATGATCGACTTGGCAAACTTGGCAAACTTCTTCCACTCACTTCAGTTGTTACCGTACTATCAAATGTTGTCTCAAGTGTACTGTTGGATAGGAAAGGGAGAGGAAATATAATAAAATACAGTATGAATAATACTGTGTGCTATAATATGTTTGCCCCAAAAACCAAAACCAAAACAATGTTACTAAGGGCAATGATAGATAGATAGATAGATAGATAGATAGATAGATAGATAGATAGATAGATAGATAGATAGATAGATAGATAGATAGATAGATAGATAGATAGAAGTTTGCACACAAAAGTTTTTATTTTATTTTATTTACAGGCCTGCATCATAGGGTTATAACAAGCAGGAACTTACAGGCACAGAAGTTATTTCTTTTATCTTTTTTTATCTTTTTGCAGCATTAGCAGAAGGAGCAAGTGGATAGCATGCTGCCTGACATAAATAGAAAATTAATAAATGTGATTACATATTGAAAGAGTACGTGTACGTAGTGGCAATGGTGGTTAGGTAGCACTCACTGATGGTGATGGATCCATTTCTTCGTATCAGAGATGGTATTAAACAAAGGTTGCTGAAAACTCACTTTTCCAGGACTGACTAATTTTAGTGGTTAATCTTTCCATGTCTGTAGCGGACTGTGCATATTCTAGGGAAGATTGTGCAGCTAAGATTCATACAGCCATGCCTTAGCTTATCTGAAATTGGGGGCCAGTCCAAGCATGGTCTAATCATTTTTTAGGATGCTTCTAACAATCATTCTAATTAGGTCCCTCAAAATTGCTGTAAAAAAAATCTCAACATTGTGATTAATGGGGATTAAAGTAAACTTTAATCATTCCCACCAAGGCTCTGTCCTTGGACCCCTTCTCTTCTCTATCTACACCTCCTCCCTTGGTCAGTTAATAACCTCACATGGCTTCAAGTACTATCTCTATGCCAATGACATTCAAATATATCTTTCTACTCCACAACTCACCCCTCAGTGTCCTAGCGTGTCACTAATCTACTAAGTGACATATCCGTCTGGATGTCACAACATTTCTTATAATCAATCTTTCAAAAACTGAGCTCATGATATTTCCTCCTGCCCGTGCACCTTCCCCCAACTTTTCCCTTGGGATTGAACACAACTATCCATCCCTCCCCCCATGCCAAGGTGCTAGGTGTCATCCTGGACTCAGACTTCACCTTTCTGCCCCACATCCAAATCCTGCCGCATTCACATTCGTAACACCTCCAAAATATGCCCCTTCTTAAGCAATGAAACCGCAAAGCTACTCATCCACTCACTTGTTATATCTCGTCTTGACTATTGCAACTCTCTCCTCATTGGCTTACCTCTACACAGGCTATCCCCCCTTCAGTCAATCATGAATGCTGCTGCTAGACTCATCCACCTAACCAACCACTCAGTGTCTGCAACCCCCCTCTGTCAATCCCTGCACTGGCTTCCAATAGCCCAAAGGATAAAATTCTAAATATTAACAACCACTTACAAAGCTATCCACAACTCTGCCCCCGGATATATCTCCAACCTTGTCTCAAAGTATCACCCTAACCGCCCCTTCCGCTCTTCCAAAGACCCCTGCTTTCCAGTTCCCTTGTCAACTCCTCCCATGCTCACCTTCAGGACTTCTTTAGAGTCTCTCCCATCCTCTGGAACTATTTACCCTAACCTGTCCATCTATCTCCTACTCTGACTACTTTTAGGCAATCCCTAAAGACTCATCTGTTCAGGGAAGGCTATCCCACCCCAAACTAACCACTCAATCAATAGGTTCTCAAACAATATATCCACATACAGCTACCTCCTCATGTATCACTTGCCCCTCCCTTTTAGATTGTAAGCCCTCACGGGCAGGGCCCTCCATACCATCTTGTCTTGAATTGTATTGTAATTGTAAAAGAAAAGAGTAGAGTGACAGAGAGACATGCTTATCAGTCTACTGCGTCTCCTTTTACTGCCCAGTCACAGGTTGAGGTAGGCAGGCCCGGCGCTACCGCAAGGCAAGTCAGGCGGCCGCCTAAGGGCGCTGCAGGGTGAGGGCAAAAATTTAACTTTGCCTGTGTTGGCAAAAATCCTAGCACCGGCCCTGGAGGTAGGGACAAGACCTGAGTGTTTTCCTGAACTATAGCAAATAAAAATCAAGTCTCCTGCCATGCCAGACAGGGCTGTGCTGTGTGTCAGAGCTGTGTAAATCTAACGACTGGATAGACAGAAATAAAAAACCTTTGGAAGGGAAAGGAACTTCATTATATAGTATCCTTTTCATCTGTGTGTTTAGCTGTTTGGCTGGAGTTCAGCTTTAATAAGTATCATGCCTTTAGAAGCTGTATCTTATAGAACCAATAATTGTTCAGG
Source organism: Nanorana parkeri (assembly GCF_000935625.1). NCBI lineage: Eukaryota > Metazoa > Chordata > Amphibia > Anura > Dicroglossidae > Nanorana > Nanorana parkeri. The sequence continues at coordinate 908,397 of NW_017306313.1, forward strand.
ATTAAAAAACAAAATAAAAACAATAAAACATAAATAACCATGTAAGTAGATCTGAAGGAGACCTATGCAAAACCCCTAAGCCCTGCACTGAAAATACCTGGATTGAAATCCAACCAATCTTCATCCCCTACATTAACTATCCCAGATATGTAAGAAGGAAGCAAAAGGAGCGCCTCCATGCAGGGAGACGTCTGGGTTGCATTCCAGCGCGTTCCAGAGGCCGAATGCTCTGGAACACACTCTCTGTGGTGTGAACCGGCCCATATATGAGGACTGTGTACACAACTACTTTTGACTGTAAATAGCAAAAGTAGATAGAGGACTATAAGAGGTCATGCACTGCACCGTGGGGATCCTACCAGACGTCACCAGGAACTAAAAGTAGTTTTCCTGACAAGTACCACGGCAGCATAGGATTGGGTGTATCTGCCCCAACTTCAACCTCATAGGACCCCACTCCTATAAATATTACGCTGATCCAGGCCATGCATTTCTTTCTTGTCCTACTCATGGGACCCAACAAGATGTGCTTTGCTAGCACTTCCTCTAAGCTTGCTGAGATAAAGTTGCAGCTGTCCACCTGTTGTTGCTATGGTCTAGGACAGTGGTTCTCAACCTTTCTAGAGCCGGGACCCCTTGGTAACATTTGCCAAGTAGTGGTGACCCCCAAAGGTAAAATTTAGGAAAGACGCTGCTGCTGCAGCGACATCTGGTGGCGTGGCGGGAGAACTGACACTGCTGCGCTAGGAGAGGGCTGAGGAGGACTCTCACCTAGCACAGCAGAAATCACAAAGCGACCCGCAGGTTGAGAACCGCTGTTGTAACAGCTAAAATGGCAAACCATATAACACAAGCCGAGGGTGTCAGCTTTTATTATTAATAATAATGATGATAATACCTAGATGGGGACCTGATGGAGAACTGCAGGTCCCCCTCTGCTGATTGACAGCAGCAGTGGGCGGCTGCAATAGCTAGTTTGCTATTGCAAAGTGAAATAGCCAATAGGAATCTAGCTATGCATTCCGGGGCTCCGATGTCAGAAATAAATAAAAAAAACGATTGCAGCGAAAGGTTTACTCTGCTTGATCGAGCAGATTAAACCTTTCTGGGAGAAAGTGTTTCTCTCCCGGGCAGCCGGGAGCCGCTGTCTAATAGCGGGAGACTCCCGGCGACCCCTGGCAAATTGTAATTCGACCCCCGAAGGGGTCCCGACCCACAGGTTGAGAACCGCTGGTCTAGGACAAGGGTACCAAAACTTTGTCTCCCAGCTGTGGTGAAATTACAAATCCCATCATGCCTCTGCCTCTGGAAGTCATACATTTGGCTGTTTGAGTCTTGTAATGCCTAATAAAATGAAAGCTTAATTTTACAAACTGTGACACTTATTTTCAGTACAGACATTCCTCACTTACCAACGTACCTGCTTTGCGACCACTCGCACTTACGACGAACCGCCGATCGAACTCCGACCTTGCGCGTCAGCGCGACGTGTCGCCGGCGGAAGTGATGTCCTCCGATCTTCACTGCGGGTCCCGGTAAGTATTTTCATTGCCCGATGTACAGTACACTGTTCGGTACTGTACATCTGCAACGCTATACAGTACTGTACTAATGCAGTACAGTACTGTATAGAGTTCCTCACTTAACGACCAATTCGTTTAATGACCTGGCCGTAGGAACTCGAAACTCGGTCGTTAAGTGAGGAATACCTGTATATGAGATTTGTTAAGCACCACAAAGTAGCTTCAGATTATCTTAGATCCCTTGTTACTGAATCAAGTAAGTTAAAAGGCATGAAACCTTTGTAAAAACCCTAAATTACTGATTAGCATGCATTAGAAGGAGAGAGAAATATGAAGGTTGCCATTGCTAACTTATCTTTCTTAAAATGCTAGTTGCCTGGCTGGTTTTCTGACTTCAAAGTGTTTTCTATCACTGACCTGGAACAATTGCTTAGATGAGATTTTGAGTTTGCTTGATGTATATTTGTTCCAGGTCAGTGGGTATAAAAGTACAGAAACCACATGGATTATAAATTCCAGCCAGGCAACTAGAATATTCAGAAGCAGGTTAGAAAAAGCAGTCTAGATACATATCTCCATCACCGTCAGTTTCTTTTAACAATTCATTAAATTAGTTGACTTTGGTTTCCACATACAACAAATAATATGTAAAGCTTTAACATATGGACCAGACCTACATACCTGTGACTTATCTGAGTCCCCCGTAAACTTGACATGGTTTCTTCCAGATTTTGCCTAAGATCTGCTATATTCTTTACTGTTCTCATTCTCCGGGTTTCTGGATCTTCACCTGCAACATGTAAAAAAGATACTGAAACTGATGTTATTTCAATGAAGGCACACATATCTGTCATGTCATGAGAACAATAAACACTGTCATTACTGCCCTCCTTCTAAAAATCTTAGTTGCTTGGCTATCATGCAATAGCTTTAGCTTCACTATTTTCTCAGTCACTGAGCTGGAAGACATACAGAGGTAAGTTCTTCTGACTTTCATTTACTGTATACTTGTAATGGGTCGATGACATTTGTATACTTTAAAGGCTTGTTCAGACCAACAGCTTTGCTCAATCGCAAGGCTGCTAGTATGCACGTGACCATACAGTGTCAATGCGCTTGAA
>NW_017306313.1:912880-914490 GCF_000935625.1 Nanorana parkeri
TATATATATATATATATATATATATATATATATATACATATACACACACACATGGGATGCACCGATACTTATACTAGTATCAATATCGGTGCCAATTCCGAGTATTTGGGCGAGTACTCATCCAAATGCTCCGATGCCTAGCACGAGTACTTCCGGTATCAGGAAGCCGGGCAGCACGCCATTACATGCTGCCCGGTTTCCTGACTGTCACTTGTGATGAGAGAGCATGGAGCCGTGTAATGACGCGCTGCCCGGCTTCTTGATTGGTCGGGAAGCTGGCCAATGAGGAAGCTGGCCTCGTGAAGTAAGGTTAACCTTACCTTAGTATGTGCAGTCTGTCACCCCCGGGGCACTCTCCAGTGAGAACACTGCCTTCCTCCGGTACGCAGCCAGAGCCGTCTGGCTGGCCAATCAGGAAGCCGGGCGCCATGTAATGATGCGACGCCCTGCTTTCTGATTGGCCAGGAAGCTGGCTTCATGCTCCCTCGTCATCTCATGATGACATGGTGCCCGGCTTCCTGATTGGCCGGCCAGACGGCTCCAGCTGGGTTCCCGGAGGAAGGCCGCGTTCTCGCTGGAGAGGCCCCAGGGGTTACATGCTGCACATACTAAGGTAAGGTAACCTTACCTCACGAGGCCAACTTCCTGATTGGCAAGCTTCCCGGCCAATCAAGAAGATTCCGACCAATCGGAATCGGCACCGATACCGATACTAGTCTCGGTATCGGTGCATCCCGGTAATTGGTATGGCGAGTACCGAAAAAAAATTATCGGTACTCGGTACCAAAATACCGGTATCGGTGCATCCCTAATATATATAGATATATACTGTAGATATATAGATATACCGTATATACTCGAGTATAAGCCGTCCCGAATATAAGCCGAGGTACCTAATTTTACCACAAAAAACTGGGAAAAAGTGTTGACTCGAATATAAGCCGAGGGTGGGAAATGAGGCAGCTACTGGTAAATGTACAAAATGAAGATAGATACCAATAAAATTACATGAATATTTATTTCAAAGAAAAACAATAACTTAGCTCTGTAAGTGGAAAAGGGGGTCAACATATAACAATATGGTATCAAAAATACAGTAACTTTAAAAGTACAACAACCTTAGCTCAATCAGCAACCAAGCTAACACACAAAAGCTAAAATCCTTCAAAACTGGAGTTCTCCCCCTCATCATCTGTATGTCCAAACATACAAACAGCTTCAGCTGGTGTGAGGTTATCAGCATAGACATTGTCATCATCACTGAGTTCACAGTCATCACCATCACTGCTGTCGTTCTCATACAAAGCGCTGTCTTCACTGCCATCCATAGCATTACTAATGCCACATTTCTTGAAGGCGCGTTGCACCAGGTCCTCTGGAATCTCTTCCCATGCATCACGAACCCACTGTGCTATCAATTCTATGTCTGGCTTCCTCAGATTTCCAGCTTTTGTCAGTCGAGCTTGACCAGATGACATCCATTCATGCCACATCTTTCGCACACGGTCTTTGAAAGGTTTATTTAAACACACATCTAGGGGCTGCAATACAGATGTAAGCCCACCTGGAATAACTGCCAAAGTAACTTGAGAAGACTTTGCACATTTTTT
>NW_017306313.1:914937-974952 GCF_000935625.1 Nanorana parkeri
GGGGGGAGGAGTCCGGTGACGTCGATGTCCGTGACGTCACCGGATCTCCGACGGAAGACCCGGAAGCCGGCGGAGAGGTGAGTACAGATTAAATTAACGATCAACAGTGGATTCGGCACCCCTACTTAGAACGTGACCAGCGTACGTAGAGCCCGCTGACTCGAGTCAGAGCCCGCTGACTTTTTAAAAAAGTGACACCAGAGCAAGCTGACTCGAGTATAAGCCGAGGGGGGCACTTTTCACCCAAAAAAATGGGCTGAAAATCTCGGCTTATACTCGAGTATATACGGTATCTATATATATCTATATATATATAAAAAGTACCATTTAATCTCATTATTTAAAAATAACATTATTTAGTGTATAGTACCATAATAATTACCTAAATCTGTCTTAGTAGTAGTAGCTTCATGTAATCCCCTATACTGCAGAACCTAGACTCAACATTCTTACAACAGGAAAAACACAGGGGTGACCTCACCAGCATGCTTCTGCCCTTTCCATGTCCTATCAGCTAGCTGTCGTTGGATCCTTGACTAGACTGTACCACTGGACAGCACTGGAGATCAGACAACTAGCTATTCTGTACGGCATCGCTTCCTGGATCACCAATGTGACCGAATATATTAACAAATCTTTTGATAGCTAATGTCTTCCCACATAGTTGTTTATAAAGCTGTCTGCATGGAGCTTAGGCCTAAATTAAACCTTTGAAGGTATCAAGCAAACTTTTGCTGAATTTCAGACACATCAGCAGTAATCATATCACATAAATAAAATGAATACATTAGAAAAAGGATATAAAAAGATGTGAAAAGGCTACCAAGTATTGGCACAAGTAATTACTGCAGCAGGCGTCCATCAGCAAGCATATTTACACGGACAGCTGACAGAGCAAGAATCATTCAGGAACCCGGCCAGCTGCAATTAGCCAGCAACTGTCGCTTATTTGAATAGGAAGACACAGCATACCCTCATTTACACTGTGGCTTTAGTCTCTACAAAAAAGGCAAAGTGGTGTGTGCCACACATCAGAATAACAATTACCAGTCACAAGCATCTACCTATAGGCAGTGACACAGGCGGCACATGACAGCTTACAGTCACAGTGTTATAAACACTCATGTCATCAATACTAGCTACACACATTTTTTTTAGCTGTATTGATATAGTGATATGTTAAAAGCCAGATTCAAGTTCTAACACTCTAATACTATAGTGATTACATCATGGAAAATGTGCTAATAAAAAAAATAAATGCAATATAAATTATATCACTACAAAAAACATAAAACCCTAACTAAACAGAAAGATAAGAGGAATGTAAAAATGTATGGCTATGAAAAAGAAAAAGATGAACTGTATTTTGGCGCTATGTTCTGTAGCAGCCAATCAGGGTTTACCTTTCATTTTCTGGCAAAAAAAAACAAGTTCTGATTGGTTGCTGTTAGACTTGGCTCTATTATTGTGCTTGCTTGCTTGCTTTTGTTTTCATAAATCAGTTTTTATCTCTATGAAATTGAGAAAGATTTTCTCAAGATCCTCTTACAAATTAAAAACATACTAGTAGGCCATTTGACTTGCAAAAACTGCCCATTTTATATCATAGCGGTAGGCACATTAAAAGGCCCTTTTATCTTTGGACAGATTAGGGAGCAGTTAGAGCCTGTGTTGCTGTTTCTGGTAGGGACAAATTTCCGTTCCTGTCCCAAAGACACAACAGGAAGTGAAAGGAGATCCCCTTCTGTACAGTTGTCACTGGATTCCCCCATTGGAAGATTTCACCTCTATTCCTGTCTTGGTGACGGTTAAATTTTGAATTTCCCATTACTTTCTGTAACAGAAATAATGATTACCAATCACCAGGACAAATAAACAGGGTGAAGTTCCCACTGAGGGTACAGGCAGGAATAACAACCTGAGTAAGGGTCTAAACCTCTCACGCTTTATACAAAACAATTTGACTAGAGATACACTTTAAAGCAAAACTCCAGGCAGATATTAAACTAACATAATTCATGTGATTGTATGTTTATTTAAAAAATGGTGTGTTTTATAAAAGGTATTTGACTTGATTTCACCCTTTTCTAATTCCCTGAACAGCAGCCTCAGACTGGAAGATGGAGAGGCAATACTTGGGGGCCAATCGGGTGTCTTGCATTCATGTGCTGATGAGGAGCATGGTACCAGAAGGAAAGAGCACAGAGACAACCCCATCAGTCTGCTCCTTCACTGTCCAATTATAGGTTGCGGGCAGAGATGTTAATTAGCTGTGTTGCTTAACTGCAACAGAAAATGTGTGAAAGCCGTGTGTCAGGGCTGTGTTAAACAAATAGAAAACCCTTCTTAAAGCAGGCCTTTACCTATATCTTTAAAGTAACAACAAACAGACCTGTAAAAATGTTTAGTAATGACAATCTAAAAACACATCCTTCTAGATAATTGCCGGCTTTGTATTCTTTGCAAAGCTTATTTCTCTTTTATTTCCCAGTCTTCTGGCAGTGGCCATGGTTACCAAGGGCAGATTACTAGCTCTTTTACTTCCTGGATATCTGGCACGTGTGACTAGACATATGACTATGGCATGTGACCATGCACATCATCTCAGGGAAATAAAATGCTTTCCCTGAGATCTCATGAGCTTACAGATGAGATTTCCCAGCAATGCTCTGCCCTAGCGGGCACGCATGGACAGGAAAGACCCGTGAAATGCAAACACCCATTACCGGGTGTTTCACATATAGACGATCGGCGGCTCTATAGCCTGCCGATCGTCTATATGTGCTCGTTTTTTCATCCCCCCCGTCTGCTGTCGCCCCCTCCTGTCCCCTCACCTTTCAATCCCGGGATCCGCTGCCCCATCTGCGGCCTTGGACCGGCTTGGAGGGCGTCATGAGGAAGAGGACGGGAGATTAGCTCCTTGCTGATCTCCCTCCGGGCACTAAAGCGTCGCCTGGGGCAACATTTGGGTATTATTGTTTTTGAGGTTTCGCGCGCGCACGCAATTTTAAGGCTTGACATGCTTGGTGTCTTTTTACCCGACGTGACCCCGTCTTTTATATTTTACCAAAAAATTGGCTAATAATAAATGTTGTATCATTTAATACAGGGGAAACAGTTTTTTTTTGTAAAATTTCGGTAATTTTTCCTTAATATAGTAAAGAATAAAAACCCCAGTGGTGAATAAATAGTAAATAAATAAAAAGAAAGCTCTATCTGTCCCCAAAAAATGGTATAAAATTAATTTCAGTACAGCGTTGCATGACGGAATAAATGTCAGTCAAAGTACCGCAGAGCTGAATACTGAAAAATGGCTTGGATGGGAAGAGGGTTTAATACCGCGGATGTCAACTGGTTAAATTTGGCAGGCAGCTGCAGCAGCCTATCGCTGCCCTGTCCTCACTGCCCTCCTCCTCAACCCAGAACTTCAGGGAAGCAGTGTGATCATCTGGGAGCCGGCAGCTGTGAACACGGATGGAAGGTAAGTGTTTGCAGCTGGGGGCGTGTAAAGGTACTGTAGCATTTTTTTACCGTAATGCAGAGAATGCATTAAAGGATAACTATGAGGTGAGTGCTTTTCACTCACCTCATAGTTCTAGCCGACCTGTGACAATGAGACTGTCACAGGTCGGCTCAGTACTGTAGATCGGGAGGTGAGCAAACACATACCGGCGTTCGCTCACCTCTCGATCCTGTCATGGCTCTCTGCCGTGACAGGGGAGGGGCTGGATTCCCCCCTCCCAGCTCCGATCCACCAACGCTGACTAGCAGTACGGACGGGGGTGGGTACAGCTGGCTCTGCCTATCTAGAGGATAGGCAGCTGGGCGGATCCAGACATAATTGTCGGGATCCACTTCAGCTGCGGCGTCTCAGTGTACCGCGAGTGTAGCTCGCGGTATACTGAGCTTAGGGTGATGGGAGGACGCTAATTTGTGTCCTCCCGTTACTCTAAGGAGAACTATGGGGAAAAGCCTTAACCCCATAGTTCTCCTTCAAGGTAAAAAATGCTAAGCCTTTAGCATTACTTTAAGTTCAGCTTTAAGTTGAAAGCTACTTTGCTGAGAGGCACCATTGTAAATGGTTTGGTGTTCTTTGTAAAGCAGTGCAGAATATATCGATGCTGGTTAAATGAGAGAAATAACTAAAATAAATTCCAGTGAACCAATCATATTTTACCTTTAATGCAAGCAGAACACACAGACTTTCTGATCCCTTGCTCTTACTTGCTACACTGGTCCTATTGCTCTTTTTTTGTTAACAAATCACACTTCAGTCATACAAAGCCAAGAAAAGCAGTGTACATTGTGTAATTCTATACTGCCAAAGCTAGTACAAGCGCAGTTAAAACAAAACCACCAAGCAAATATGACATCACAAATATGGAAAAGTCTGAAAAACTCCAAACAGCACCATACTGACAAAGCTGAATCTAATGGATTACTTCAAACTACAGTAATTGAAATGATGTGTAACTCTGTCTCATCATCAGATGCTAGCAAGGAAATGTGAATCTATAAATCGAACTGAGGGCAAACAGGAGAGTTTCCCATAGCAACCAACCAAGTGTTTTACATTCTTTTTCTCATGCTTAAACATAAACAATGAAAGCTATTACATGCGCAGCTAGCCCACATCGCTCTAGCCCAAGGGTGGCCAACTCTGGCCCTTCAGCTGTGCTTTAACTACAAATCACAACATGCCTCTGCCTCTGGAAGTCATGCCTGCAACTGTCAGTCTTGCATTGCCTCATGGGACTTATAGTTTCACAACAGCTGGGGGAACTGGAGTTGCCTACTCCTGCTCTAGCCTCATAAATTGCGTCCACAATTTTAAATATGGCACCACTGTAACGGTAACTCACCAAGAAACTCACAATACAATGCCTGCTCCAGATCAGCTAACATGGTCACAATGACTTCCTCATCCAAATGAGCAGTTCCTTCTCGCTGGCAATTTTCCTCATCTTCCTCTGACCAGCTTTTGCGCATATCCCCAAAGGTATTGCTGTGCTGGTCATCCAGTAGCTGCGGGCAAGCTGCAACTGAAAATGCCAGTAGATCCTGACTTCCCGTAAAGTGATAGGAAGATCGCCTGTTTGACGGCACATTGTAGTTGGGTGCCATGTGTTCAGTTTCCCAAGATGCAGCAGGAACTAGAGAGTGCACAGATTGAGAGAAGATCCTTGAGAGGCAGGTAGTAGCCTCAACTTTCTTTTCCCGATTATGGAAGTGGATTTGTGAGCTGGAGGTTTCTTCATGCCAGCTTGCTTCATAAGAGAAGAGCATGCTATTTTCTGTGCTTCCACTGATAAATGACAGATTTGTCATAGACTTTTGTTTCCTGAGACAAGCATCTCTTATCACATCCTTCTTCTTGACAAGTGGCAATTCAGTCGGGCGTTGCATCTTTCACAATGTTTTATCGCTCCTCAGACATAATCATAATCATGTGGGAGAGCAAATGAAGGCTGCACGCTATACATGTGTGCTATATTGTGCAGTGCCCATCACTGCACCATAACTGCAGAGGTAATCCTAATGCTGTTACAAATCCTTTAGAGATGCATTTAAAGCATGCTGCTTCAATAGAGGAGTCCAACCCCGAAATAAAATCCATTTGTCTCTTCCCATCTCGCAGCCAAAGGAATCCAAGGGAATTATCATTTTCAAAAGATCCCAATTTAAAGGAAAAAACTGTCCCATTCACCTTGTGCAGTCTCCTCTTTCTGCAAACGACTCCTGGAAACACAGATCCTCACCACTTTATCTGACACAGTGCTGCAAGTACAGCAACGTCAGAGCTGTGTAGAAGTAAAGCTCAGCTCTGTGCAAGTCGCCTGCTAACATTTTAGTATTCAACCTGCATTCCGAGATCTGACTCTTCCCATGCACTGCAGTATACGCTGCTAGCTGCCATGGCAGCGGACAGCCTCCTGATTACACCGAGATGTTGTCCACAGCCCAATGCGACAGGTCGTCTGCTGGCAGGTTAAAGTTCAGTCATTGTGACGAAGCTTTGCATATCAAATAAAGATTTCATTCAGCACATTAAATATATGTAATCGCACTGCAACATTTAAAAGCACATGTATGCTATAGTTTTTTTTGTTTTATAAATCCTTTTTGTTTGCTTACTAAAATATATATACATTTTGAAAGTTAAACTCCATGTTTGGACCCTGGCAATAAAGGGAAAATCACTAATGCTACCTATGTGTTTATATTTTATTTAGGCTTATAATTTGTTTTCGTCTGTTTTATAACTCATAAATCTGTATCTGAAATGTGTTGTGATTCTTCAGTCTGTGTGGTTGTGTCTTCAGTCTGTGTGGTTGTGTCTTCAGTCTGTGTGGTTGTGGTCAACATATCAACCATCCCCTGCATACACTGTTTTCACTAGTGGCTGCTGTGAGCTGTACTGTGTGTAACCGGTGGTCCAATTCACACAATATACTTTTTTTTACTTGAAGCTTATTTCCAGAAACATGAACTACCCCGGCATGTACCCTTGCATATGTCCAGGGCAGTTTTGTAAAGGCATTTTACTTTTTCTGATCCCACTCCCCCGACAGTTGGCACTAACCTCTCTCCCCTACGTTCCTGCTTGAGGACTGTCCCTTGGCATCCTCACAGGGGAATGGGCCCTGCATTACAGAGGAGAACATCAGTGGGCAATCCAACTGCTGGTGACCCCTCTTTGAGCCTGCAACAGTTAAGTAAAAGTCCATTACACAGGTGTGATAGACTAAAACAAGCATTTAACCATAGCAGAGCATGTGGTAGCCCCACAGCAAGGTTAGTTTTCCTGGAAATAGGCTTTAATGAGTAGAAGCAAACACTACCATCCAATCATGTGCAAACAAAAATCAGTTTTTTTTATTCACCTTGCACAATTGGGTATTTAGAGTGAACACATTTTCACTTTATGTACTAAGCTAAATGAAAATTCACTTTCCTATTACTCTAGTTAATCAACCCCAATGTCTTATTTAACATTTGACATGTACTTGTTTTGTTGTGTTTTGGTGCATTTTGCATACTGTATGCTTTAACACACAAGAATTTTACTACTGCCATTTATTGCATGTGAATAATAGCATATGCAAAATGTACCAAAAAAGTATTTAAGTGCACATGCCAATATACAGTATAATAAAAAATAAATATCCTGTGAAAACCTTTAATCCCCCAAAAATGATCAGCTGCTGTATAAATATCTTTTTGAGAAAATCTTAATCAAAATACATTTACTTCATTTTTATTGGCGAGTGCTGTATTTTGATTACAATATGTTTTAATATGTTAATTTTCAAACACACAGTGGTGTCAATGTGATCTGTCAGTTACAAGAAAGGCCGCGTGATTTCAGCAGCTAAGGGTACCTAAAATAAAAGTTATACATACAAGCCAAAGTTCTCATGAATCAAAATAGTTTGCAACATGATAAAACGTTGTTTTAGCTTTTGATGGTTAAGTTGCAGGATTACAACTTGCTTTTTTTTCTCATCACCAACCATAAGGCTGCAATTTCTAGAAAAAGTACTGTACAGTATATGTAAACACAATCATTAAACTGTGAAATAAGCTTAAACATGTTAATGTCATTTTAAAAGTAATGTTCAATACTTTTAAATTTGCAGCTTTCATTTAAATACTATCTGGTGATCCTATCATAAGGGTCCTAGTTATGGTGCTTCTGGTTATAGAGCGAAAACATTATGCCCCCTACTGCCGTGTCATACAGCCTTCCAATGGAAACTTTAAGTAGCTACATCAACATACATTGCACAGGCATGGTCCACTCTTGTCACCATCTGGAAAGTGCCTTAAGAACTGCCATGAAGCCATTGTTGGAATGTAGGCATGTAGTGGCTGCGGAGAGACTGCAGGAGATTAGCAGCACTGAGATGCAACAAAGGATGGTGAAAAAGAGTGAATGCAAGAATCCTCTTTTTTTTAAATGACAATTGATATGATAGTGCTTTGTCATTCAGTTAGAGCTTTCATCTACTTTAAAGTAGAATTCAAGTCTCCTTTTTTTTTTGCATAGATCTACTGCTAGAAAGCAGTAGACATATGCCACAGCATTAAAAAAAAAAAAAGAGTGGCCAAATAACAAATACTTACCTTCGCAAGCTCCCAGCTGTAGAACACAGATCCCAACCACCGCGCAGGAGGATAATGTGGGTAGGCGCATGCCCAGTCCATATCACCGGTGGGGAGAAGGAGAGACTCAGTGGAAGTCAATGCATGCAGCCATGAACATGCACACCGGACAGACACCGTGGGACAGGAAGATACAGCAGTCTGCGCTGGATCAGAGACAGGCACCAGCGCTGGAAGGACTGCTGGAAACGAGTGAAAGGCAGAACATGATGATCGCATCAAGAAGCATCACATAAGGTAAGTATTAAAAGCAGAATTAGAATGGGAAAAAAGAACCTGCCTTTGTCACTTTAAGCTAATTTTGGCCATAGTAAGTTTTCCTATTCATTATGTGAAATCCTATTTGGAAATGAATGGCAATGTAAACTACAATGATGTTCAGTAATCTATAGCAAACTAAGTATTCATTTTAATACAGCACAGCATTAGGATAATTAAAGAGAACTGCAATTTGCCTGCTAATTATTTTATTTGTATAAAAATGTATATAATTATGAAAAAATCCTCCATGTCTTATATATCAGTTTAAATACATTCCAGCACCCTGGACAGTTAACTTTAAGAATCAGAAAGCACAGCAGTGCCCTAGTAGTACAATATTTAATAATCCCTGTAACATTTATGTTCCCTATAGCATCTGCACAGTCCAAAAATAAATGTTGTGCTGAGGCGGAGAGGTTCAGTGTAGTGTCACTGCCGCGGGCAAAGCAATTACATCACCAACTTGGAGCTCTGAAGAGCCCCAGACTGCACAATGTTGAAACAATTTCACAGAATATAACTCTTCTCTGTCATGTAGAATCAGCCTGCTAAATAATAATTAGCTGGGTAATTACTAATCACCTAACAAAGGTGTTTTACAGAAGCAATTATGTTGTTTTTTTTATAAGGAAAAAATAGCTGGTAAGAAAAACTGCTTTATAGCTCCAGGAAAATAAAAAAAAAACATTTCTTCCAGCTGAATCATTAAAGATTAAATAAATGTATTTTTGCATTTAGCTGACAAGCTGAATGTAAGCTGAATATGCCTTGATATTAGTGTTGTCTATTTGTCTGCACAGCACTGCTCAGAATGAGAAAAGGAGGGCAGCACTTAAAGTACATAGTTTTCTTATGCCATAGTTATATTTATTTTATTACTTTACTTTTTTTGTAGAAATATTTTGCAGCCACATGACCTAAAAGCCTTCTTTTGTACACTCTCTCCTGATAGCGGGGGGAATGCATCACTTTACAAAGCAGGTGGGTATTCTGTTTCATCACACACAGATGGAAAGTACATTCCCCTGCTGTGTATGCTGCATTATAATTATTATTATTATTATTATTATTATTATACAGCATTTATATAGCACCAACAGTTTGCAATATAATGAAGACATCACAGTTACAATACAAATCAAGACAAGATGGTAAGGAGGAGCCTGCCATGAGAGCTTACAGTCTAATGTCCAATTGACATGAAGTTCCTTTTGGTGATCTATGCTCCAATGGAATGAAGCTTTAGCTATCAGTCAAGAAATCAGAGCCAGTCAGAGGGACATGGCTGCTAATATGACCTTGGGTGGTACAGGTACGCCGTACATAAACATGGCATTCTGTATCTAAAAAGTGAAAGCAGGCATCCGCAAACTGACTACATCAGCGTGGGTCTGCTACCACATTTGGTGTGGTTAGAATGAAACACATGGAAGGAAAACTGGCAGGATCACCAGGTATTTGGGAGGAACTGAAGAAATGAAAAAGTAACAGGCAATTTTTATCTTATATAACATTCAATTGTTGGAAATACAGCAGCAAATGCTGATATGTACTGATTGTATTACTGACATTCTGATGTGTACTAATAATGTCTTTTGAGCTGTAAATGGCGCTGTAGTGCAATGTTAGTCTTTATATGCATGCTCTATATCTATGATATACAGAAAATTCTGCATGCTTGTATAATGCTGTATTCTTATGTAATGTCCTTCTAAGCAAGTAAACCTAATTTTATAATTCCTCAAGATCTCAGTGCTTCAACCGAACAGATAACCTAAAGGTTATGGGCCCAGGCACTAAACAGAACACTGCAAGTTAACAAGAGCGGCATCCAAGCTACTGAAAGATGGCAAGCTGTGAAGTTTGCAATTGCAAAGCTCAACAATACCAACTACCAGCTATAGACGTTCAAGCTGGAAATGCTGCTAAGCAAAGACGACATGTGGCAAGTACTGAATATAGACAGAGCTAGTAATGGACCCACGGAGAAATGGGACAAGAAGAACAGACAAGCAAAAGCAATTAGAAGTCTGCTAGTGGAAGACGACTTGCTCATCCACACAAGAAAAGAACATACAGCTAAAGGTATGTGGACTGCATTACAAAAACTGCATGAGCGTAAAAACCTAAACAGTAAACTATATCTGCTATGCAAGCCAGAGGCTAGAAAAAGGGAAGGAAATGTGTGAACATGTGAATGCCATGCTAGAAATCACAGAACAACTGCATGCACTTGGAGAGGAAATTAAAGATAACCACGTGGTAGCATTACTGCTATGCAGCCTTCCAGAGTCATACAGTGCTCTTATTAACACTCTAGAAACCAGAGCTGAGCAGGAACTAACACTAGAACACACCAAAGGAAAATTAAATCGACGAATATGACAGAAGGGAAGAAAGTATGCACAATGAAGAAAACGAGTAAGCCCTTAAGGTGCATGAGAGCACAAAGCAAAACAAAGCAAGCACAGCGTGTTTTTACTGTAAAAAGAATGGTCACCTGAGAAAGGACTGTTCAGTCTGGAAAGCAGAGTAGAGAAAGTGAGGGGCACCTTAAAGAGAAAGAGTTAAGGCAGCTACTAAGTAAAATGCAGGCACATCACGGAGCGCTACCTTTAAAGTGATTTAGAACAGTATACCACGCAGATGGTGTATTGATTCAGACACAACGGGGTTGATTTACTAACCTTATAAACACGCCACAAACAAGTATACACCTCTGTAGTGTGTTCCCTCCCAGCATGATCTATTGGTGGAATCTAGACAAGTCACACGACTAGTGATGAGACCTTTTTCACAGAAATTGATTTAAGTGCAAAGGACAAAGTCTTCCTAGCAAATGGGAAAAGTATTACCACAGAAGGTAACGGTCAAGGATTCTAGAACTGCATCACACAGTTAGTGGACAAGCAGAGTAGCCTCATGAAAAATTTACTGTATGTCCCAGATCTTGAAGGAAGCATTCTATCAGTGAAAACCCATGCTAATAACAGTAGCTAATAAGGAAAACTAGATGAACAGCTATACAGACTCATCACCACAAAAAACAAGTCAAGACAGCCACTCATAATCCACACAGCAGTAGTATCCCTCTATGGCACAGACCACTAGGGCACCGGAACCCAAAGCCATAAAGGACATTATAAAGGGAGGATTATCAGAAGATATAACCGTACTGCCCTGCCAAATGCTCATGACATGCAAATGCTGTATGGAAGCAAAGGCCACACATACCCCACTTCCAAAGGTCACCTAAAGAAAGACCAACCACCCAATGGAGCTCATACACAGCGATGTGTGCGGACCAATAAAAACTCCCATATCAGGCGGGAACAGATATCTACTGACTTTCATTGATGATTATTCCAGGTGCACAACAACTTATCTGATGAAGCACAAGAATGAAACATCAGAAAAACTTCAAGAATTTGTAGCCATGTCCAGCAACAAGTTCCAATGGAAACCAGAAAGTATACACACCGACAGCGGAGGGGAATACATCAGTGGATGTGGAATCATACCTGAAGAACCAAGGTATAGTACACCAGACCACCACATCATACACTCCTGTACAAAATGGTGTAGCAGAACGGAAAAATTGCACTCTTATAGAAATGGCCAGATGCATGCTGTCAGACGCCAACCTACCCAAGAAGTACTGGGGAGAAGCAGTCATGACTGCAACATACATACAGAACAGACTACCTTCAAAGCAGTTAAAAGTACCCCATTTGAAATGAGCCATGGATCAAAGTCTAACCTAGGGCACATCAGAACATTTGTATGTAAAGATTACGCAAATATTCCAAACGAGAAGCAATCCAAATTGGAGAACACAGCAATTGAAGATATTCTGGTGGGCTACAGCGAACAATATAAGGGATATAGAATCCTCCACCCAAAGACTGACAAAGTAACAATAAGTTGCAGCGTTTATTCCAATTAGAACTCATCATCAGAAACAATGATCCCAGTAAATTGTGAAGTGAATTCGCCCAGTAAACCATCAAAGAAAACTGAGCAAAGTGAAGCTGCACAGGAATCAGAACAAGAAGTGGAACTCAAAATGGATAATTCAAATTCCACATAAAATTCTGCTGAAAAACCTGAAATTAGAAGATCCACTTGAGTAACAAAGGGAATACCACCCTGCAAGCTGTGATATACTGCTAAGACACATAGCATACTCAAACCAACATCGTGGGAAGACAGAAAAATTACCAAAACGCACAGCCAATCAACGGAGAAAAGCAGCAAAAGAAGAAATAAGATCACTCCAAGAAAATAAAACCTGGACATTTATCAGAAGAAATGAAGAAATGACTACGGATACACTCACCAAGCCATTGCCAAAGGATCGTTACAGTTTCCTTCGAGAGAAGCTAAACGTCAAATAGCAATGCATATGTGGTAGAGAAGGGGTGTTGGAAATACAGCAGCATATGATGATATGTACTGATTGTATTACTGACATTCTAAAGTGTACTGATAATTTGTCTTTTGAGCTGTAGATGGCGCTGTAGTGCAATGTTAGTCTTTATATGCATGCTCTATATCTATGATATACAGAAAGTTCTGTATGCTGTATTCTGATGTAATGTCCTTCTAAGCAAGTAAAGCTTATTTCAGCATTCCTCAAGATCTCAGTGCTTCATCTAAACACATAACCAACATAAATTACAGATGCATATATGCATTAACATTTTTGAGGGATAACATACACTGTAACCACCTCCTGTCCATTGGCCATACCGAAACAGGCAGACAGGAGCCTTGTAGATGCAGGTGGGCATTTTTAAACGTCCCTCCCCGCCCCTACAAACGAGCGGCTTCTCCACTGCACATTTAGTCCTGCTTGCACAAAGCAGGGCTAAATGTACAAAACAACTACCCGTCCGGAACCCGGAACTTCATGTCCTGGGCGTCGGGCAATATGTATTCCACACCCCTGCTGCCCCTCTGCTCCCTGCCGCCCCCCGAGGCCGGGCCTCGTTTTGCCTTGTGGGAAACCCGGCCCTGCGTACAGCTGCTTTCCCTTCCTTAATATTTTTTACATTGTTTTTAAGACATATACGAAATTTTATTTTGTATAAATAGCATCAAGATAAATGCATGACATTACAGTGTATGCAGAAGTCAAATATGTATTCATCCTGAACTATCACTGTAGATGTACTATTAGTGGATATTATTATTAGGAGATGTTTACACTGTGTGTGTGTTTCCTTAAGATTTGAAATTATTGGATTGTTTATTGTGAAACCTCAATAAAAAATATGTAACACAAATTATCAAGAAATACTTTCCTAAGACACTCCCATTATGAAAAGTTCTGTTAAAGCTATAGGCACTCCTGCAATTTTGTGTAAAGCTTTATATGAAACGGAGTGTTAATTTCATGGATTTTATCTTTTCTTGAAGGCAGATACATAATATAAGCTTAACTTTCCCAGTATGATATTTAAAATGTGCAAATACCAAGTTGATCTTCAAACATCCAATACTAATTTTAAAGTAACATTTAGATACTGTGCGTCTGCCATCTGTTTCTGTTTTGTTGGCAGTTCAAGAAAGCACATGTTCCCAAGTTGGACTTGGAAATTTGATTAGCATTTTAGACGAATATAAAAATAAATAAATATTATGAGATCAGAAATTGGCATGATATTTTCACACATGTAAAAGTCTTTAACGAAGCAGAGACTTACTTAGTGTGTCTTTGTCACAAATAAATATCTGGTATGATTTGTGATTAAAAAAAAGATTAATGGATTTCGAGAGGAATTTAATTTTTTAAATAAATATCCTGTTTAAATGTGATATTCCTGTTTTTAATTGAGACACACTGTCCTGATTATAGTAAGGTAACAGTAATTTCAAGGAAGAACTTAACCCATATCTTCAAAATAACAACAAAGGCACCTTTAGAAATGTTTACTAATGGCAATCTACAAACACATGCTTCTGGATAATTGCAGGCTTTTTATTCTTTGCATACCTCATTTCACTTTTCTTTCCCAGTCTTCTGACAGTGGCCATTTTAACTAAGGGCAGGTTACTAGATCTCCCTTTACTTTCTGCAACTCTAGCACATGTGACCATGTACATCATCTCAAGGGAGGAATGCCTTTCTCTGAGATCTCGTGAGATTACAGATGAGATTTCCCAGCAATGCTCTGCTGATATAACCTTCCCAGGATGCAATGCTTGGGCATATTACATCATTTGTGCCAAAGTGGACCAGCAAGTGGAAATAAAATAAATTGTAAGTAAAATAAATCTATGTTTGTTTAACTAATGAATGTAAGATAATTTCATAGCAACATGCAGAGCTGTAAGCTGATGTAATTTTTAGTCAAAGGGGGTAAAGGTCCACTTTAATGAATAAAGATGACACGCAAATACATATTTTGCTTTTAGAAGGGCAGGTTAAAAGCCTTAAACATCATAGCAAGCAACATCCAAAAAATGTTAAAAATAAGGCCAGTGACACAAATCTGCTATTTCCTATTTCACCTGCTGGTAGCATTGTGTTTCAAAGGCCAGCAGCTGGTGTCTTCCTGCTGCTTGTACTTCTCTTTATCCACAACTGTATCTGACGTCTAGAGGGATACATAACTCCATATTTCCAACAGTCAGATGCCTCAGCAGTTTACCTGTTTCTCAGCCTGTATCCTTTGCAGAGGTAGATTCCCATACCTTTACATGCACAAAACATACCCATATTATAACAATAGCAATTTTAAACAAACCATTTTCTTGTTTTATTGGTCTTAAGTTTGCTTAGAATTTAGATACAATTCCTAAAATGATGACAATATTTCTGCACCACCATGTCACAAAAAAATGTGTAGCCAATATCTATGCAGGGAAAAGTACAGTAAAGGCTCTTCACCTTTACTGTACTTCTTAATAAATATGGCATTGATCATTTGTGTTGCTTTGACTTCCTGTTCAGCCTGCACCCTGCCTTGATTGTTTTCAGTTCAGTCTTACCCATGTACTGATGACCCTTTTTCATAGTAAACACTTATATTGTACAAATTCAAGTCCCACTTAACTTAACGTAGTTACCAGAACAGAACTTTCAGCAGAAGAGGCAAGTATTTGCATACCACATTTTATTCTCAACGCAAGTGAAGCACGGTAGGGACTTTGTCATGGGAAAAAACTACTGCAAGTTAGAGATGCTTGCACATACCTTCAGCAGCCCCCCAAACCTTCTTATGCCAGGCAAATGCTCAACTGTTCTGAGGCAAACCTACTGTATTTACTGAAAGTGCCAAAAACGTGCCTGTCCTTACTTGCATCCCATGCATTTCTATTGAATAATGGGACAATCAGAATGTTTGGGGTTGGGGCTTAGCCATAAGCTTTGACACTACCTAGAAGTATCTGATCCTTGGCAGGGATACTGATCAGATGGGAGCTTTTGGGAGCCTGCTGCAAGTATGTGCTGGCATTTCTATTTGCAGTTTTTTCTTAATCTCATGACGTATTTAACAGTGTAAGTCAGTTGAAAAGTTAATCCACCACTGTGTGAGAGCAAAGGTTCCATGTGTTAGTTGATCTACTTACCAGAAATCTCCTCCAGGCACTGTTTGGCTGTCTTACTGTATAAATCACATTTTGTTGGACTAGTGCAGCAATCAGCATGTGGTACAGAATGGGTCTCGCTTTCTGAGAGTGTTCTGAAAAGAAGATAAATGTATCTTTCTCTTTAATCACAGGTTTATATAATAATGTTACAAAATCAATCTGCATATTAATGAATTTATTAAAATTGTCTTTCATCCAGTTAACTTAGAAGACCCATCCATTGGTGGTTGCATTAAATCAAAACAAGAGCACATATCTGAAACAATGTTTTCATAAATAATGCAGAAGGGAAGTCATGCTGTCAGAAGAGATACAGCACTCTGGAGATTACACTGTTATCTCACTAACGCACTAGACCACTTGAAAATTATAACTCTTATGATGTTTATTATCAGCCCAGGCAGATGACTATTTACCATCAACGAATATTTCATCTCAAGGAAAGCTCATAAAGGCTGAGCCATTTAAGTTGCTATTTTAATACAGAAAATATAATTCCAGGGAAGCTGAGACTTCTTTACTGATAACCCTTAGTTCTTAATGTGAGACAGCATGACAATAAAAATACAAGCCTCATATAAACCCTTAAGAGGCAGGCGCTAAGTGTTAGGGATATATTTGGTTCTTAGAAAAACCTCTTCTGTTTACCCCTGAACCAGGCACACTGCATATACAATACTGGACTTAATCAGTGGAGCTCAAGTTGAAGAATGTGTACAGGGTGCTTCCTAGTTTAGGGCCTCTATGGGTATAAAGAAGTGTCCCTGATGACTAAATAGTTACAGGCAGTCCCCGAGTTACATACATCCGACTTACATACGACTCGGAGGCTATTACTCTACAGCAGGGGTAGTTGTAATGCTACTGTGCTCGTGCCAACGAGGAGTGCCCGCCTTTTTGGGTCTGGTTTGTAGTATTGTATGTACATTACAGGAAGTTGGCTCTTGTTAGACGTGCAGACAAGGGGTGCCCACCTCTTCTTCTGGGTCACTGTGAGGTTTTTACTGCTGCCTGTATCCTCATTAGCAAGATTTAATCTCACTTCCTGTCCTTGAGACAACAGGAAGTGAAAGTAAATCTACCCCTAGGAAGGGAAATGTACTCCTGTAAGAGTGATCATGTCAAAAAGGTGTCTCCACTGAAGCTTTATCACCAATCCTTGTTTCCACGACAACCCAAAATTGGGATGTTGGGCTGTCGCAGCTCACCGCATGTTGGGCACTGATTGTTGCTGTCAGATGCTGGAAGGTCTCAGGTGGCCAGGCTGAGCCTTTGGTGGCTGCACAGGGGAAAAGCCGCTTAGCTGCAGTGTACGGCACTGTCAGTGAGCGGTATATGAGAATGACAGCAATTGTCAGTGGGAAGCTGAAAGGCTCAGGGGTCGTCTTAGTAAGTGAGAGGGACTTTTCCTCTGGCTTGATAAAGAGGCATTTGCCTCAAAACGCGTAGCCCTTTGACAGTCCCTCTCACTTACTAAGACGACCCCTGAGCCTTTCAGCTTCCCACTGATGATTGCTGTCATTCTCATATATTGCTCACTGACAGTGCCGTACTCTGCAGCAGAGCGGCTTTTCTCCTATGCAGCCGCCAAAGGCTCAGCCTGGCCACCTGAGACCTTCCAGCATCTGACAGCGACAATCAGCGCCCAACACGCGGTGAGCTGCGGCAGCCCGACGCGGTTCCCAATTGTTGGCGGTGACAAAATACTGAAGCTAGTGACAGCCAGAAAACTAGTATTCCTAATAGGAGGTGAGTAATGCAGTCCCTGTATTTATTTTAGAACTGACTTCTTTTTTTAAAAAAAACAATGTGCAGGTGGATTAATATTACTCTTTATTTTTGTTTATTTAGAATATAATAACACCACCATAGCTAGGGCAGGTAATAAGCCTGAGAACAAATCCTTTAAAACCCTGTACAGTGAGACTTACGGAGGCTGTCATTGCTGACCTTCTGAAAATCCAAGTTGCCTGACCTGAGACAAGTATGCAGATTGGAAGTTATAACGAATTCAGAGTACCTCATACTTGTATTGCTTCAAAAAGGAGGATGAATGATGGTTCAGGTAATCAAGATCAACATAGAGGTTCACCATTAATTCATTTTATAACCAGAAAAAGTTAAATCTGGGCCACACTGCTATAACTCCTACTTGGCAGTTCAGAGTTGGCAGTCATTTTTGTTTTGCAATACTATGTGATCTGCAAGTTTTTCTGTCTCTTTTCACTGCATAGGACATCTCTGAAACAAGTTGAGATTTTTCCTTTTTAGACCCAATTCTATAGCATATGACTTATAAGTCAACTTGACTATGAAAGGATTACATACTAGAACTCACCACATTGGTCCACATCAGCCCATGTCCTCCAGCATGGCTGCACATTGCTTCACCTTCACATTACCTCCCCTAAACAGCCCCCACACCCTTCACCCTGCTGTATTTACCCTTTACAAGCATCCAGAGCTTCCCCCGCCCCCCTCCCCATCCCAAAAAACAAACAATATAGTACACAAAGACTGTGTACTTTGGTATCCCTGTGTACTTTGATATCTCTTTAACATTACTACCCTAAGCTCAGAACATGGAATGCTTTATATTCAGACTGCACTGTTTTTTTAATAAAGCACAAGTTATGGGTGACCACACTTTTTTCCATAAAGCTGAAAAATATGCTATAGTAGGTGCCAGGGTTCACTTCACACTGATATATCAGTTTTGGGAGCCATTCTCCGTATTAGGTCTATTGTTTCATAATGTCAACCAAGGTAACCGTGAATGTTTATATATTAGAAATAGTTATCTTTTCTTTTTTGTATGAGATCAACGTCATGTCACAAAGCTCTTTCTTTTCTAATAGAATTGAAGAACTTTAGGTATTCCAGTCTTTTGTTTCATAAGATTCCTAATCCAATTAAAACCAGTTTAGAACTTTTGAGAAAAAAAATATTTTAAGATCCAATGCTCTTTATTTTAACCTGCATCATCTTTTTTATTTACCGCATGTTTTATCTATACAGTATAATCTTCATTGTCCTGTTTATTCGTTTTCTTATTTCCTTATGGTAAATCATTTTTACTTAGCATACTAATATTGAGGCTAAAAAAATGAAATGTGCAGAGTCTGGTTCAGTAAATGACAAGATAACCAGCAAATTGACAGCCTTAAACCATTAGGGCTTTATTGCAGGAAAATGTCCTTATAGTATACTTCTGACAAAGGGGTGAGTTACCATTTCATGCACCTGGGTGTGAGAAATATGTTTATTACCAAGACTACTCTCAAAATGCTAATTTCCTAGGCAGACTGTACAAAGTTTATGTGGATTATTCACTCCAGAATGCAAATACTTTTAACATCTATAATTTCCAATCCTCATTATGTATCTAGGGTTTGTATTATCATATTCATAGCTTTCTATTTTGCCAGGTAGTCACAAATTGTAACATTATTTCAGTATTTGTGTAAGTAACCTAGACTGATCTCCTGCCATAGCTCACTTTAATTCTAAAATGCTGACTGCCTTCTAAGTAACCTGTCATTGGCATATGTGTGTATGTGTGGAATGCACATTGTTTTTTTATACTAATTTGTGTAAATTGTTCGGACTATGTGGCAGATTTTTTAAAATGTCAAACACATATGTGCTACTTAGGGACACTAAATTCTGACCAAAAGATAATAATGAGGTTACATCCCATTGCTTTTACTGCAAATGGCCAAGCTGAGCAATGTTACTTCTGTGTTTATGTAAATTTTCTATGCAGACTTTTTTTCATGCTAACAAGATGAACACCCAATAAATTATAAAAAAAAAAACAGTTAGAAAGATTGTCCAGATTTTTATATTTAACCAATCTGTGAAACAAGTGTTATGTCCAGCAGCCTTCTCTTAACTCTTGTTTCTGTGCTGTCCCATAATGTACTTATTCCATCACTATATCTGTTAAAGACTCAACCTTGTATGTCAGATATGTCATTCTAAATAAATATATAAATTGTACTACTGAATACCTTTTTATTTTGTTTTGGAAAGAACACAGAAAGTTTAGAACAATTTTGTAGGCATTTGTGTCCCTGTTGGAGAGATGTTTCCTTACTACCTTTGTAACAGGGAAAATCTCCCATATAGGATCACAGAAATAAAAGTCTGCCAGAAACTTGAACTCTGCCCCACTCTATCCAAAGCTCAAACAATTGGGTAAAGTTAAGACTTTAAAGTGCCTGGTTATTACCAAAATGAAACAGAAAAAAAATCCAACTGTAAAAGAAGGTTTTTAATACTCACCTGTCCTGCTGCCTGCACCACTAATCTCTGAATCTTTGCTGTATTGGAGAGATATTGTTGCCAAAGAATCTTTTGCATTCAACACAATTCGAGGTGTGTCAGTTGATTAGGCTCTCACTGTATGTTGTGGATCACTGTATGGAGTAGGCCCAGTGGATGAAACCACAGTATGCAGCAGGATAGCAGGCCTCTGACACTATAAGGTTGTTGGATGCAGAGGATTCTAGACCTAAAATGTAGATGGATAGACTGTATATTGCAAATTTTAGTTTTTTGTATTGTTTAGATGAGTCTCGTGTATCATAAGTATTTTAAACTAAATATGCCCCTGCTGCTTACAGCAACTAGCTAAATTCTGTCCTTCGCTTCTAAAAAAAAAAAAGCACTGGAAGAATGACAAGAATGACAAGTGCAAGATGAGTGGTCTTGTGCAGCAAAATGGTTTTCCTGGGAACACTTTTGGTAAAGCTGTCCTTCATAACTTCCCCATGCCCCCTCAGTGTACCCAGCAGAAGGTAAGTATTTAACACTGTTGTGTACACTGTGGGAGGTTAGGTACTGTATGTATAAAGCACAATTTACCCAAGTTCACTTAATTGTTTGTGAGGCAATTTGGGGTTCAAATATCAAACCATGTCAGTGATAACATATCAAAAAGGACTCATTCAAGGAAGGATATATTACACTATGGCACTGGAAATATGTTTTCCTTGGAATGACTGGTGCAGTGCCTTCCAGTGCACCCTTTGCACAGTTGACACATCTGCCTTTTTCAAAATTCCAAAATCTATAGTATGCATTCTGTGGCAGTGTGTGTGGAAACACAGGTAAATGTGAACACATCCAGTGCCAACCCACGCACAGAGAGAGAATGCAAACTCCATGCAGATAGTGTCCTTAGCCATCCAAGATTAAAGCCAAAGTCTCCAGTGCTCCAAGACAGAAGTGCTAACCACTAAGCCACTGTGCTTCCCTGAAGGTTTTGAGTTTGTTTCAAGTATGATGAGAGACCACTGAATGAATACATTTTAAAACATGTAATTTAAAACAATTCAAGTTAGTTACAAAGTAACTTTTCCCCATGATCCACTAGTCCTATGTGCATTGTCATAAATTAATAACCAGTGTATTTACCTGTAAATGAATGGTGCCACCGTTGCAGTATTTGGGTGTGGGAACTGCTGCTGAGGAAGCTGCACAATCCCATTTCCTGTAAACTGGACACTGGCACCAGGGGGATATGTTGTTGTAGTCTGTGTAGTGGAAGCAGAAGAGACTTTTCCTTCAGTGGGTGTAGACAGCTTTTCACTGGTGGTGGGTTTTGGTGTGCATACAGTTTGACTGCCTTTGGTAGTCCTGCTTTTTTCTGACTCTTTTACAGTTGCAGAAACTGGGGATGTAGACTGTTTTGTTGCTGGCGTTTTTGATCCGGGCTTAGGGATTCCACTTGATAAGGGAATTAAACTCTCCTTTTTAACTGCAGCTGATTTATTTCCCTTTGGAATCAAGCTTGCCATTTTGGAGCTCTTTTTTGATCCTTCCGATGTCTGTTCCTTTTCTTCTTTAGCTGGTTTCTCAGTGTTTGATTTATTTTTCTCCTTGTTCTTCTCTTCTTTTTCCTTTGGCTGTGGCAACCCTTTTTTATTGCTGAGATTTTTGCTTCCAGCCTTTGGAGGAGTCAATTTTGGTGATATTTTAGGACTGTTTAACGTAGAACAAACGTCATTTTCTCCACATTCTGAAAAGGAGTCATCCTCAATAATGACTTCATTTGATGGTGAAGATGCAGACCTCAAATTAACCCTTGTGTTCACCAATTTAAATTTTTCAAGCATGGATTTTTGCCCAGAGGAGGTGCTTTTAATTCCTTCAGACAATGATGGTTTTACTCTGTCTGGGGATGGTGTGGGGGAGGTTGCTGGACTAGGCTGCTTAACAGACAGCATGGTAGATGTGGCACTGTGTTTAACATTCATGGATTTACTGCGCCAAGGCTTACTGGTACTTGGAGAGGGTATGGCAGAGGCCACTTGCTGACCAGAGCTAGTGAGATATTGCACATTTCCATTCATGCCTGCAGACGGTTGAGGGCCTTTTGGTGATTCTGTAAGGAAAAAAAAAAACAACATGAATTTATGCAATGTTTTCCTACTCTATCAAGTTTGTGGCTAAATTCAGCAAGCAAACTGTAGGGTTAAGTGGGTTCATGGGACGTTAAGAGGAGTCAGAAGTCTCTTTATCGACATGACATAAAAACATGAAGTAATTTCTCTTTTCCTTTGTTAGTAGTTTGTACAATAAAAAAAATAGCAATGCATATAAAACAGATAGCATGCTGTCTCCATTAGCATATCATAACTTTAACGAATATAATCACATGGCACAGAGGGTGGAGCTGTGCACATGAGCAGCACCCTTCAGGTATGCA
This sequence comes from Nanorana parkeri, assembly GCF_000935625.1. Lineage (NCBI taxonomy): Eukaryota > Metazoa > Chordata > Amphibia > Anura > Dicroglossidae > Nanorana > Nanorana parkeri. Next base: position 937,679 of record NW_017306313.1, read on the forward strand.
TAGGGCAGTGAAAAATTTACAGACTGCCTTGTGCACTCTTAGTTTTATACACAACCGTAATATATACAGTCCTAGCTATAAACTACAACTTCAGAATCTGCTTTTTGGGGGTAATTGTTATGTCCTTTTCTGCATGTAGGATAATCTCAGAATACTTTTAACATAGTGATTTAAATGTGCCACTAGTAATCTTCTCTCTCAGTGACACTGAGAGATTAGAATTCTGCTGTGAATATTTTAAAGAAACCTAATCATGAACTGAACAACTGCTTTTCTCAGCACTTCGCTGTACTGGCCTTGTACAGATAAAACCCATATTCTTGATTCAGTATATTTCTATTTCAATCTTACTAATACATAACCTTTTTAAAAAAAAATACTTATAAAAGACCTATGTATATTACCGATAGTTAATTGAGACATAGTGAGCATCAAGCGTATACTGTACATGTTCATTTTGGATGTCATTCCATTTTACCAATTCAGCAATTATATAGTTGTAGTTTTCATCATTTGAATATCTGTCCTGATATAATATCACAAAATTAATTTCTAATAAGCTCTGAAAAGAACCAAAAAATCCAATATTTATTACACATAATACATCTAAAGAGATAAAAAGTGGATTTTTTTACTCTCTGTAAAATTTAAAGCTGCAACAACTAATCGATAATATCTCAACAATTCTGCTTATCGATTAGTTGATTCCGCTCAGCCGCTGCTCAGCCCCCCGCGTCACTGACCTCCACTGTTCTCCTCCCCGCTGGTGCCGGCTGTAGCTGTCTGTGTTCCTTTCAATCTCTGCTGATCTCCCCGCCTGTGTCGGCAGAAGCAGCGGGGACACAGACCACTGCAGCCAACAACAGCGGGTAGAAGAGACTCTAATGCGGAACTGAGTTTAACCGGAGGGAGTTCTGATGAAAGTGGAAAGGGTCCCAAAAAGTAGATTATACGGCTGAACACACAAGCAAAAAATCTGATCTTCAAAAGCGCTTGTGACCTAATCTCTTGGGAGAAAGAGTTCTGGCGAGGAGGTGAGCAGTACGATTGTTTTAATTGCACGGATGTGAGAGAGACACAGAAAAGGAGTCAGTAGCTGGTTAACATTGAGAGAAACTGACACAGAACTTTTTTTCATTTATTTTATTCTTTAATTTTTTTTGCATTGATGGAGTAGAGGTGAAGGGGTGTGAACACTGAAATTTCACACAGAGATAATAATAACACTGGAAAGTTATCATAAAAGAGGTACATGGAGCTTTATGTTTTCGTTTGAACATTGATACATTTTTGTAATGTTTTGAACAACACTGGTTTACAATATTTCTTATCTGATTATTAAAGGAGAACTATGAGGTGAGTGCTTTTCACTCACCTCATAGTTCTAGACGACCTGTGACAATGAGACTGTCACAGGTCGGCTCAGTAGATCGGGAAGTGAGCGAACACATACAGGTGTTCGCTCACTTGTCGATCCTGTCACAGCTCTCTGCCATGACAGGGGAGTGGCTGAATTCCCCCCTCCCCACTCAGATCCTCCAGAGCTGACTGGTGGAATGGACAGGGAGGGGGTGGGTACTGCTGGCTCTGCCTCTAGATAGGCAGAGCCAGCTGTCACTCATGCAGCTGGGCGGATCCAGACATAATTGCCGGGATCCGCTTCAGCTGCGGCGTCTCAGTATAGCGAGAGCTACATACTGAGCTTAGGGTGACGGGAGGACGCTAGTTTGTGTCGTCCCGTTACCCTAAGGAGAACTATGGGGAAAAGCCCTAACCCCATAGTTCTCCTTTAATACATTTTTTTCAAAGTCCTGGGACTGAAAACGGATAGAGGTTTATATATGGTATTTGATTATATGTTCATTGCATTTTTGTTTGATTAAGGTGGATAGTTATCACGTGTGGTACACAAAAGATTTTTCAATTATTTTAAGGATTTGGGTTTATAGTGCCGCATAATATAACTAATGTGGAGGAGAGACTGCTGTGTTTTTGCATTCCCCGTCTCATCCCCTGCTGCCCCGGCTCATCTGCTGCTGTCTGGGCTCATCCGCTGCTGTCCCACACTGAAGCCCCAGTTCCTTGGTCCTTCCCCTATACCTCTGCTGCTCCCCGTACCCCCTTCTTTTGCTGGTGGTAGAAAGCTCATCAGATCAGGTACCCATCCAGTGGCTAGCCAGCCTGCTATTGGCTATTTTAAATTGCAATAGCCAATAACAAGCTGGCTATTGCACCCACCCACTGCCTGCTGTCAATCAGCAGAGGAGGACCTGAAGGAGGCTTTCTCCATCAGTTCCCTCCTCTGCTGATTGACAGAAGGCAGTGGGCGGGTGCAAAAGCCAGCCTGCAATTGGCTATTGCAGTTTAAAATAGCCAATAGCAGGCTAGCTATCGCCCCCAGCCACTGTCTGCTGTGTTTGCAGCTGTCATTCCCTAGATAAAGCTATTGAAGTGGAAAGGTGACAATATGGGTCTAATAGACCCCAATGTCACCTCAAAGAGAACCTCTCATCTGATATATGCTATCACATAGGGGGCTTGTGAGGGCAAAAAAAACCAAATTAAAACAATAAAGTTAACTAAAGTTAAATTACAAAATTCCCCAAAAATGTTTGAAGTCCCCCAACCCCTGAACACGTTCATAATAATGGAAACACAAGTCGGGTGCACCTACATACAAAAACGACGCTTGTGCTACACATATCAAGTGGCCTAATTAAATTAAAACACTGCTCAGAGAGATTGCTGAGTGATCTTCAGCTAGTTCCTGATTACCTGCAACATGACCTGCTAATTCTGCTTACCCGTGTACGTCACAGCCTGCCCTTTGACCTGCCTCTGGACCTTTACTTATTCATTGTGACCTCAACCTGCCTATTGGATTCAGCTTACGGTCTTCTGCCTTGTACCTCGCTGCCTGGATGTTACTGGCCTTGACCTGTGCCCCTGACTATGGTTGTGTCTCCTGGTTTGGTACTTCACTGCCCAGCTGTTACTGACCTTGGCTTGTGTTAAGACTACGTTCATCACCTGCTCTGGTACTTTAGTGTTCCTGCCCCACAGTCTACAGTCATCTGGTCCATGCAACTGACAACTGCATAGAACCGACACTGCCTGCAACACTGTCACTTGTGTCACTATGTCCTCACACTTCATATCACCACTTCCAGGGGTGGTGGACAAGAAATGCAAGAGAATCACTTATCAGCCTGGTTTCCCAGGTACAGTATTTGACAGGGACACATGTGGTTTGTCAGTGTTCTAAACTTCTGAAGGTAGCAGTAAAATACATTGGTCTAATATTATCGACTATTTCAGTGTCCTTCAATGGACAATAAATAAAAATTATTACATTTCTATTTATCAAACTCTGTATAATATTTGTAAGAGTTGTACCATTCAAGGACCACAGGGTGCTATTACAAACATTGCCAGCACTTGAAATCCTGTTTATGCTCTCCCTAATTACAGCTCACAGTGTTTCAGTACAACTTTGGCAGAAACCATTAAACTGGATGCAAAAAGAATTGATATTGCTACCTAAAACAGACAGAAAATATGTGCCGCAACACTTACTCCCCCTATCCCACAAATACCTGCTTGAGCCTGTCAGGGAAGTCCAGCTAAGGCAACTTCCTTTGATGGGGAAGCAACAATGCTGCTCTGCTCCAGAATTTGGAACAGTGTTGCCACTTTCATGCAAGCTGTACCTGCTCGTACTACAGTGGGATGAGAAGATGTTGAAGAGAGTGTGGCTATTAACATTGTCACTGTTGATTCACAAGCCTTTAGCTTGTTAATCAGCACCTGGCCATACCTAGTGCTGCTTTCTGCACTGTCTCTGTTGCTGAAACTCTACCACTGTGAGCTGCAGGGTCTGGGAGGGGGAGCATGTGACACAAAAATGAAGGAGGTTTTGGCTCAGGGAAGTTAATCTAAGTTTTTGTTTACTTGATGAGGCTTGTGCATTACAAATTAAATGGATTTTGGACCTGTTTAGGCCATCATACAGGAACCATTAGTCATAATATAATGCCTATGCCTAGCCCTCAGATGTGGCTCTGGTTATGTAAGCGGATGAGTTAAACATGCACAGGTAGAAAAGTCAAAGGATAGGTTTTTAAATCGTTGCATATACAACCAAACAGATATGATTTGAGTTATGTGATAGCTCTGCCTCTAGATGAGCAGATGATGCCTGTCTAATAGTAGAAGCAGATAGACACATTGCTTTGGGTAAGTAATTTTTCTCTGCAAGTTTCATTTATGGTGAAAAAAAGACACTGGAAGAAAAAAGAAGTGGTGGGTGGTGTTACACGGTCATCACTGAATTATTAACAGTAATTATTTAAATAGTAAAGTAGAATTCTAAAACACCACATCGAATATAAAAGAAAATGTACTATGTGTTTAAATAACTACCAACAAATGCTGACGTAGTAGAAATAATAAATGAATGAAGCACGACATGCTCTGTGGTTCTTTCTCCATCTATAACAGCAGTGTGTGTTCTGCCAGTTAGGAGTCAAGTGTAGAACACTAGTATGGACAGATACCTCATAGTGGCTGCTTTAATCAATACCCTTTGAAAAAAATAAAGGAATCTTGAAGGTAATGTCCATTATTACAGCATTACTCTACTGATAAGTGGCTCTGTAGGTGATGAGAAAAATTGCCACTGAAGAATATCTTGTGTAATCACAAGGCTATGCTCACTTATATTCAGAGACTGTAGGCTGCTAATAAATACATTAAACATAATGTGAAAGCTTCCAAGAAAGCCAGGCTATATTCAGAATGTTCTGCATCTTTAGCAAAGAACAGGATTTTGCAGACACTGTCCCCATCTTGTGGCCATTTAGGTGATTAATAATACGTGCCAAATCTACATTGACAGTATAAGCATTTCCAAAACAGTTTCATTTTTCAGGTATCTAAGTACTATCAGGGTTTAAGTATCATTGCAGTAGTTTAGACACAAATGCAGTTTGTCTTCTTTCTTGAAATAAAAAAGTACACTGCATTAATATTTAGACAATCACTTTGAAATTACAATAATCACAAGGTAGGAAATGCTACTTTTGGATTTCAAGCCCTGGCTTTACAATATCTACAGATGTACATTTTTATTATTGGTAATGGTGGAGTACATCTTGATGTGTCCATTACCAATCACACATGCAGTATGATTGTAAACACCTCTTGTATCGCAGCTATTTAAATTAAATGAGTCTATCCATTGATAATGCACTTGTTTAATAATGAGCCTCTACTGTTGATTGCTAAGAGGTAGATTAGCATAATGCACATGTCTTGTTTTAAATAAACCTTTTTCTAGTTAATGTGAACCTGTGTCCAGACTGGGCACACATTTACATATTCTGAGCAAGAAGTAAAAGCCCTCATTCACCTGTTTTTAGAGGCATTTAAAAAATATAATTCTGTTTGCCTAACTTTCTATGGAACAACAGTAGACACTTTTTTCAACAGAAAGTATTTGCTTGTTTCACTTCCATCACAGATGAGGAGTATTTTAAGATAGTGGGCAGAGCTAGCAAATAAATCCAATATGCCCCGTTGCCAAATGTGCATTCAGAACGTCCAGTTTATAGTAGAGTTACAGAGCCATTTATTCCAAACTGCATACAGCTGTTTCAGGCTAGTTGGCAATCTTTAGTGTGACATATACAAACCATGGCCTTTTTTACCCACTATCTTAAAATGAGGAATAAATCCCTTATTTGTTTGATCTGTGATGGAAGTGACACAAGTAAATACCTGTTTTATGAGAGTTCCTACTGTGTTTCTTACTATTAAGTAGGGTATTTTCTTTGGTTCCTTTTAGCCTACCTCATCATAAGGTATCTAGTTGATCAGTTATGTAGGTACATAGGCCAGGCTCCACAGAAGCAATGGTTTACATACATTGCACTAATGATGTCAAGCTAGCCCAGGGGTCAGCAACCTTAAACACTCAAAGAGCCATTTGGACCCGTTTCCCACAGAAAAGAAAACACCGGGAGCCACAAAACCCTTTTGACATCTAAAATGAAGATAACACGGCATATATCGTTTTTTACCTTTCTGCTATGTATATACGGTAGGTATATGTGGGCTTAGTAACACACTGGACTCTGGGCTTAGTAACGCACTGGACTCTGGGCTCAGTAACGCACTGGACTCAAGGCTTACCTGAGACCCTGCAGAGCCCATCTGAGAGTCACCCTGCAGAGCACACCATAGATCCTGCACAGCCCATCTGAGACTCTCTATGGTGGGCTCTGCAGGGCCTCAGGTGGGATGGTCACCAGTGTCCCTTTCCCTGTACCTCCTCCCAACTCCTCTTACCTGCTGCTGGAGCCTGGCCTCCTCCACCCCCTCCCCTGTCACCTCTGCCATGCCGCCCCTGGTACAGCTGATACCAGACCCCCAGGCTGCCCAGACCCCTCACATGGGTACCGGCTGTACCCCCCTGATGGCGGTGTTCTATCAAAGTTTGTGACTATGTTACAATGTGTGACCGGTGACGTGGTCACACATTTCAATGTAATCCTGCCCATTTTTTTGGCGGTGGAATGTGTGACCACCAATAGGTCAAGCATTCCAACGCTTTCTCAGCTGTTCCAGGGCAGATCGGCATCACAAATCGTATGTGCAGGAGAACTGATCTGCCCCGGAACAGCTGTTCAGTCCTGAAATATCACTTCTATCCGGCTCTGTGAGTGTGATCTCATATTCCACCCCACTCACAAAGTTGGATAGAAGTGACATTTCAGGACCGAACAGCTGTTCCAGGGAAGATCAGTTCTTTTGTACATACAATTTGCGATGCCGGTCTGCCCTTGAACAGCTGTTAATGTGTGGGAATGCTTGACCTATTGGTGGTCACATTCCACCGCCAAAAAACTGAGCGGGATTACATTGAAATGTGTGACCACGTCACCGGTCACACATTCCAACCTAGACACAAACTTTGATAGAACAGCGACCCGGTCTAATCATTTAATCAGAGAAATAGATTATAATAGGGAACATGCAGTGTAATGTTCCCCATTATAATCCACTTTTCTAATTAAACTTCTCCTCTCCCGCCGCCTGTTACTAGGGACGCGGCCGGGAGAGGTGAGACACAGGACCCGCCTCCTTGCTGAGAAGACCGTTAGCAGTGCGGGGCCCCGGGACCCTGCAGTCCCGCATATTCCACCAGGGGGACGCCCAGGAGCGGACCTCACTAAACCACCCCACAGCCTCAGGCCCCGGCGGTAGTTCTGCCCCCCTGGACAGGGAGCCGCAGCAGAGGGATGAAAGAGCCACATGCAGGTTGCTGACCCCTGAGCTAGCCCGAAACAGCTGTGTAAATACATATACGTGTCCTACGCATGCATTTGCCTGTGTGTGCAGGGCACCAGAGTTGTTTTGTTATATTTTGTTTAAACATTTACATTTTTGTTTACTTAAATGTATTGCTATCACATAGGGGATAACAAGCCCCCTATGTAATAGCATCTAGGCAGGTGACAAGTTCTCCGTATAAAAACATCAGGGGCTTTGGGGGGGGGGAGGGGCTTTTGGGGCGTTCTACACACAGCACTGTAAAAGTGATAATTTTTACTTAATTCCTGGAAACTGGCTGAAATAAAAATGACACCAACCTCACGGTGGCTGGTAAATGGAATGTGGTTAAAAATGCTCAATAACCAAGCAAAATTCTAGCAACAAATAGCAAAGTCTTTCTATTTATGAAAGAGCAATACATCAGTCAAGTGTACTATGTGATCAAATAGAAAACCTTGAACTGCAGTGCCAAGTTACCGCACCAGCCGCACATCTTCTACTTCCTGAAACAGTGCCACCCACACCTGCCCACGAGACCCTGCACAGCTATCCTGAGACCCTGCATGGCCTCCTGAGAGTACACACAGACCACCTAAGACCCTACACAGCCGAGACCCTGCACACCACAAGACCTTGCACAGCCTCCCGAGACCCCGCACAGCCCCACGAGACCCCGCACAACCTCCTGAGTCCCTGCACAGCCCCCCGAGACCCCACACAGCCTCCTGAGACCCCACACAGCCTCCTGAGACCCCGCACAGCCTCCAGAGACCCCGCACAGCCATCAATTTTCCATTATGGGCATGAGTGGGGCCTCATGTTTTGCCTAAGGCCTCGCAAAGTGTAGAGCCGCCTCTGCCTTCCAGTGTAGCATATTCACATACTGTGTATACATAGTTTAACCTGGGCACCTGGCCGCCCTTTGATGGGGTAACTCAACCAAAAACATTGACAGCCACTGCCCTATATATCCATTCATATATAGTATATATCCATTCAAGATATAGTTACTTTAAGTAAAATCTGGCTTAATAAAAAAAATTATTTGCATTAAATTAACATTGTGTGAAATATTTGAAATATACCCTTTTAAACAAGCATAAAGGTGTATAGTAATTTCTCGGGAAACGCATATAAACGTATATAAAGTATCAGTTTAGAAATACAAACAACTGACTTAAAAGGCAGATATTTGACCAAGGGTTGTAGTTCTTAGAAACCCTAAAACAACATTGAAAGAAGGGTGAAAAAGCCAATACAAGCATCTAACAAACAAAAATCACTGTAATTCTGCATTGAACCATTTGATAGCTTAGTCAATAGTCACTCTTACCTTTTTCATTTCCATTTGCATAATGAGGTGGTTTATTTTTGTCAATGCTGTTAAAGCTCTGACTTCTTCGATTTAAATTAGCTGTTCCCTGAACCTTGGTACTGCTGCCTGCAGCTGGCACCCTGGAAGGTCCTGGAAGTCTACATTGAAACACAAATATAATGTCATTGCTCAAGAAAACAAAATGAACAGGGCACAGATGCCAAACATCTTATGGTACTGACAGTGTTGTATTAATTTGTATTCTCAGCTGGACAGAAAAGTTCCTGTGCACTTGCTTATTAAACCCTAATGTGATAATGAAATACATTACAAGCAAATGGAGATTCATTGGGTGCATATATCATCAGTAATAAACTTGTGGTGTACCTTTTCATTGACAAAAAGAACTCTGTGACATTTCCAAATTCTAGTAGTTAATAAAGATCAAAGATCGTAGTGTAATGCAAGATAGAGAAAAGTATGCATCTATGCTGACAGACATTAAACAGAAGGTAGAGATGTTGCACGTTTTCATATAGAAATACATCCAAAAGTAACAAATGCAAAAAACGTGTTTAGAAACAGTAGATTATTGCCATTTGTTTTCATCTGTTTTTACCATTTTTGTTTTACTCAGTAGATGGTAGTGTCTGCAGAACTAGGTAGCTAGCATATATATATATATATACATACATACATACATACATACATACATACATACATACACACACACATTTAGCTATTAAATCTGATTCAAATACTGATACACAGATACTATTTCAATGCTGCAATCTTTATTACTAAGAGCTCAGCAGTTTAAATGCAGATGTAATCAGAGACACGTACTGTTTTGGAAAGTTAAATGAAATGACAACACTAGTTTATGTAATATGTGCCATAGATCAAATGTGAGCAGCTGAGCTACCTATCCCCAAAGCATAGTATTATTTAAGCATCCCCCCTCTTTAGGGAATGCAAGCCAAAAATAAACATCATCGCAAGCCACAAGACTTCTGTTCCCCACAATGGCCTTGACCTACACCAACACTTTATAACAGACCATAAATTAAAGAGTTGTTAGATCAATGACATCATCACTTGCCAAAACACTGTGGGAAAGCTCTGCTGTAATGGAAAACCCAAGTAAATCTTTAACTAGGAACAAATTATGAATAAAAACAGGACAATGAAACAGCATAGAACGCTTAATGCTCATCTGATAAGTTGCAATGTGTAACTGAACACAATAATTCTTACAAAATCTAATATTACTGCAATAGTTTTAAAGAATGCGGTAAAGACCAAATGTATATTCTAAACTGCCATCAGCCCCGGAATATACCTATGTGATTATTTAATCATCTACATAGCTTACAGTTCAGTATTAAAACATGTTTAATGATTTAATCCCAAAATAGTGAAAAAAAGGAGTATAAAATAAAAAATAAAAATGCATGGTATGTAACATTTTTTAAAAATCCAGAAAATAACAAGGCTAGCTTAATGTTGCTTGTGTAAATAGATATTAGTAATAAATATGCTCTAGGATCACTGTGAAAGAAACAATGAACAATATATCAAGAAAAATACATAGAGCACAGAGCAAAATACACACACACAGCTTTGTGTGCATTCACTTACTCATTGGCTCCTTGTATATATCCTATGAAATTCTACAAGGAATCTGCAGAATTCCTTTCAGCCAAAAAGATCTCAAAAGCAACATCATCTTGTCATCAGTATCAAACTGACTTCTTGTTTTAATGGAACATCCAATATAGGGGATCCTGACTTCAGTGTCCCATGTATGCATAAAAGGCCAGAGAATGAACTCACCAGTCTCATTACTTTGAGAAACCACAGCTACATGTGTTAAAGAAAACACAAGGGAAAACAATGATGTTTAAAATAAGCAAAGTATCCAAAATGTATTTGTGTTTTACCTGTTTAGAATGGGACAAGCAGTCTTGAATAACCACCTTCTGTATGGCTGGTCAGTGTTAGACTTAATGATTGACTGTTGGTATGTATTCCCTACTGCTTCAATCAATTGTGCAAATGAATGGGGTCATGGTTACAGTTAATATTAAACCAAGACTATTTTCCTGTTAACATGGAAATGTTCAGCGTAGGATATCAAACCCAAGGCTGCACACAGGTGTATACAGATGCATCATGAAAAGTAGAATAGGAAATGCTAACTGCTTTACTTTGATCTAGATGTTAGGAGTGGGATATATTTTAACACAGGTTCAGCAACATAGCTTAATGTTAGCAGTGTTTCCACTTATAACATACCTAACCTACTACCTACAGTAACCTACTTACTGTGAATAAAGCAGAAGTCAGGAATGACCATACATTCATAGATCTGAACTCATTAATGACGACATTCATAAAACGGTCTCCTCCTTGCAACAATAACCAAAGGCCAAAGGTTTTGGACATATTGGCCACATCATGGAGCAAGGTTGTAGCATACTTTAACATTTCAGAAATTTATGAATATCACTGCATTGTTGAGCTCGGTATAGAGAGAGGGAGAGAGATAAGAAAAAAAGAGAGCGACATGCAACTCATAGCACCGTGCAAAAATCTATTCAAAAGCTACAGAGATAGGTATATTTTAAATGAAGTTCTTAACCGAGGAGCTAATTTTCCTCTAAAGCTGTTTGTTCTATCAGTACCTGTACCTCTCTTTAGCCTAAAATTGCTGATTATTAGACATGTGCAATTCGTTTCGTTCCGAAACTAAATTCGGACGAATTTATGGAAATTCGGACATTCGGATGAATCCAAATTCCGAATTACAGATATAACGAATGCAAACGAATCCGAATTTCCGTTTCCGAAATTCATTAGTAGTAGTTCGTTCGAACGTTCGTTTCGTTTTCGTTTCTTATTCGCTTTGTTCATTCGTTCGTTGCAGCAAAGTGACATTAGAGAAGGAGAAAAACATTTTTTTTCCCTCAAATGTCACTTTGCTGCAACAAACGAAACGAATAAGAAACGAAAAGAACGTGCGAACGAACTACTGCTAATGAATTTCGTTCGAATCCGAATTGACTTTCACACCAGAATCCTGAAAAAAGAAATAACACAAAATCTGAATCAAAACGAAACTGAACAAATTTTTTGCCAGTGCACATGTCTAATGATTATAGTGACAATATTGTGTACTAATTGAAATAGGTGGTTGCTTTACTAAAGACAAATAGGCAGGTCACTTTGCAAGGGAATTTGCACTTTTCTGGGGAATTTTCCCTCAGCTTCGTGAATGTGGTGAACTTTCACTTTCCAAAGGAATACTCAATCATGTGCAATGGAAATAAAAAAAAAAATAGTAATTTTCCTTGTACACGAGTGGATGATGGAGGTTAGTAGAGCTTCACCTCATTCACTAAACTAAGGGGATGCTTCCCCTGCAAAGTGCAAATCCCCTTGCAAATTGAAGACTACTTTCCTTTATTAAATCAACCCCACAGAATAAAAAATAAATAAAAAAGATTATTAACAAACTTTACACAAGGTGCATTGATCTAGATTTAACCATCTTTTAAAATAGCTTAAGTTTTTATAGTCAAACAAAATTAGCAAGAAACTGGAATCATGTAAAAATATATTGACACGTTAGGAACTGCAAACGTTTTTATAAAGTTCACAGTAATAGTAGACTTGAGTAGTCATATCATTTAACCCTATAGTCAACAGCAGTACAAAGAATAGAAGCCATAGGCATTTTAGCATATACAAGTATGAAACGCTCTTTTTGTATAGCTTTACTGCAATACTCTTAGTTAAAATGAATGAAAATATATTAGGAACCAGAACTAATACATTTTGAAGCAGGGGTGTTTAACTGATGCTCTATCATGGTATTTGTCTACACTTCGGTTACAAAATATATTTTATTCCACCCTATCACCTACAGTTGAATATGCAGCTGATAAATAATATGAATCTGAAAAAAATACTGCACTATTCATATAACTGTGTATCAGCAGAGTACTGGATAACTTGGTCCTCACAGTATTGTCTGGGAGTTCACAGGTACCCAGTGCTAAAGACCCCCAATAATGATCTTTTGAAAGCAAAAAGGTCCATCTGCAGTGTACTCAGTAATAAGGTTGAAACAAGAAACAATAAAAGCAATTTGGTTTCCAATTACTGTTTAAGCAAATGAGATTTCCTATGTCTCAGATCAAGTCCCTCGAGTCTCTAAAACTATAGTGAGCTGCTCACAATAATTTTAGAAAACTAATAAATGCTCAACACTTTTTTGTCTTAAATTAAAATTTAAAAGAAAATCACAGAACTTTAGTGCACCACAAACTAAAAAAAAGATTTTACTCTTTCAACTTCCTTTGTATTACATCTTTGGTTTTAGTCTTTCAACTTCCCCTAGATTTGATCTTTGATTGTTCTTTAGTTTTTTTGGAACGGATGTATCTTTGTGATTAATAGCACTGAATGTCAGATACAGTAACCAAAATGTTTCCAGCATAATTTTATTTTCCTCTGATTTAGCAAACCACTGCTTTGTCATTCTGTGACAAATAATTACATGCAACCCAATACCAACTAATCATAATCCGGTGAAATTAAAAGCCTGAGTAACAAAACGCCGATGAATATCACACGGTAAATGCCTGGTCAACATCAATTTGTACAAATTGACAGCTGAAAAATGCAATGTATTGATTTTTTCAGTGTAACTTTGAAGGTGAATCCAAGAGATTAAAATGAGGATCTGTACACATCTATGCAATGCAGGAGTGCATGTTATCCTGTATTGCATGTTGCAATGTATCTCACCACATCGGTAACCTACTATAATGCAATGAGGTGTGGTACTAATTTCAAAAAAAGGAACACACACTTTTTCACTGTGATTTAGTTGCAGTAGGCAGCCCATTCAAATGAATGGGCTGTCTACCACAGCTCACTACAAGCGCAACCTGCAGGTGTGAGCGAGGGCTTAAGGAGAGCTCTACTTATAGTAAACATGATGTTGCTGATTTTGCCTTTTTTCCTGAGCAGAAGAGGAACCAGACAATACACAACACACAATGTCAGACTGTGTTTCTCTCTGTGCGTAAACAGAATTCTAAATGGGGAAATCAAGCAATAGGATAGTTGCCACAGGCATACAGGTATACAATTTCCTTAACAAACAGCTTGTAGGTTAAAGCATCCCCAGTCAATAGCATTCGTTATTAATAAGGTAACATTAATTTATTGTTAACAGACCTTAAAGAGTCTTGATTCCACTAAAATACAATGAAAATCTCCCCCCCAGATAAAAAATGATTAGGGATGCGTTTCGGGTTCACTGCTACCCTGGGTTCAAGGTTGTTGCTGACACATACAAACAGGTAGTTCTAAAAAGACATATGGGTCTCTGAACTGTTTTTCCACTGGCTAATTTGTACAAAGGTGAGGGCTTTAGATTAATTCTTTAAAGAGTAAATTTTCAAATAGCTTTTAGATCGTTTGTGCCTGCTACTTCCACTAGTGAATTCAGGCCCATTACCGCTTGATATACAAATTATCTGTTTCAGCCTTTTCAAGTTCAAGTGAATTGGTTTAGGGTATTGCTGCTGTATTTAAGTTAAATGTAAAACTTAAACAAAATCAATCCAAAATATGTGGCATGAAGAATATTGTGTCACTGACACGGTCAGTGATATTTATTCTGTGCCATACCACATACAGGTTAAAGCATCTTCCAAGTATGCAAGTTAAGAATTTATGGGTTTTTTCCTGTTTTCAGGAAGTCACATTTATTGGGCCCTCTCCTCACTGTTTTTTTAACTGTCTCCCATGAAAGTGCCCACCTTTTTTTAAAAAAAACTTTGCCTATAAGCATTGAAAATTACCAGACTTCAAATGGCCTATACTGCTAAGTTTGGGTTTTGAAAATTGTAAAAAGGATTGGACAAACCAAACCCGAGCAGATTTGTCTATACTAGCCATAACACGTTTGGAAAAATACATTTTTCTTGCCTTTGAACATTTCTACTGGATCAAATTTTATCTTTTAACTTTAACCAGTTAAAATATACATATAGAGCTAGACTATTATTTTTAATTGCAACTGCAGCTTTCTGTTCATGTCTAATTGGGGAAATTTACCTTCACATTCTATCCAGGGGACACAACAGGAAATGAGAGCAAATCGCTTTAAAATTAGGAAAAATTCCCTGTTATGCAGTTCTCAACAAAATTATCCCCTGGAACAAATGTTTCAAGATGTCCCAACTGAAAGATTTCCCCTTCATTCCTGTACAAGTAACAACTGTTACTGGTTCAGGAAAATGTTGGATTTCCCATTAGATCTTTCTGTCCCAGTGACAATGGTCACCAAGACAAACAAAACGAGAGTGTAAATCTCCATTGTTGGATTAGAGACAGCAATGTACCTGACAGAAGTACTAATCCTTCCCTTTGCTCTGTTAAAAAATGGCTTTAGATACAATTTATGCAAACTCCTTGCCAAAGGCTCATATGTATTGAGCTATCCAGCTTAATCTACTCTTTCAATGCCATCATGTAGGATAATTTAGACCACTGTCAGAGACCTGCTGCTTCTGCGCATGCGCCAAGCCGGGGTTCCCGTAATGGGCCTGTGCGAATGCGCGTGCCAAGGACTGTCCGCGGAAGAACGCTCTCCAAAAGGCTCACAGGAAGTGACTCTCCAAAAGACTCACAGGAAGTGATGCTATCCAAAAGGCTCACAGGAAGTGACGCTATCCAAAAGGCTCACAGGAAGTGACGCTATCCAAAAGGCTCACAGGAAGTGATGCTATCCAAAAGGCTCTGTCAGGAAAACCGCACACAGCAGATGGCGTCTGCGCATGCGCGCGCGCATGGCGTGACCCGCAGTGTCAGGCCGGAATGTGCACTTTCACACAGACGTCCGTGCGTGCATCTGCGACGTATTGTGGCGCCAAACGGGCTATTTAAGCTCAGCCCTTTCATGTCTCCAGTGCCGAGTACTCTTTCAGCTTGTGCCCTGTATCCTGTGCCTGTTCCTTGTTGTATCGATTATTGTTATTGACCCCGGCTTGCTCCTGACTCCGCTGACCTTCTGGTATCCTGACCCTGGCTTGTCTAGACGATTCTCCTGCTTCCTGCCTGTTCCTGCATTGCCCGCATGTTACCAAACCCGGCCTGTGACCCGACCACGAGTTTGCCTACTGCTAACTGCATTGCCCGCTTGTTACCAAACCCGGCCTGTGACCCGACCACGAGTTTGCCTACTGCTATACAACCTCTCTGCCTGCACGTTGCTGACCCGGTCTGCCTGACTTCGTTTACTCTCTGTCTGCCTCCTTGCTGTGCGTTTATATTATCTCTCACAGCCAGAGACCGTACGAGTGACCACCTGGTACCGGAGTCCTCATCCAGGCACTCGTGCCCCGCTGTGCCCCAGAGTACCTGTCTTCTCTATCAGGCCTTCTGGGACCAGAGTTGCAAGAGAGGGGCCGCCCTCGTCATCTCAAGCTCCATCAGGTACGTGACAGGCTCACCGGAAGTGATGCTATCCAAAAGGCTCACAGGAAGTGATGCTATCCAAAAGGCTCACAGGAAGTGATGCTATCCAAATAATTTCCTTCACTATTAAACCCAGACTCCACACCTACTCATTGCTGGCTTGTCTCTTCAACCGCCCTGACGTCTCCTGATCCTTGTTTCCAGTACCATTGATTATCGACCCGGATTGACTTTGACCTTGTTTGCCTGCAGCCTGCCTTTGACCTCGGAACGTTTGACCATTCTTGTTTGCCTATACCCTTCACCTCGGATTGCTTCACTGGACTGCCTACGCCTTCTCCTTTTGTACTTGCTCTGCCTGCTCAGTGTGACCTCAGCCTGTTGACCTCGGATATCAAGATTTACAAGACCCTGCCACAAAACCAAGGAGTGGCCTGCACGGTGGAACCGCCTCTGGCCCTCCTGCCACTCACTGTCTATAAGGACTCTGTCCCCAATACCAGAGTCCCTAGGACACGAGCTGCAAGGGAAGCCTCCTCCTACATCCAGTCTCCGCACAGGTACGTGATAACGACTGTTGGATTGATTTACTAAAGGCAAATAGGCTGTTCACTTTGCAAGGGAATTTTCCCTTAGCTTAGTGAATATGGTGGAATTTCAAATTTGCAAAGAATACCCAATCAAGTACAAGGAAATTTTAAAAAACTTTTTTTTTTTGCTTAGACATGACTGAATGATGGAAGTCATAGTCAAAGTGAAACTTCCCTTGCAATGTAAACAGCTTATTTGCCTACAGTAAACCATGATCCCTAGCACAATGTCTACATGCTGTAAGCTTCTTTCCCTTGACACTAACCCCCATCAATCAGCAATCCAACCCCAAAGAACTAGAGGCTAAGACATTTTGGTAGAGCTTTAATGGGGGCAGGGCTCAGCAGCGAATCAAAGAAGTTGAGACCTTCCAGAAACACAAACTTTTTGAAGGATTTGCTAATTACCTGACCTATTTTTTAGTTCTAATACTTAAAGGAGAACTATGAGGTGAGTGCTTTTCACTCACCTCATAGTTCTAGCCGACCTGTGACAATGAGACTGTCACAGGTCGGCTAAGTAGATCGGGAGGTGAGCGAACACATACCGGCGTTCGCTCACCTCTTGATCCTGTCACGGCTCTCTGCCGTTACAGGGGAGGGGCTGGATTCCCCCTCCCTGCTCTGATCCGCCAGTGCTGACTGGCGGAACGGACGGGGGAGGGGGCGGGTACAGCTGGCTCTGCCTCTGCCTCTAGATAGGCAGAGCCAGCTGTCAGTCACGCAGCTGGGTGGATCCCGGCACAGTTGTCGGGATCCTCTTCAGCTGCGGTGTCTCAGTATACAGCGAGCAGCAGCTCGCGGTATACTGCGGCGCCTCAGTATACCATACTGAGCCTAGGGTGACGGGAGGACGCTAGTTTGTGTCCTCCCATTTCCCTAAGGAGAACTATGGGGAAAAGCCTTAACCCCATAGTTCTCCTTTAATACTAAAATCAGTCTGATGAGGACCCACAAGTTCCTCAAATGATGTTGACACGGGTGGAATTAATAAGAATGCAGAGAGTGCAGACACTGCTAAGCCTGTAATGCTGGATGGGATCTGCATTTTAAAAGTCATGCTACTTAAAGTACTAGAGACTTCACTAGTTATATATGTACTGTATTGGGAGGCTTACAAAAACACCTAATGTTGAATAAAAGGTAATCTTCAAATCAGTTGGAATAAACAAATATAGTGGCCTTTAATTTAGGAAAATCCCAATATGTTCTTATTAGGTACCGCTGCTTTTTGCTGTAATGGGGAAGTGAGTCCAAAGCTCCACCCACCACTTGATATGCACCATAATCCATCAGCTCTGCCTCTTACTAAAGAGACTGATTGACAGAACTCTGTCTACATAGTGACATCATGTACATTGAGTTCTGTTATATAGACTCCTGAGTGTTTACAGTGGCTTTGGGTGCATGATGGGTGATCGATTAGGGAGGGGTGGTGACAAGTTAGAGAGTGGGGCAGGCCAACAAAAGTGCATGCAGGTGCTGCCTGATGTAGAAAGCAGTGTGAGGGAGTGGTGGACCTAGACTGCATAGTCTCCAGCAGTCTCTGCAGTTTAGTGGACCTCAACTGAATAGTCTCTCCTGCACAGTCCCCAGCACTCAGCTTAAAATGTACACCCTACTAAACACCATAGGTATCCCTTTTCCACACTGATGACCGGTGTTTACCCCCCTCCCCCACACTGAACAACTGTGCCCCCCCAACCACAAATAATAAACACCAGTGATTTATCATCTCCCCACCCCCACAACTGAATGCCAGTGTTTTTTTTTTTCTTTCCATGGACAATGGCATTTTATCCTCTCAATGATCGTCGTCACAGAGTTTTTTTCCTCGTACTGACCACTTACAATGGAGAATTGTTTCCGCTTATTGACCACTGTTACCAGAATATTTTATCTTTCCGCTGATGCTCGATCATTTTTGCTTCCTAATGACCACCAATAATGGGTATTTGTTTCCTTTCACTGACCACTTTAACAGGAGCATTTTTTTCTGACCACTGATACTGGGACATAATGACTACTGGCACCAAGGCATTTTTTTCACCAAGTGACCACCAATACTGTTATTTTCTGTCCACTGGCTAACAATATAAAGGGCACTATGACTCCAAAAAGCTATATTCCAGACATTGTCATATGTATTGTTAATACAATAATGTATTTGGGCCCTAGGAACTTTTTCTTCTTGCAATTAATGCTGTCAAAATACCAAGGAGAAATGTATCAAACAAATGTATTGGAAATTGATGATTGAGAAATAAAAGCATGGGATGGCTAAGTGAAGTTTTACAGTGTACAAAGGAACAAAGTGACACAATCGAAAATGTGATTTTAAAATGAAGTTGTAATGGTTAGTTCAGCAAATTCAAGACACCACCTCAGAGTTCAAATGAAGAGAAATGAAATGCAAGCAGTCTTCTTTCTAGTTTAAAAGCGACAACGTCATAATGGTATGAGCATGCAATTTTATAAAGGGCTAAATCAGTGGAAAGCATATATTTTTCCCTAATATGTTACCTAATTATTTTAGTAATACGGTAATTACTACAATATTTTATCTGTAGATTACAACTTGACTAAAGCACTGCAAATTAGAGATAAAGGAACATAGTTTTGTAAAGACTTATATTACTTGTTTTTTTTTTTTGTCTGATTATCTAGAAGGTATAAGCAAGTTAGTTTTACAGCTTATTTGTTTTGCTACTGTTGACTATTTAATATACACTACATTTATATATTTAATAGTATTAATATTGGAAGTAACAGATGAGCCAAAAGCATATAAATGTAATCATTACCTGCCTTGCTTAAAATAAACCTTTCTGGTGAGAAACAAGGACTGAACTCTCAAATGTTAGTTGTTTGGTTGTAATACTGACTGTCTTACTTCAATATTCGGAGTCATTGATCTAGAAAAAGTAGGCAGATAAGAGTGTCTGACCATTCTGATCTGTGTATATTCCAGGTTAAAGACTTAGAAGTACTGAAGTCTGTAAATCCGCATAATAGCTAGGGAACTTCCAGGTAGAAGGAGGTCAGCAAGAGCATCCCCTATTTTTCTCAGAAAGGTTTGCTTTAAGCTGCTAGGATCAGACAATGCCCACATATTTTCCATAACTTTGATTAGAATGGGCAAAGTCACAGAAAATGGAGCCATACCTGCAGATTATCTACAGGAAAGGTTCCTTTTGTAGAATTTCTGTTAATAAAAGTGCTTGCATTGAGCTATTACCAACTTTTTTCCCAGATAAATATCTCTACATATATCGTTCACTGAAACGGTTTCCTTTGCTACCTGGAGCCCCTATCTGTCAGATCTGGTCATCATCTTGGATAAGTCACTAACTGCCGAGAACGAGACGACTCATAACTCAGGCAAGCAACTTTAATCATTTCATTCAACCAACTTAAATGAGTAATGCTGGAACATCTGGCTGCTTTTATATTTCAGAGCTCTAATAATCAAACACTGATTGCTTAAGATTTATGGATGCTGCAACTAACAAAAATGTACATTAATTAAGAGTCAATTAATTACAGGTAATAACATTTTTCAATTGTTGTTTAAAATATTGTGAAGGCATTCTTTTAGATGATACATTATGAAGGTTCCCTTATAGTTTGTTAACAGTACTATCCTTCACACTTTGCAAAGCAAATGTGGAAGCATTATGGATCGCTTTATGTCTGCTTAGATCTACATAATAGGAAATTAGTGCTCACTTAATTTGTGTCTTTGTAACACACAATAAATTAGAGTTGTCGACTGACCTAGTAGTCTTTTTTTGAACTGTTGCAATCCCACTGTGATTAGTCTGAGTTGCATATCTGGCTGCCAGACTGTGTGAGAAGAAACATAACAATTAAGTAAAAGCATTTCCAACAGCATGCATGCAGCAAAACATAACACACTATGCAAATGAGTGGATAAACACACTATCAGGTACACAGTGATAATTCCACGCTGCAATGTATAAATGTAATAGTACAGCCAGGCATGATAGGTTGACAACGGAATATCAATGATCTAAAGTTAATCAAATTGATGACAAACAAAATAAATATGATATGCTGTTCAAAGGTTACAGTTTGTAATAAAATACTGTGATAAATGAACATGAAAACCGTAAATATACTACAAGAAAGAGTAGCATATGACCCAACTGTGTTCTGTAACCAAGGTTTTAAAAATGGTTTACATTTTGAACTCAAGCCTTAGGAAGGGAAGGCCCTTCCCCCTAAAAACCTGTCTAAGGCACCAATCTGCAGCCTAATTTTGTAACCAACAGTGCCACAACATTACTTTTGTGGTTGATCCATAATTCTGTGGTTGGAAATAGCACTCTTTCTCTGACTTAGTTTATCAAGTAAAAAAGTCATAAAGAAGGGCATGGTGGTCTTCTCTAGATACACAAAGGTCTGGTTTTAAAAACCTTTAACTAGACATCTTGGACATTTTCTGGCATGTTGACTTCACTAAAGGCATCACATGTGGGGAATACAAGATCATAGGTACTCATGGAGACCAAAACTCTTCCATGCTACCAGTTATTGTATGTTGCTTAAACTCCATGTTACCGCCACTAGAGAGCATGTAAATAAATATTAAGCAGTGTACTTGAATGTAAGAAAGCAGATTTCTTGTATGTATTCTTAGCTTGACAATGTTTGCTACTTTGCAGTTGTAACCTTATTTCAGAACATTTCCTTTATGAATTAAATATTAGGTTAGTAATCCGTTTCGTTTTGCAGGAGAAATGCTGTGACATGGAAGTAATAGTTTTAATGCAAACATGTCTATACTTCTTACCTTTGACAAATATTCTTAGAATAATTACAAGAATAACGTAAACAGAGAATGCCCTCTATCAGGAAGGAAGCATATCTTATCCGTACAACCATAATACGAGAAAGGTAATGTACAATCAGCACCTTTCATGACTGCTGGTTTGTATCAAAATACTTAGAAAGGAAATGGCTGGATTTTCAGATGTTTTATCTAAACAAGAGACTTAAAGCCTTCTTCTCATTGCTACATGAAAATGAGTAACACAGTTAAATAGATACATTTAATAAACCAGTACAAGGAGCAAAGTAAATACCAGAGTTCTTACAGCAACCAATTAAAATCCATATTTTCGAATTTATCTGCAGCAAAATAAAAATCGGATTGGCTGCTATGGGTTGCTCTCTTGGAATTTGGCTATTGGCACTCTTTATTAAACATAGTGTATATAATTCAAATGATCATAAAAGGTAATGAATTAAATATTAAAACATTACACTGTTAAAAACAGGCTTCAACACAGGTGTTCCTTAATGTGTTTCTGATCTTTAACATCTTTTATAAAAATGTTGCTCATTATTCACTCTAATATAAATACAGAAACAAAACTGTCCCCGAAAAAACAATTAAGAAAAAAGGGATAAAACAGAAAAAGTTTGAGAACATTTGTCTCCATAATTCCAGGCCCCTTCTTATCTAAAACAGAGGGCATTGAAAGACAGGTCAACTGTCTTTTGTCACTCACAAAGCAAGCGAGTACATTTGCTTCCTTTGTGAGTGGCAAAATTGTCTCAATTTTTATTAATGCAATACTAACTGCTTTAGGTAGTTGAAAATGTGCACAGTCTGACAACAATACTGTAAGTAGACTGCAAATTACTTGAGGAGAGGTGGAACTCAAAAACTGAAATGCTTTTGTAGTAATTTTGTATAAGATGTATACACATGAACATAATAGAAAGTCCATATAAAATTAAAGGGCATTCTTAGAGGTGGCGGTTTGTTTAAAATGAAGGTCATAAACAAAAATAATACTAGGAACTAATACTCAAAATATAAATCCTGAAATATACCGGACAAAAAAAAAAATCATAATCCATATATCTTAGGTTAGACTTTTTTGTCTGCACCAACATTTTCATAGTGAGAAACAGAAAGGGGTATAAAAAGTGAAATAAATTATGTGCCTAATTTCACCACTCTAACTGCAGTGTCAGCTCCATGACATTACAAACTTTTACCTTCTGAAAAGGGAATTTGGCAGTTTTCCAGAACCAGCAGCAGACACCATGTGGGTGACTTCAAAGCAAACTCATTTTAGATAAACGGATCAGTACTTTTCAAAGGAAATATTTTCATGTGAGAAACATGGAAGCTGGATTCTCATTCTGCAAATTCTAGTTGCCTGGCTTTAATGCTAATCATCTGGCTTCAGCAGTTTCTGAGCCATGACCTGGAGTTCTGATTTTTCTGACCTGTTCCTGGGTAAGAGTATTAAAGCCAGAGGGTCAGCCTAGTTCCAGGTAACATTTTCAGAAGGAAGTCAGCAATGGCAGCATATGTGTTTCTCTGAGAAAATAAATGATTTAATGTGTTTGGTCTGGACAAGTCTACAGACAAGAATATTGATACAACAGTAAAGTTCATCCAAATAGTTTTACAGTATGTATGTGGGTTTTTTTTTACCTAAATTTGATCACTTTGAGAACTTATGTTAATGGACATCAAACTCAGACACAAGCCAAAAGCAGCCAGTAGAATGCATGATTTATATATCAAGGCATTGAGATGCCATAAGTACACAAATGTCATTGCCAGTATGTGAATGGTTTTCTTGGGCATTCCCTATTCAGGTTCAATTTTCAGAATCTTCACGATGCACCCAATACAATATCACTGCTAGTCACAATCTAGTCCAAACAATCAGACAAAATCATGTATATTTCCATACTTAAAATGCACCCAATAGATGTAAAGTATTCTTCAGTACATTTTAGTCATAAGAAACACACTTCTTGGAGGAGTTTTTAAGCAAAGGGAAAAGTTAAAAACAATTATATTCCAGGTAGAGAGAAGATATTGCTTTTGAGTTCTTGTTCCAATAGCAGTGCCATACCTTGACTGCATATCTTGTTGCGTTTTGAGCTGACTGCCTTCGGCAGGAGGGGGGGAGTGAGACACGTGTTGCTGGAGCTCCACCAATGACTGATAATACTGTTGCTGTTGATGCTGCTGCTGTTTAAAACGGGATAGACTGAAAAACAGTCCTAAAATGGCTTTCAGATTTCCATTCTTTATTTCTGTAATAAAAATATACACCAAAATAAGTAAACAATAACTATTGTAAGTAGTGCAATTTTTTTTACTATCGTTACACTTCCAATAATGGCAAGAATAAGTTATTTCATTGTGTTTCTCCTTCCGTAAATGCTAAAAGTTAGCTAAATCCCAAACTATTTTTTTAAGTTTTTAAAAGAACAGAAGCGTTAAAATCCTTTTCAGATTACATTGTTCCCTGTGCCACCACAGGGGACAAAACATGATGAAGTGAGATCTTCCAATGGGTATCATTGTTTTGGTGACAACTAAAGAGTTTTCTTTCACTATAGAGAGATGTCTTCTCACTTCCAGTACAGGAAGCAAACGACAACCTCCCCAATAAAACACAAATAGACACAAAGCACACATGAGTTTAAAGCAACTCTGTCATTAGCTTCTCATAATAAATTACAAATTCAAAATATGGAGCCACAAGCAATTAAAAATGTGATAGCTACATGAAAATTACTGTTAGGTAAATATTACAGGAACTCAAAATATCTATTTGCATAAGTACACAATTACTAAAGAAGATCATTCAATGTTTTGCGTTTGGAGGAAGAAATTGAGAGAGTACAGACAGACAGCACCATTGCTGACCTTTTCTTGAGGTAACCAAAGCAGTTAGCAGAACCAGTAACTACTTCCATTGTGGATAGAAAGTCATTGGTGTCCACAGCAGATACCCACTGACATATTGATGGTAACCTGCTTTGGCCCAAGAGCTCTGGCTGGATCAGGCAACAATTATCCTATGCCTATGGATATATACAGTATATACTGTACATTATTTAAATTCACCATTGACTGATAAGGAGCTCTTTGATGCTAAAATAAATATAGATTATCTTATGAAAGAGAACTTACCAATATGCATGTAACATTTTCCAAACCTGAGATTTCTGACATCAAGTTAGCACTTTCTGGTCTATATAAGCACTTAAGAGTTGTAAGAACAATTCTGATGGTAAATGTTTTAGCTCTCTTGGATTCCAATTGAATCCAATCAGAAAAATGCATGCATTTTGGTTGGAATATTTATAAATAGATGTCTAATGCCTTATTCACATTGTTGTTGTGAATGGCAGCCCAACATACCTTCTCAATGCACTTACGGTGCCAAAGATTCTCCACGGTGGTATGTTATTAGGCAGCCCATTCAAATGAATGAGCTGACGTAATTCAATGAACACCAACATGCAGCATGACCTGATGCAGCGTGACACTGTGAATGGAACCTAAGTGTTTATGTTCACTGGCCCACTAAAAAGGGAGACATTTTGCCAGAATAAACATCATTAACAACATTAGTGAACCTACATAATATATGGATGTGCACATCATATTAAAGTGAGAGCTATAGCAGTTCTAACAATTAACACATCATCCCTTTTGAAGTTAAGGATAAATATCTACTAGCTTATGGAAGTCCACTGACATCTGGGACTGGACCATGTATAGCAATAACTGTACGTTGTACAGAACCCACTGAAACACAGTCAAAAGACCTCTCTAAGAAGGTACATACTGCAATAACTATTTTCTGGACTCTAAACCAGAGCAGCAAAACTGAAGCAATTTAGCTTCATCATGAGTTATGTCAGTATGTTGTCTGGAAGTTATAGAATGCTAGCTTCTATCTGAGGCTTTTTGCACAGGTACTATGCTTCACTACAGAGCCAGAGAAATTATGGGATCTACAGAATGGTCCATTCAAAATGCACATGTATACCAAATATTACTTTGTATATTTATTTTAAAGCACCCTGCCTAAAGTCCTCTTTTAAGGCAAAAGTGTCATGACAGACACATGGAAGCTGCCATTACTGGCCTTTCTCTGAAAAAACTTTTTGCCATGACTGTTATGCTGAACCTCCTACCTTCAACCATTTATAAACAAGTATGAGGACAAGGAAAGTTGGAAGCCTTTATCTGAACAATGTCAGTGACTGAAGTATTGAAGCAAGCGGCTCAGCATGACAGCCAGATTACTAGCATTTTCAGAAGGAAAAGTCATCAATTGCAGCCTCTGCGTTTCTTTCATGCATTATATACTTCTATGTGCACAGTGGCTATATTGCAAACTGCATGTGGTATTATTATTTTGTTTGCAAGCTCAATGCTTAGAGGCACACCAGCCACGGCATATAAAAGGAATACAAATCAACATAAAGCAGAAAGTTATGCTAACATCTCACCTCGGTGTGTTATGTGTCATATCATTCTCTGCTCACTATCAAAATATTTTTCATGTAACTTAGGTCAGTGAATTGAAAATGTAAAGAAGCCAGCTTAAACTTGTCAAGACTCCTGTTTGTTTTTAAAAGATTATACATGGCCTCAGTTCCCCGCTATTTTATTCACTGTCCTCCAGAGAACTTCTGTTGTCCATACATGACCTGTAATAAGTCGTGTGTGAAGGTACTCAGCGTTTATTCATTTTTATCTAAACATAACTCTGAAACACAACACTCTTAATCCCAAACAGACCTCCACCTTAGTCATGCAGTTTGGATTTATGTTGAAAGCTCAAATTAAAATCACAATGTGAGCTAAAGAAATTAAAAGATGAACTCCCAGTGACCAACCTGTACCAAATCTGCACAAAGAAGTATTGGACCTATACTCAAAAGTTAGCTATCTTGCAGAGATGGGCACGTAAAAAATGTTAGAATGGCTGGAATATTTGAAGTGTATGCAAGCCCCATGTTTTTCAGCATGTTTACTATATATCAATTTTTCTTAAAGGAGAAGTGCAGGGAGAGTAAAGGGGAGTAAAGATATACGTGCAGCTGTCACAACCAGCTCTAAGACCTACTGGCTCTAAAGGCCAGTAATGGCAGGTCTAATCATGTAACTGTTGATCGCTCAGCTCAGGGTTTTTTCCCTGCAGAGAGCATTGAGCGCTCCCCTCAGGGATTCCCCTCTCTCCTGACTGTTCCTCCAGCACTCATTGGCAGGGCAGGCAGGGGAGGGGCAGGCATAGCTGGCTCTAGCTCTAGAAAGGCAGAACCAGCTGTCAATCAGGCAGCTGGGTGAATCCTTACAAAGTTGTTGGGAAACATCCCGGCTACATCGCAGCTCTGAGCTGTCAGCTTATAGCAGGCAGTAGCCCGCTTTCTGCTGGTTTTGTATTAGTTAGTAGAGAAGTAAACCACAAATTGTTTGACTTTACTTCTCGTTTAAGCATTTTTTTTTTATCTGATGCAAAGTTTCTTAGCTGTACATCCTGGCAGTAGCAGCACTTCATGTTGCAGGCTAACAATTCATTGCCTTGCAATTAGCACAAACCGCAATGTTGTCATCCTGCCATGCATGCTCTTAAATTGGCCGTTGGTCTATCAGTTAGCCAGCCCAATGGCCAGCACATACTGAAGGTTTACAAAAAAACCAACATGAATGTGTTGTTACTGGAAGGATCTCCAAACATGTTTCTGATGAATGTGTTGAAATGAGTGATTTATTCACATGCAGTGAATGTTTGGTGGATGTCCCATTCATTGCCCCTTTGTGTTACTATAACAGATCAATTTGCAGAATGGTATGTTTTAATTGGTTGGTTACAGGTGTGGCTGGATCCACCTTAGTTATTTTAGAAGATGAATAGACAGATTTGATGCATGTGTCTGGACTCCAGAGAGCATGCATATAAAATACTACAAAACAAAGCAGTTTGACTATTTTTTATCTTGATCATTTTATTGGTTGGTATTTTTTTGCTCTTAATGTGGCCCCATTTTTTAATGTTATTTGATCAATATTTAAACAAAAAGAGTAACAGAAATTCATACTTATCCTGGAGAACATGCTGCATCAGGTTGGATAGAAAAACCCTCCTACTGTATAATAGGGTCATAATAGGGTTATTAGGATAAAAAATACAGAAATTTAGTGAAAAGCAAAGAGACAATCACATGAGCATTTTTTTTTTACTATTTAGAAAGATAAAAATCAGGGGTTTGTTTAGACCCCTAATATTTATGTGAAGTCCCAGAAAAGTAAAAAAAAAAAAAAGAAGATCATTAAAATAATAATAAAAAAATAGTTAAACATCCACCCACCCCCTCCCACACACACATATAACATGTGGGGTAGGTGGGTGCAATACTTGCCTTGCCCTGGGTGCTGACAACCCATGCTATGCCACTATTGGCGATAACAAGCAACAATTCAATTTGTTTGCTGTTTAAAAAAAACAGAGCTGGCTACATCTTGTGTAGCTCTTAAACTGCATGTGTTATATTAGTGTATTACTTGTCTTACCCATACAGCAAAAATGAACCATCTGCTATTACACACAGAAGGCTAATCCAGCCTTATGATCAAAAATCAATCAAATATCTATGTAGATTGGAGTCCATTGAGAACTTCAGATCAGGGTGCCCCTTACTGAGTACCCCACCTTATCGCCTCAAATTGTACACAGAATTACACCTAAGTTAATGCAAAATACACAAAGGGATGGGTGGTGGTATTAGTAGCCAGAGCAAAATGACACTTTGCCATATATTCTCTACACTTAGTTAAGTGATCTGTGATATCCTAACAACAGCAGGAAGGGCAAGGGAGTGCATCACTGCCCTGCTCTCCTGCTACTTATTCTGCATTATTGTAACAAACTGTATACACTTTAAGACAAAAAAAG
Source organism: Nanorana parkeri (assembly GCF_000935625.1). Classification (NCBI taxonomy): domain Eukaryota; kingdom Metazoa; phylum Chordata; class Amphibia; order Anura; family Dicroglossidae; genus Nanorana; species Nanorana parkeri. The sequence continues at coordinate 966,172 of NW_017306313.1, forward strand.
TGTGGAGGTTGGCAGAAATTATAGTGATGGAGATATACGCAAAAATATTCAGTTCCTGCTTTATTAGGATGTCTAACAGATGGTAATCCAGGGTACAAATATATATTCAACTAAACATTTACATGATGTATTATTTCAACACCTTTAAACTTAAAACCATCTTCAGTGCTGTTTAGGAAACTCCAGATAGGATATCTACATAGGCAACACATTCAAAAGATACCTATTTGAGCATAACTAAATACACTGATGCGTCAGTTGGTTGAGATTTGTTTTGTTAAAGGTAGCTGCTCTAAAAAAAAGATTAAGCATTATTGAAAAAGCGGCTACATTTCAGTAATTATACTTTCCTGCAAAGACAGCTTCTGAGGTAGAATTTGTCCACTTTTTTTTTTCTAACAGAGAACTGCTTTTGTCAGGACTCTGAAGGCTTTATTTCAATTCATTTAACGAATCTAATAAATGTTACACAAAGTTGTCTTGGAGCCAGAAAAGAAGAGATATCATCAAATGCGATTTCACACACAGATGTGAATATAATTCAATGGTATCTCGGATGTGAATAACATTTTACTATACTGTCCAGAAAGGAAGTGTCTTCCTGTTGCTTTGGTCTTCGACCTTTAAAGTTCGATTTGGCAATGCTACTAACCACAAATTAATAAAATAGATTTTTCTTGAGGCATTGGTTCAAGTGCCATAAATATGAAGAAACTCTTTGTGGTAATTTGTGTTACATTGTTTCCTGCTGATATTATTACTCTTCACATCTGAAACTGACTTTAAATAATTAATGTGTAAAGTAAAACAACTCTTTGCTATGTTGTTTATAGTTTTTACTTCATATTTGTAATTTATATGAGTCAAGCTTAAGTGCAATTCCCCTTAAGAAAATTATTGCCCAGTCTGTCAAAGGTAATGACTATAAGACCATCTCCAAGCAGCTTGTGTTCCTGTGACTACATATTATTAAGATTTTTAAAGCCAAACTCCAGGGAAAAAGGTAATTTGGACACCAAACTGGGTGTGTAAATTATTATTTAAAACATGTATGTTAAATATATGGCCTGCTGGCACAGTACAGCACTATGTATAGCACTTTTCATACATTGGGAATATGCAGTACCTACAAATTGCATGGTACTATAGTGAACAGGATAGGAAGTTCATTTTCTGGGTGATCCTGAAAATCATATTACAAAAGCTTTTTTTTGTTATTTTTTATAAAGGAATGCTTTTACTCTATACTTTCCAACAGATTTAACTCAGAAAAGTTTGGAGTAGTCCACACTACATGTTATGATGCCATGGTGACTTTGTAAAGGGGTCCAAAGGGCCCTAATAAGTTGATGAACTAGAAAAGCTGTAAATTTAGCATGCGTTATTTTATGCTGGCCTGCACACATGCTTCTGCACCAACAAAATGTGTATTTTTAATGAGCTTGGCCAATTTTTTGATTTATCTAAAGTAGAGGCCAATGGACTACTAACTGGACAAATTAATAGGCAGGATAAGGTCACAAAGGAAAATATTGACACATTACATTAGCATTATTAGCAAAACTCACTCCATCCACAACTCAGATTATTATGACCACTGGATATGGGGGAATTACAAAAATCTGTCACTTTGCACATTCAGATATAGCCATGGTGATTCTGTTCTACTCCTGCCTCTGCTGCAGTTGGCACTGAAATCCATTGCATTTTCTATTGCCATAGGCTAGAAAAAGTGGTAATGTACCCCTCCATTATATGGCAATGCTCGCGTCTAATGGGAGGAGGTGATATGCTCCCATCTGGTAGCAGCAGAGGCAGGAGTGGTGAAGGATCACTGGAGATGTGAGTACAACCTGGATGTGGGGGAGGCACTTTGGAAACAAACTGCTGCTTTGCCCTGAATCAGCAGAGTGACAGTGTCTCTTTAACTTAACTGTTAGCAAACGAGCACTCCAGGTCAACTGATGTGTTTTGAGCTGCCCCCCTTTCCCCATCCTACTTGGAGCTTTTTTGTGCGCTATTTTTCTAGCACATCTGAAAAGCATCCATGAGACACTTTAACATGGTTCAGAACTTATATCAAAGTCTACTTTGCAAAAACTTTGATTAATAATGTTGCTACTATTCTGTTTCGTTTACATTAGAGATCTAAAAACTTAACACATGAAGCTTGTTACACTGTACATCAGTAAAATAAACTTGGACATCCCTAAACTATGCACTGTGGACAGTCCTGCACACATTTACGTTTGAAGATGTCGGTTCAGTGCTGTCATCTGGTACACAGATGAGCGTGATGGTTTCTTATCAAATATTACAGTCACTTGCACGCCAAAAATATTTCAGTTTATACTCAGAGAGTAATGGACAATGTGTTAGGATTATCATGTCTAAATTCCATTCAGGTTATAAGGGCTGTAAGCCAGATGCATGTTTTGGCAAAGGGATTTCTACCTTGAGAATCGTATTTCATTGGTTCTTGTATTCAATCTTTTTATTCTTTATTTTGGCAAATATAAATGGCTCTTGAAAGTCTAAAAAGCCTAAAGCGTTCATACAACTTTTGTTTTTTAGGGAAGGTCTAGCACCCCAGTCTTGCTATTTGGATCTCCGTTGGATAGATTCCCCATAAATCTTCTGTTTTAGTGACAAAAGTTTTGAAAGACAGGAAGTGAGGGAAAACAGGTACTCAAATGATTGGGGCTCTAGCCTTCCCATACTCTACTACATAAGTCCACTTTTAAGAAAGTCTATTAAAAAGCAAGTGTTTTTATATATGTGTTACTGTTTGAAATATACCCTCAATGAAAGTCTATGGGACCATAACTCTGAAAATAAAATGTCCCCATTTTAAAGGCTTATATGCAAGTTATTGGCCATAAAAAGTGTATGGGGATTTGGGCACTGCCCTGAGGGACATGTATCAATGATAAAAACACTTTTAAAAAATACAGATTTTAAAGGAGCAGTGATTTTAACATTGCTTAAAGTGAAACAATAAAAATGAAACATTCCTTCAAATATCTGGGGTCCCCTTAAACTGCCTGTAAAATGGCGCATCTGTACAATGTATAGCACCAAAAAGTGACATTTATAAAGAAAAAAAAAAGTCTGTGGTTCCCCCTTCCCAAACAATAGCAGACCCTTTAGGTCTAGTATGTTAGGAGGGACTCTATTTAAATAAAAGGAAAAAAAAACATGTGGGGTTCCCCCCAAAGTCATACCAGACCCTTATGGTCTGATAGGAATTTTAGGAGGGACCCCATTTACAAAAAAGCAAAAAAAAAAGTGTGTGGGTTCCCCCTCAAAGTCGCACCAGGCCCTTAAGGTCTGGTAGGAATTTTAAGGAGGAACCCCACCCTCAAAAATGGGGGGGGGGACCTGGAAAAGCACCTTGCTCCTGTGCCGATGGGGACAAGGGCCTCTTCCCCACAAGGAAGCCCATGAGCCCTGGTTTTGGGGGTCTGTGGGCAGGGGGCTTAGTCACATCAGGGTATCCCTTTAATAAAGGGGCACCCAGATGCACCCCCCTTGTGAATGAGCATTTTAACACTAAAGTGTTAAAATAAATTTAAATAAAAAGTTCATAGATAAAAAGTTCATAATAAAAAGTCCATCAATTTAAATAAAAACACAACAAAGGCTTTTGACAAGTCTTTTGTTAAAAAAAAACAAAAAAATTGAACCACCGACGTAATCCTAGGTTTAATCAAGACGTCCAGCGTTGTCCAGGATGACAGCGACTCGCCGAAATAAAAATAAATAAATAGAAGTCGTTTTTAAAACTAACCCTGCTGACCTGCCCGCTCGCGACAAACTACCGCCGCAGAATGTCATTCTGACAGATGCTGGCAAAATATAAAGAATTGGGCGTAGCTAGCGGTGGCAGCTAGCTCTGACCAACTGTTTACATTTGTCCGGCACCTTACAGGACTTAGCTGTGTGAGCCATGATTCGGCAAAGTCATCATTACTGTGCACTGTGGGGTGACTGGGTAAAGTCCTACAACTGACCTGTGGTCAGTTGCATTGCTTTACCCAATCAGGGCTTCACAAGGCACTGTGCGGTGCACAGTGCCTTGTGGGGCGCTTGGCGGGCGAACATTGAGCCCATCCCTATCTAACACAGCCCCAAATAGCAGTCCTCACAGGGGTTCTAACTCTACCACAGTCTATCCAATACTAAAAAATTGAATGGAACACATTGTATGCAGAAATTACCACAAAGTATAACGCTCGTTTACCAGCACATTCAAAAGGTTGCAGATTGGGTTTGCCCTCATATTCTATAGCAGTTTCCCCATTATCAGCTAGCACATACCTTGCTGTCTGTGCTCCAGATTTAGCCTAAACAGAGTGCAGGCTTTAATGACTCTGAACAGATACCCAGATCATAACAACAAGACTTAAAAGGGGTTTTGCTCCTAAAGGGCGGAGATGGCATTTATTAATCTAGTATCTTGCACATAGTAAAGTGCCAAAGAAGAACTCTGGTCTAATGGAAAATACTAAATATGGTCAGTGAACACATGTATAAGCTTGTCATTCAGATATTATTCAATCCATATTGACAAATGTTGTGTTTCTGCCTACTCATTTTGCTTAATCAGCATACATGCCAACACCAGCAATATAGGTCACAATTGTTTTTCCTTGCAGATGTCCTTGATGTTAAATGCATGAGGAACCCAGACCCAAGCATCATAATTTAAATATTACAGCAGGTTTTTGGGGTTTGTTTGGAACTGCATTACAGTACATTATGTGGCCAGATTCTTCTTTAAATTATATAGGAACTTTAGTAAAGGGAGTGTTTAAAACTTTAGAACATGTTTGGAAGCCCAACAGCAGTGCAGTCCAGCATATGTACATAACAAACATAGCAACAGGCAATAAAAATAGTAAATGCCATCTTTCTTACTTCTTATATTACACGATGTTTGCTGGTTCTCCCCTTACTCATTATGTGTCAGGAAACTTCTAGAAATTAGGATGACACAAACGGTGGTGTATCTGCCTAAATATAGCATATTGTAATACGGTAAAAGCTTTGCTTACTACAATGTGCCAAAACAGGTTACAGTACATGGTTAAATAAATCCATGTATTGATACCAGCTTATGGGATACTAGAATAACATGAAAAGTGAAGTTATCAAGTTGGAAATACTTGGAGAAATGTATCTTGAATGCCATAGAAAGTACAGGATTAACATGCGATCTGTGTTGTAGACTATGGGAATACTGAATATGTATGTTTGGTAAGAAAATTATAAAAAATGGGTATTCCATTGGCTAGAATATCCCCAATTAAACACAACACCTTGTGCTTATAAAGCTGAACTCTAGTCTTCCCTTATGTCTTGCACAGTTGTACAGGCTCCTCTCATATACTGCAATTGCCTACTCTGGTTTCACTGCACACAGTATGCATTAGAAGCTGCAGCATGTCAGATAGAGACCTTATTTCCTGGCTGGAGGATGCCCAGCATCATCTAGCCAATTCTTCCCCAGCTTGGCTGTCTCTGGCCCACCCCTTTTATTCACTGGAATTCAGTTTATTCCATCATATAGGCTCAGCATCACATATGGGCATTAACTAGGGCAGTCCGCATGCAAATACAGCCTACCTAGCAACACCTCCTTCTCCAGACGAGCATCCACCTATCAAAACATTTTGCATAAATTATCACAAATATCAACCCACTTCTTGCATCAGGTCTCAACACAGTAGTGAGTGCTGTCATTTTATTTTAGGAAGTTATGTACAGCACCCTGTCGGCCCCTCCCTCCAGCTATGATCTGCCTGCATTGCAGAGAAATACAGTGACCCAGTGATGATGCACTGACTCTAAAGTATGGTGGTAAGGGGTTGGAGAAACCAGGGAAGGCAAAATATAAGCAGATTAAACATCAGCTGTAACACCAAGGCATAAGATTTCACTTTATTAATTCCACCATATAAAAAAATAATAAGTGTACTGTTAATGAAATTCAAATTTACACAGATTACATCGGAATGTATAGAGCAATTAATGTGAATTTATAGCTCAAATAAAAATCTTCCATCCACTTCTGACACATAAAACAGTTGCATGACCATTTGCACTAGCACTATTATAAAATAGAATTCCTGCCAATACAGTTTCCTAGTTTTTTTAAAAGTAGTGAAGAGTTAGAAACTGTTTTTTGTGTGTGTCCATGTTGTAAATATTTCCCCCTTACTTCCTCTCCCAGAGACATTACAGAAGTGAGAGGGGATCTGCCAAAATTGTCAGTAGAACATGGATCCTCATTGGGGGATTTCTTCTCTCCTCCAGATCTGATAACAACTGAAAATTTTAGATTTCCTTTACACTTTCCAACATATGACAACTGTTCAGGCAGAAAATCAGACTGAACCTCCATAGCAATAAAAAAAAAAAGCATCAGGTAAAGTTAATTTAAATAAACAGGGCACTAAGGGCCCATTTAGACCTTTGCACTACACTGTGTTACTGCATGCATGTTAATTTGTGCAATTTTTCACCTTAACATGCATCCTTAACAAAGCTCATTCATTTTAAATACTGCCTATACAGCACAACCAGCGCCATCCCTATTTTGAGGCAGTCTGAAACTGTTGCCTCAGGCGTGTTGGTTATGTGTTTAGATGAAGCACTGTGATCTTGAGGATTCATGAATTAAGTTTTATTTGCTTATAAGAACATTACATAAAAATACAGCATTGTAAAGGAAAACATATACTGTATATAGGAAAACCGCCTGTGTATCATAGATAAGCATGTTGTGACATTGCACTACAGCGCCATCTACAGCTCAAAAGACATAACAGTATATCCGTACATTAGACTATCAGTAATATTCTGTTGTATTTCCAACACCCCTTCCAAACAGCATATGCATTGCTTTATGACATTAAACTTCTCGTGAAGGAAACTGTGACGATCCTTTGGCAATGGCTTGGTGAGTGCATCTGCCGATTTTTCTTTTGATGAGCAATATTAAATGTCGATGGCTTGCTCTTGAGTGTCCAGGTTTTATTTTCTTAGAGTGATTTTATTTCTTCTTTTGCTGCCTTTCTGCATTAATTGGCTTCACATGTTGGTAATCTTTTTAAGTCTTCCCACAATGTAGGTTTGAGTATGCTATGTTTTCTTAGCGGTATATCACAGCTTGCAGGTTGGTATTCCCTTTGTCGCTCAAGTGGATCTTCTAATTTCAGGTTGATCAGCAGAATTTAACATGGAATTTGACTTATCCTCTTTGAGTTCCACCTCTTGTTCTGATTCTTGTGCAGCTTTATTTTGCTCAGCTTTCTTTGCTGGTTCACTGGGTGCATTCCCTCCACAACTTCACAAGACCATTGTTTCTTGTGATGGGTTCTCATAGAAATAAACGCTGCAACTTATTGTCACTTTGTCAGTCTTTGGGTTTAGGATTCTATATCCCTTACTTTGTTCACTATAGCCCACCAGAAATCCCTTCAATTGCTGTGTTCTCCAACTTGGATCGCTTCTGCTTTGGAATAAATGTGTAAGCTTTACATTCAAACACTCTGATGTGCCCTAGGCTATGCTTCTATCCATGCCACATTTCAAATGGGGTGCTTTCAATGGTTTTTGATGGTAGTCTGTTCTGTAGGTATGTTGCAGTCATGGCTACTTCTCCCCAGAACTTTTTAGGTAGGTTGACGTCTGACAACATGCATCTGGCCATTTCTATAAGAGTGCAATTTTTCTGTTCTGCTACACCATTTTGTTCAGGAGTGTATGATGTGGTGGTCTGGTGCACTATACCTTGTTTCTTCAGATATAATTCCACTTCCTTACTGATGTATTCCCGTTCGTTGTCGGTGCATATTTTTGCTGGACATGGCTACAACTTCTTGAAGTTTTTCTGATGTTTCATTCTTGTGCTTCATCGGATAAGTTGTTGTGTACCTGGAATAATCAAGGGTTTTCACTGATAGAAGGCTTCCTTCTCGGTCTGGGACATACAGTAAATTTTTCACGAGGATACTCTTCTTGTCCCCTGATGGTGTGATGCAGTTCAAGAATCCTTGACTGTTACCTTCTGTGGTAATACTTTTCCCATTTGCTAGGAAAACTTCATCCTTTGCACTGAAATTAATTTCTGTGAAGAAGGTCTCATCACTAGTCATGTGACTTGTTGCAATTGAGTCAATACACCATCCGTGTGGTATACTGTTCTAAGTCACTTTAATGGTAGTGCTCCATGATGTGCCTGCAGTTTCCTATGTAGCTGCCATAGCTCTTGCTTTTGTAGGTGCCTCTTGCTTTCGCTGCTCGGCCTTCCAGATTGAACAGTCCCTTTCACAGCGAAAACACACTCTGCTTTCATTGTTTTGCTTTGTGCTCTCATGCACCTTAGGGACTTTCTCGTTTTCTTCATTGTGCATATTTTCCATCGCTGGTAGTTGGTATTGTTGAGCTTTGCGACTGCAAACTTCATATCTCAACTACTTGCCATTTTTCAGTAGCCTGGATGCGGTTCTTGTTGATTTGCAGTATTCTGTTAAGAGTCTGGGCCCATAATCTGGTGGGTATTTGTTTAGATGAAGCACTGAGAACTTGAGGAATGTTGAATTAGGTTTTACTTGCTTATAAGAACATTACATTAGAATACAGCATTGTAAAGGAAAACATTATATATATATAAAGCCTTCATGTCTCCCAGGTGGAGTCTTGAACCCTTCCCAACACCTTTGATTTAAATGCTGTGCACACCTGTGCCATCGGCATGCGCTGGCCACTCAGATT
>NW_017306313.1:976118-1004011 GCF_000935625.1 Nanorana parkeri
AAAATTTAGACAAGGAAAAAAAAAAAAAACACTCTCCTCTTTCATGTCCCTAGCTCCCCATTATCTCCCCCTTCATGTCCCCAGCTTTCCGCTCCAGGACCCCATGTCACCTTCCTTCATACTTCCAGCTCCGTCTCCCCCTTCCTGTCCGCAGCAGCTCTATTCGGCACTGGGCAGCAGTTCTGTGTGATGAGGGGGTGGGGATTACACCGCTCCCACTCATTGGCTGCTGCCCGGTTGGATGATGCTTCACGCTGCGCCCGGAACAAGGTGAGGGGAGCAGCGCGAATCATGTAGGGCCCAGGACAGGAGGAAGAGGTCCCGGGACTGGTAATCAGCGGTCACCAGGGGCCGCTTCCTCCTGTCCTGGGCTCCCTCCATGTGGCGGAACTCCAGGGCCCGGTCGCGGCCACGACCTCTGCGACCCTGGTAGTTCCGCCACTGGTGTAAGGGCCATACACATCTCCCAGCCCAGTTTTTAGTATCTTGGGATGCTCTTGCCGCTGTCCCGCCGAGCTCCTGGCTGATCCCTTACACATCTCCTGTCGAGCTCTTAGCGGCATCACTCTCCACTAGCACCCTCTCTTCCCACGGATTGTGCACCATCCAGCAACCCCCCCGCCGTGGTAAAAAGGCTAGGGACACCCCTTAGCACACAGGTTATAACACTTCTGCAGAATTTTTTTCACCAGAGTGCACACGGATTGCTACCATCTGAACATTGTAGTGCTCTGAAGCACCTGTGCATTGCGGTGTGCTGGCTAAGTGCATTGGGGTACCACTCAAAAAGAATGACATCTCAAAGCCCCATGTATCATACTTTACTGTGCATTGCAATAATGCATGCCAAAAGGCATGCTTTGCCTTACGTTAGCGCAATGTATAGGGGCTGTCCCTAACTGAAATGTTCAACAAAAAAGTGAAGTAGTTAAGCAGATGTGAGACAGATGTAGATAGAAGATTTACATTTAAGAAAATACTAACCCAATAATCCTGTTTACTTTATCACTAAAATGATGGAAACTAAAACAAAGTTTCCAAAGAACAAAGGATTGCAAATGTCAATATAAGTAGATCCCAATAAAGGTTCTTTATTGCACAATTCAACTTTCCCATGACCACAAATGTCTATCCTTTACACTACTGCCTCTGAACCATAGCTCTATCAATAAAAGGTTATACGAGGTCTGTTACTTTAATGGTCACATCCCAGAACATGAAGTCAATTATGGATGTTAAAGCCAGTATAGGTTTCCAGAATCATAAATTACCCTACTTCAAATGATGAATATCAATGCTTAGAAATGTAGATTATCTGCTTTTTAAATCATCAATGTGAAGGAACTGAGCCAGGAGAACATGCTGGTACATTGAGGATTGTCTTACCTTCGGCTGAGAGGCCTTGCACATTAACTCCTCGTACTGCCAGAAAGTTCAGACAGATATCAACATTCTCAGTCTGCAACATGAAGACAAATAACAAGTCACTTGGCTTCTCTTCACACAATGTGCCAGGCTGTAATGTATGTTAGAACTGGAATAAATGCTTAACATTTACTGCCTTGGTCATTCTTAGCGGGCACCATAACTGCTAATTGGAAAAATCCAATAAAGCTTTCATTGTCAGCACTAGGACTTGTAAAACAATTCATAATGGTCAAATCTAGAATGGCATGCTGGCAGATCAGCAGTCCACCTACTTAGAATAAAATTGAGTGCCGCTCAGTGCGGGTACTTTATGAAAGCACCCTAAGAGGATTGTGCGCTTCTTAACAGAGATCATGACTCCCTGGCTGAAGGGCTGCACTCAATGCCGTTATATGGGAAGTCTGCCAATGCAAAGTTTATGCTAATGATGTTTACTTCGAGGAACTTCTATGGTGTAAAAATTAATAGCTGTGCTGCCAGTGAACACATAAAAAGCAAAAATATTGATTTCATCTAAAAATCATAACTTACCTTTTGGAAAAAATTAGGGACACTACACAAAGGAGTTAAACCGTAAAAACACATTCAAGTACCTTAACTATTAACAAAAATGCAGCTTATTTGCATGTCGTTGGGCTGTAGATCCTCAAATCATCTCTGAATTGATGCTGACACTATCCTTCCTTCTGGAGGGGGGGCTACTTTTGTTCTCCATGGTCCCTGCGTGTGTTGTAAAGTAGTCACCGCTGAAAACTTACTTGCGTGATGGACTACAATCTTAATACAAATTAGTAAACTAAACATGAGACTGTAGTACATCACAGGAGTGAACTTGGAGCGGTGACTGCTTTACAACACACACAGGGACCATGGGGGACAAAAGTAGCCACCCTCCAGAAGGAAGGACAGTGTCAGCACCAATTCAGAGATGATTTGAGGTTCTACAAGTGAATGATACACAAATAAGCTGAATTTGTGTTAATAGTTAAGGTATATGAATGCATTTTTAAGGTTTACCTCCTGAGTTAAGTGTCACGTTAATAAAAGCACCCACGTTTATAAAAGTAAAAATGTGCATTTATTAATTTTTGCATTGGATATTGCAAAGCATTGCATCTATGATCAGTGGATCGTAGGTGCAATGCACAGGCTCCTACAGACTCCTACAGACTATTCCTGCAGCCCCTGTCTGTAAAGGGATACAAACCTTCAGTTAAGGAGCTGGAGGAAGCTATACATGGACTACAAGCGCGGCGATGCCACCACACTTGAACTCCATTGAGAACTACAACTCCCTTTGCCGTGGTGGCAGATGGGACATGTGTCTACCATTCACAGAGCCCTAAGTGGACTGAAATAAAAGAATTACAGGAGCCTGTGGGGAGGCAGTTTAAGGGTGAGAAGCTGGGGAAAGTGACCATGTTTCATGTTACACCCTAAATATGAGGGTAACATGAAATATGCTCTGAAAGATGAAGTATGCTTTTAAAATCAGTTGTAAACCACACATTACAGTATATACGTTACCGTAATTAATAAAAGGCAGACAAATATGTATTAAAGTGTATCTAAACCCAAGAACAAAAATGTAACATTTTGCAGCTCGCCAATTCTTAGATGTGATAGCTGCATTTGTTTCTTTTTTTCCCTTTATTTTCACCTGGTGATATTGCCAGTCACACGCTTTGTGCCCTAGGGTGAAAACATTCACTCACTGTACTGCATTTTTACCCTGAGACAGGAAGTGTGTTAACACTACAGAACACCTCCTCTTCTACTCATCTCCATAACTTAGCAGGAAAGTATTCTGTGGTTCACAAAGGCGAACTAGGTAGGGCTTAAAACACTGCTTGCTATAACACTGCAGAATGCACAGGAAGTGACACTGATCACTCAACTCACGGCTTCTCCCTGCAGAAAGTGGTGAGTGTCAGTCACCACTGCCTGCAGGGATTCCCCCCAAACCTCTTTTTTTCACCAGCGCTCATTGGAGGGACAGACAGGGGACGGGGGCGGGCACAGCTGGCTCTGGTTCTAGAGAGGCAGAGCCAGCTGTCAATCAGACAGAGGAGTGGATCGCGACAATATTGGAATGTTAGGATCTTTCTCAGCTGCAGTCCGGCTCTCTGACTTTGGGTTACAGGAGTACATTAGTAAAGGTACTCCTGTGACCAAAAAGTTTTAACTTAACCCTAAAACTTGACCTTTAACAATAAACATGACATCAACCCAAATCCTACTCCTAGCTTTAGCCTAATAGTAGCTTAACCCCAAGCACTGAACTCTCTTGACACAAAATGATTTATATGCTGTGGTGTCCTTCAAGTATCTAAGGAGAGATTGTACAATCACCAGTATGTTCTTATACTGCAATACCCCTCTGAGGAGCGGGGATCTCTCTAAAGCTAGCAGGGGTTAGATATCTTTCACCAGGTATACAAATCTTTGCTGCTTTTTAAAGCCAAGCTCATTTCCTGTGGCTCTATGAGAATCCCCCAGTAGGATTTCCTTATTCATACTGAATTAAAAAAAGAGCATTAACCCACGCAGTAAAATCTACCATCAAAAGAACATAGCACAAGTGCTGACAGTTACCAAAGGGTTTCCAAGCAGCATAAATTGCTGTGAGACTTCCACATCAGCGGGTATTCGCTTTGCTGGTTCAACTCAAACTGCGTATATACAAGTCTATTAGCAATAAATCAAACTGCAGCCATGCTTTTGAGCACTGCAAGTGATTGAAATAATGACACTACTACTTAACTCACCACTATAGGCACATGATGAATACATATATTCATTGACACAACAGTGGCTATAGTACGCTGTACAGTATATTGGAGGAAAAGTTAAATCATGGTGTTGATACTCAGGATAGTTTGAATGGCTACTGGACCCTCTGAAGTAGTCACCATGTCTGATAAACTGTCACAAACCTTAATTGGTCATTTTGCTGGTCAGGATAGTGAAAGGAGAACTCCAGGTAAGGGGAGAGAGGCACTATGGACCAGTCGGAGAGCAAGCCAGCTCCTAGGATCAGGTGAGTATAACTATTTTATTTTTGACCCTGGGTAAAGCGACCATTTAACCCTTGCAGTGCAGGGGTAGCCCCACTGCAAAGGTAAAAAGTTTCACCTGGAGTTTTTCTTTAACTGATAACTGGCAATCTGACTAAAACTGGCCATGCACTGTTAGAATTTTGTCCCTGTTGGCTTGACAAACGTTTATTACTCAATTGACTCTTGTTGGAGCCAGGACAAAAATTGTTGGCCGATCAGTGACGGCAGCTAATCAGCATACACATCTTTGATGAAGCCTAGTCATCTATTACTGCCAACCTGAATGCTTTTGAATTATTAAATAAAGCAGTTTTTTTGAAAAAGGCAATTATTAGCCTCTAAAGCTCACTATGTCATAGCTAAGGAAAACATCTTGTCTTGGGCTTACACTAATCAGACCCCTACATTCAACAAGTTTTACATAGCATGGCTTTCTCCCTTTTGTAAAATGCAATATAAAGTATTCCACAACTGCTGAGCTGAGAATGCATTCTTTGTTTGTCTTTTTAGTCCACGCATTCCAGATATCCGCAATATCTGCAGCATGACAAGCATGTTCTAAAATGTTTAAGAGATCCAGTGACCTACTGTAACTTCAAGCATATTTGCACTAAGAATATCTGTCTGCAGCTAAACAGGTGCACTTATGCAATCCTTCTCCACCCATAGATCATGAAGTTTAACATTATATAGCAATTTCATTTCTTGCAATATACAGTTTATGAAGGTATACAGGACTTAAAATTAGAAGGGTGTAGACAGCACAGCACTGTAAATGAACTGCAGAACAAAAGAGTTCCATCCATTCAGATACATTACCTAACTGATAACTGATGGAACCAAAATTCATGCAGCATAAATGCATGATTAAATGCTAAGTTTACCTTTCTGACCGTGTTTCATGTTGCACCTTACTCAGGGTGTAACATGAAACATGGTCAGATCGCAAACCCCTCCACCCCCCTCCCATTTCCCCCTCCCCTTCCCCACTTACCTGAATTGTGGCGATCTTCTCCTTGCAGGCTTGTTTAATTTTTTTGGCATGGCTGTGCAATGCTCCGCTTTCACAGCTGCGTCATCTATTCACAGATCATTTGACAGGACTACAAGTTCTCTCAGCCGCCACAGCAGAGGGATTTGTAGTTCTCAATAGAATACAAGTGCAGTGACATTACCGTAGTTGTAGTCCATTCATTCTTACTCTTAGTCTGCAGGAACCAGAGCATTGTACTAATTGCAACTGCAATGCTTTACTGGCTCCTATGCAAAAAAGAAATTATAATTGCCCTTTTGTTACCTTTTATGAAGAAATGTGTATTATTTAAAGGTGGAATTTCCCTTTAAGCATAGATATTTAGGTCTCCTAAAACCTAAAATGGTATGTGGTATCTATTCTCATATTCTAGTCTGATTTTCCCACCTCTGAAACACTGTACAGCCAGGCATATGGCACTACCATCTCCCAGCTTTCTGTGTCACCTCTCCACCTCGTGCTTGCTCATTGGACAATAAGTCAGCCTCATCACATTAATGGGGAACTGTCCAAAATGCAGGCAGGTCACACAAAAGGCTGTAAATAATGTAGACATCTTCCTGGCTATGCAGTGTGACAGGATGTGTAAATAACTAGCGTGGCTGTGGATATATTTAGCTGTTCTCATATACTAACACTTTAAAGTAGATGTAAATGAAAGACTTATGGTTTTCTCTGGTTTGCTTTGTGCACTGTGCATCAAACAATTTGCTTTTTTTGTAATAAAATATTGTTTTCACCTTTTTCATTAAAAGTGCTGCTGATCTCCTGCAGCCTTTCTGCAATGACTTCATGTTTGCATGCATACCATGATGGCTGCATGGTATTTCTCGGGGTGGATTTCCTGATGGTGACAACAGCAAATTATGCCTGCATAATGTGCGTTAAAAATGTCCACTTGTAGTCTCTATTATAAGCTTCTATGACAGGGTGACAATGCTGGAGAACAACTGGGTGACAGGGACAAGGTGTTGTCACTCCATAAAAGGAAGTGTCTAAATATAGACTTCCATGACAGGATCACCAGGGATTATTTTAATGAAACTGCAGATTTAAAAAAATGGAACATGACTTTTAAAATGACATTAGAGAAGAACTATGGCCTAACCCGTTTTGGCCATAGTTCTCTTCAGGGTCACAGGAGGATATATACTAATGCCTCCGATGACCCAAAACTCGGTATATAGCGGGATATTGCCCGCTATATGCTGAGAGCGCAGAGCTGCGCCGCAGCCGGGAGGGATCCTGACAATACTGTTGATATCCACCCTGCTGCCTGATTGACAGCTGGCTCTGCCTCTCTGGAAGCAAAGCCAGCTGTGTCTGCCCCGTTCCCCGTCCGTTCCTCCAGTCAGCGCTATACAAACGGAGAGTGTGGAATCTCTGCGGGGAGCGGTGACTGTTAGATAAGAGGATCGGGAAGCCAGCGATCGGCGATGTGTTCGCTGACTTCCCGATCAATAGAGCCAACCTGTGACAGCTTCAGTGTCACAGGCCGGCTTGCATTATGGGGATGAGTGTTTTTCACTCACCCCATAATTCTCCTTTAACATTTTAAAGATTATATTACATTTAAGTGATTGGATTTATATACTGCATGCTATATATCAGCAAGATTTTTTAGGGTTGAACATAACTAGAATTATGTATGAGCTATAGAATCAAATTCACATAAACCTAATACAAAAGTGTGTTGATCAAGTTGGAATTTCCCCAGCTGATTTGTGCATACACCCTTTTATTGTAGCTGGCAGCCTGTGAAATAAGTAAATGCCTATAGTTAATATTATATCCTTAATAAAGAAAACATCCTTGGTATGACCCAAGTATGTTCATGTGTGGAAAAAGTAGAATTATGCATTGTGAGAGCCTTCAGTACCAAGTTATTTATTTTTGAAATACAGTTGTTAGGTCACTTGGCATAAATACACATTCCTTTTCCTCTTTAAATAGACTGTGACAAGGACAGTGATCCTAGACTGTAAGGATCTTAGGAGGAGAAAGGCTTCCCTCACAAGGGTTGCATGTGATCAACAAAAAAATGTTTAATCCAATGCATATACAGAGTTCATTACATCATATTTGAACTCTGTATACACAGTAAGGCAATACATTTTGGCGAACTGTATTGGAGTCAATAGTGAAGGTAAAATGAAGGTGGGTTTTGGTGGTTTTTCACTGAGCAAACTCCTTTAAACTATCCTGGACCTATTGTTATGCCAACAAATGGTCCTTCATAAACTAAGAAAATAATGTTAGAAAGTGAGGAACCCTCATGCTAATCCTAACGCTAATCCCAATTCTAATACTAACCTTTTGTTTATCAACAAAGTTGTGTGATCACATCAGCGCTAACAGGGTGATGACATGGTTTGTTGATCAGCAAGGGTCAGGGTTAGCATTAGGGCTAGCTTTAGGGTCAGCATTAGGGTTGGCTATGTTTGTCAACAAAGCCATTGATCACCTTGTTAGTGTTGACACGATGATCAGGGGGCTTTGTTACAAAACAACCAAATTCCACTTGAATAGTCCATATAGCCAAGTTTGAGGCTATTTTCTCAGCATAATCATTTAAACTGAATGGCTCTGCTTATCACTTCCATATTATGATAGCCTTAGAGGGGCCAATCACTTAACCTACCCTATTAGATGTTGCAGTAGCCAAGCTACTAAAGTCAGGCATGGTGATGCACTAATCCTGTGCATACAGCATTGCTATATGTCGTAGATCAATTGACAATGCATACTTAAGAGGACAGGAGGTTTTAGGAAGGTAGTTAGATCTTTCTTCACAGCCACTGTTGGCCATTATAGTATCACCACTAACAAAGAACCCTGCTGTAACCATCAGCTCTGTTAACATTCCGCCTCCCTGCATTATCCCCCAGCACGTACTACCCACCTCTTGTTATATGACAGTTCAAATAAAAACTGTCATGAGACAAACATAGGACCTGCCATTGCTGAACTCATTCTGAAAATGCTTGTTACTGGCATACAGACAAACTGAATTCAGTAGCCCAGAAAATTAATGATATGAGAAAAGTTGGATAAAAGTCAATTATTGTCTGCATACTCAAGGTAAATGAATTTGAGTAATAGCTTCAGCATGACATCCAGCGAAACTAGCATTTTTAGATAGAGACGCCAGAAATTGGAACATTAATCCTTTTCGTGAAAAGCTCCCTTTATAAAACCAGACAAAATTGACAGATTCCCAGTACTAAAATTGTCTGTTATTGCCCATAAATATCCCAACATGCTGTAAATTTTGCATTCAGTCACTAATTATTCCCTTTGCACTAAACAAATAGAACTGAGGCTTGCATTAGGCTTATAATACTACTATTCATTTTACCTTAAAATAATTATCTCCTAAAAATGTTCACTAAACCTGCACATAAACCTGCACATCTATGGCCAGCTATAGAGACAAAAACATATACCTAACCAATTCCAAGTACACATCACATGTAAACACCCCTTAAGGTATAATGCGCTTCTACTACTGACATAAAGGTTCAAATGCCTCATATTTGAAACAGTATGGAAAAACTGTGTGTTGCCCATGGCAACTGAATTTCTTGCTGTATATACTACAATACTGTCAAAAAATAATATGGTTGCTATGGGACACACAAACAATTCTTGCAGACACATTTTATTCATGAAGTGTTAAATACTAGAAACATCTCCATTCATCAAGAACCACAATCCTCCCGTTTTTCAGATATCTTCAATAACAGACATACATGAAGTATGATTTAAGGAATCCCAAAATCCTGGTCCGTATGTGGCCATCAGTAATTGGAGCTAGATGGGTAATGAGCTTGGCTTTAAAGGCTTATCCCTAATTAACATTACAATAATAAATATCTACTGTGTCACTTGATCAGAAGTGCTATCAACTGCTTTGAAAAGTGTCAAACAGAAGAGATAGATAATAAAATTAAATAAAAGTAATAATAGTTATTATGATTGAGAATAATAATAATATTGTTATTATGATTGATAACAATAACAATAATAATAATAATACGTTATTATTGTTAATATGAATGAGAATAAAAAAATAAAACAACATCAGTAATCAATCATTCAAATCATGCTAATGCCTAATCTTTCTGATATATATCTATATATACCCACACATACAATCAGATACAATGAGCAATCTATTTGACTTACCATCTGGGACTGGCTCTTTGGACAGCCATTTATATCTTCAACCTTTTCATTTGCTGAATAGATAAGAAGAGGTGAGTCAGTGAAGGGAGTAATGACACTTCAGTTATTAGTTCAGAGTGTATTCTGTTACCTACAGCACTCTAGTCCCCCATTCAGCAGTCTCCCCTATCAGGCACACCGTAAACATACACCCTCCACAACACTGGAAGTGTGAATGTGATCTACTGCTAATTCTCCTGGCCCTGCCAAGTAACTGCTGACATGAATTCATCCCCGATTGTCTGTGCATGGCCAGGGATAATGTTTCAAGGCATCCCAGAAAAGACTGATTCCCTCAAGCACACAACATGCCCACATGGGAGACATATGGCTTGATCAGGTCTTCCTCTTCTCTGACATTTCAGCATGTGGAGGATACACTGTAAGCCATTGTAAAATAATGGTGAGACAGTTACTTCTCAGTATTTTAATGCTAACGAATTTCCAAACAAACGCTCAGAATAGTCTGAGCTGGGGGAGACATCTGGAATTAGTAAGTGAAGTGCAGACATATTGAAACACACATTGTGTTTAACCTTTTCATGTCTAAAGTCATACAGTCACCCAGCTACTTCACTGAGGCCATCCCTATCCAGCTGAGCATTGAGCACTCACAAGCAGAGAGCTGACACTTACCAATGATCTGAATGATCTCTGCCAGCAGGACACCATCAGCAATATCTTGTTGTAAATCCTTAATCAGCCTCTTGTGACCAGACTTTGCTAGGTAGTGATTTGCCCAGTCTGTGTAAATCTACAAGACAAGGGGAAAAGGGAGGGATAAGGGAGAGAGAAGATAGTAAAAATTATTCAGAAAAGCATTGACTTGAATAGAACTATTCAGAATCACATTCCAACTTGGAAAGTCACAGCTCAGAAGGAAACTGTTATGCTGTTATTATTTAAACAATTTCTTTCCTATTCCCAGCTCTAATGACTCACTTTATTTTCAAGTGAGGGTCGCTGGAGTTCTCTGACCACACAAGAAACACACTCTCACTTCATATCTATCAAGGAAACTGCTGTCACAAATCTATCACTTCTATTTCTCCCTAATGAGTAAGACCAATTGATTTATCAGAGTGAAATGTAAGGGTCTAAAACTGCTTTTTGGAAAGGAAAAGCAAATTTAGATTTCAAAAGTTTAAAGATTTTTTCTTCAATAACATAAACATAAAGATATTTTTTCTTATTTTTGCTCTAAGTATACAAAACTGTTTAGTCTGTCAAAATAACAAATACTGTATATGTAATAATAGTAACAAACACTACATACATTTGTTGCACAGACAACTCTGACATATTACTGTTTACCTTTTGAAGAGTATGTTTTTTGTTGGCTCCGGCAAATTGAATTGCTTGCTGGCTTGTTACACTCATAGGGGCCCCAAAATAAAGGTATCCCCATTTCCTATGCACTGCTCAAACACCCCGCCACCAAATAATTTGTATATTTTTATAAAGAATTAAGCAAGGGTCTGCTAACGTTGTTGGTAAAATGGTGCATGCAAGGAGGGACTCAGCCTTGGCAGGGCTGCAGATCTCCCCACAATGTCCTCCAGGGTTTTAACAAGTCAGGGCATTACTGAAACCTCTGGATTCCACCCAAATACTGTTATGAGCTTCATCCTATATTGTCACTAATGGCTCATCCGTGGTAAATGCATCATGAACTCAAATAAGGGGATTCTCTAAACACACATAGTAATTTGCAGTGTAGAATACCAAAGCCAGGTCAGATACTTATGTTGTGCTTTTTCTGTTTGGTTCTATTTAATGTATATACATTGATAGAGTACATACCAAAATTATAGTTCCCCGGACCCCAGCACATTGTTAACCCCACCCATGGTCTGCGTTATGTTCACCGACTTTCCAAGTGGGTGCGCCCAAATCATTCCAACATTATAGGTTGGTCCTTTTTTTCATCAGTGTGTGTATTACAGAGGCAGGTTACTGTTCACTGTGGCTAGAATATTCTGATTTACAAAATGAGTTGGTTTTAAAGTTTTTTTTTAAAGGGTGTACTGTTTGTATAGTTATTGTTTGTTTATTATATAAAAAAACTTTTGGCATTTGTTGCACAACTTGTTTTAGAAGTGCTTTCTCTCTGTTGTGGCTGTATAAAATAGTTTGTACTTCTTACTCGCACGCCAGAGTGGTACGATCCCCATATGTAAAATTATGCAATCCCCTTTCAAATTTTATAGGAAAGGTTTAAACGATTTTGTATGCACAGTTACGGTGCTGAAATGTTAGACTCCTCATTCTAAATAGTTACATAGTGTACTGTATCTTCAGATATCAGATCTCCAGGAAATACCAAATGCAGCTGTTAGACACAAGATTAAAAACAACACATCATAAGAATCATGGCAGACTCTGATATGTTCACCAGCCTCAAGCTGTGAATGAGGTCACTGACTAACTGTGAGTTGTGGAAGACAGGTTTTAGTTTTTCACTGTTTATGAACTGATATTTTGAAGGTCAGAATACTATTTTCCTTAACCAGTGGGTTGCTGCTATCCTAGGACATCAACCAAACCTAGTAGAATGAATGTTATATCTAAAAAAAAAAGGAGAAAAAAGAATCCATAAGTTGTGCACCTTTATACCTTTTACACCATAGTAATAGTAATGCTTCCTATTTCCCACCTTTCAACTTCATGAGATGAGATAGAGGCACAAGTATATATAGGCAAAGGGAATGCTGTGCATAAAATGACTGATTACATCCACCACTACTTTACCTTTTAACTAGCCTTTCAAAACAATAATTTGGAGGTTGGATGAAAGGTTTAGTGCAGTATAACATGTTTGATAGTTAATAGTGATCTCCGGCATCCATGCCACTCACCTTTAACTAATCTAAAGGTTTTGTTCTTAAAAAACAATCTAGCTAATAGCCATATTATGCTCATGTAATTTTAAATAAAGATTTAGGTCCTGAGTCTCCCTTCTTCTAGACTGCAGAGTGAAAGTAGTGCTGCCAATAGGGAGGTTAAGGCAGTCTTCCCACACTGGGGCACATCTGATCCGCTGGGGGGCCAGGCATAGGTTGCCTGTTTGCCCACTGACCCTGTGCCCCCCCCCTTTTCTCATGCAATGCATGCCTCTATAAGGACAATGTAAACTGCAGACTTCCCAGAAGATACATGATGCGCAGTCCCGGTACCAAATAGACATTCTCTGCTCCCCTTACATAGCATTAGATCATATGGGATTTCCCCACTGTGTCCAGACCCCACTTTAAGCCCACCACAGACAACTCTCAAACTGCTCTATCAGCACCCGTCTGTGCCAGCATGCAGCCCCAGAGCAGAGTACCAGATGCACCAGCCAGCTCAAAGCCTATGTACTGACAAAGGTAAGGGAAAGTCTTGGCAGCCAAAATTTGTAATTTGCCCTGCTCCTGGACATACTAGGGGGGAATTTAATAAAACTGGAGAAGATAGAATCTGGAGCAGCTGTGCATGGCAACCAATCAGCTTCTCTCTTATATTTATGGAGCTTAACTGGTCAGTTACTATGCACAGCTGCTCCAGATTCTATGTGCCCCAAAATTAGTAAATTCTCCCCCCATGTCTTCTCTGCTTTCCTAAAGTGTAAGAGAACAGTGCAGTCGCAGTCTAAATCTCTCCACTGCTTACTCCCCCTCTCCTCCCTCCAAGCATACCTCCATCTCCCTCTGCAATTGACTGGCAGTGTATGAGGGGAATGGAGGGAGCTAAGTGTTGGGAACAGCACAAATACTGGTGCATTATAGAGCAAGATTTTTCTGGGAACTGAAGAAGGTGATATACTCTTCAGTATTTACAGAATGCTATGGGCTTGACCAGAGGGTACCTGTCAGGTGTGCTGTACGGGCCCCTAAGATTTCATGGTTTGCTCAGAGATGATATTTAAATGCTTTTTTAGAGAGGTCTAAAAATCAGATTAAAAAGAGGGACACCGGAGGAGGTAATAGAGGGACAGAAGGAATTGTTCTCACAAAAGTGGCAGTCCCTCCAAATGACTGACAGTTGGGAGCTGTGCTATTTTCTTCTCCCTGCCCCTTGATCGTGGCAGTTCCTTACTAGCGGATTGCCCTTTCTAAAAACATGAAATGGAAAGAATGGAGAGGATGGCTTCAATGGAGCACATAACTAAATAACTACAGTTAATTTTCACTTTGATGTTCCTAAAAGCAAGGTCCAATTCAGTGCATGCAGCTATGAGACCCTGAATGAAAAATCCAACTGAAGTGGGAATGTTAACCAGTACAGGAAACTCCTTTTGACAATATGGTCAAATCTTAGAAGTAAAAGATGGCAAAGACCACTCAGTAATATAATCTGTAATTAACAATATGACATAAGCTGAACAAGACTCTTTAAAAATTCTTAACACTACTGCCAGCTGTTTTGGGTTTTTAGTGTAGCAAAAAAGGAGAGGGACCAATATAACAATCTAAACAAATAGAAGTGGTTTGAGCCATTTCCATTGGGAAGCAAACACACTCAAACTTTAAACAGCAGACATCATGGGGTCCATTATTTAGATTTCTATGTGATATTTGTTTCCAAAAATGATCATTTATATACTTATCTTATTCACTTAACAGAAATGTATAGTGGTTTCATACATATTTATTTTATTCATTATAACAAGACAACAAAAATAAAATATTTAAAATGTATTCTTTCCTTTTAGTCATCTAAAAAGTTATAAAAACAATGCATATGAATATTATATATATATATGTGTGTGTGTGTGTGTGTGTATATGTATATTTTTTTTATACACAGAAATTATGAAATTTACACACTAAAGTGTGTCATCGCAGTGGCTCATCTCGGAGGCAGCTATTTCTAAAAAGGACTCTATACAGTGCTATACAGTGTTCTGATTTAGTGGTACACCTAAAAAAGAACAAAAGTGTCAATCTGGATGGAAGCAGACTGATCCTTTTTTTTGCCTTTTGGGAGTAAAGTGAAACAGCTGATGGAAACCTACACAGGTTACGTTGCACATACAAGCTCTTCATATGAAAGATGATAGATCAAAATTTAAATATTGAATCCCACCATATGTAATGTGCGATCACCATCTTTTTGCAATGTATTTTACAGCCTGCTGATCTAAAGGTCACACAAAGCACAGTGTACATGGGGCCCATGAGACTACAAATGTGCAGGTGTGTTATGTCCTACTGGACAGTACAAAGTGTTACTCATAAAATATAGCGTAAACCAAGGGCATGGTACTGACTGAGTAGAATGTTTTAAATCTATTAGCATAAACTGTGAATATACAAGTCCACAATAAGATTGTACCATGAGGTTAATGTTCCTTGCAGTGCTTTGGCACAACCTATGCAGCACTCAGCAGACTGTTACTTATTCACTTTCAAATGTTAATTTCTGATCTCCCTGGATAGCAAAATCATAACTCAGCATATATAATCTCCTTGTTGAAATCTGGTTCAGACTTATTGCCAAGGCAGTTCTTTTGTATACTTGTAAGGGGTTGTGCAATTTAGTCTTCCTCTGTCTCTCTCTCTCTATTTGGATTTTATATACCTCTTAATTTTAGATAGTAGCAATTATTAAAGAATAAACAGTTTAATGCAGATGGTTTATGTTAACACTTTAACAGATGATAAACCAACAATGACAAGATCCTGACTTGTGCAGAATGTAGCCCTCTAGTGATGAAGTGATAGCCATCCATATGTTCGAATGGAATATTTTATAAGATGTTACTATTCTTTGGAGAGTGTTTATTATATTTTTTACAGTTTCACAAGGTTTATTAGCAACAAATGGTAAAGAAAAGCAGGGATCATTGTTATTGAAAGTTTCATTTTAAAGATACCCTGTCAGCATCTTAGAAATCCCACCTAAAGTTTGCTGCAGGAGAAGAAACATTATGCTCACCTTTCCAGCAGGTCTTATCACCTACATTCCCTCCAGGACACAGCAGTGCTTAGCTGATGACACAGGCATCTGATGCTCCCAGAAGTGTCAACCAATTAATTGTCCTAGATAGACTGCAGCACTGCAATGGAGAAACATAAACCTGCAGAAAGGTTAGTATAATGGCTCTTCTCTTGCAGGAGGGAACCTCAGGCAGCAGTTCAGTAGATACTGACAGTTTAAAGTAGGAATGCACCGATACTGATACTAGTTTTGATATCAGTGCCAATGCCGAGTATTTGGACTTGTACTCATACTAATGCTCTGATACTTACCCCCAATGCCAGAACTTCAGAGGGAGCTTTCCTCTGACTGGCGGTGCAGCGAGGGAACATGGAGTCGGCTTCCTGGCCAATCAGGAAGCCGGGCAGTGGGTAATGACTCGGCACCGGGCTTCCTGATTAGCAGGAAAGCCGGCTCCATGCTGTTTGGCGTGCTCCATGCTGATTGGCTTGGAAGCTGGCTTCCTGGCCAATCAGCATGGAGCCAGCAAAACAGTATGGAGCCGGCTTCCCAGGGCATTCAAGGAGCGGGGCAGCAGGTAATGATAAGCTGCCCGACTTCCTGATTGGCTGGGAAGCCAGCTCCATGCTAACGGAAGTATCATTAGGGGTACTGGCGAGTAACGAAAGATAAATTTAAAAATCGGTATCAGTGCATCCCTAGTTTAAAGTACATATCTAACATACTTTATAGTTTTGGGTAGAATGGGGAAGGGTTGAAACTTCTGTCAGAATTTTAGTACTGTCCCTGTCTAATGATAAAAAATAATTACTCAATTCCTGTTCTACTGACCAAAAAGGAAATGATGAGCATCTCCTCAATGGTGATGCAGACAGTACATTTCCTGTCTTTTGTGAACACAGATAAAAATCTTCCCAATGATGACACAGAAATTGTCAAGCACTCTAAACCCTCCTCACTCCATTCAAAGGAAAATGTTACTGAAGTAAGTCTTTAGGTACACAGCCAACATATTATCTGTCTTTTTAACACTGAAAAATAAAAATTCACACTGCATGGATTATGGGTGTTGCAGTAAATCCATTTTTTTTACAATTATATGCAAAGGAAAGGTGTGCCCTTCTGTGTCCAGATTTTGTTTAATGCTTTTTTGGGCTAAGCACCAGATACTACTGTAGCGTCTCTACTATGTGGCTATTAAATTTAGTGTTATATCTAGACTGTAGTCAGTCTGGATGATGGTTGCTCTGAGATCTGCAGGCTTCCTTAGGTCTGGTAGATTGATTGATTCGATCTGTTGCTGGGTTGGGGCCTCTGTATACAGTGTGGGAGGATCAATCCTCAGATTATGAATATGTATCTGACTCTGACCAATCCCTGAGCAGGCTCACTCAGAAGTATGGCTGGGGGAAGGTGGTAAATATTTGGGAACACTTTCCAGAACCCTCTCTCCCATGGGGCTTCTTCCTGGGAGGAAGCCTGTGTACTGCAAGATGCCTGGCCTAGGCCCTCAGCATGTGGCAGATGCTGGGGGCCCAGAGGCCCAAGATGTTACTGAGAAGAAACCTGATGGAAGCTGGGCTGGAGGAAGAATCAGCATACTGAGGAGTGCCGCAGAGGAGCTGGCGAGAGCTGCTATCTGGACCCTGTAACAGATCCTTTACCCTATACTCAGATATTTTACAATAAGAGAGCAAGTTGGTGCAGTATAAGTTATTTGACTGTTCTCCTTCAGTGTCCTGGACTATTCCTGGCCCTTCTCTGGTGCTAATACCTAATACCTATCACTGGTCACTCTTATAGGACCTTTTGCTACCTGTTACAGCTGTTGCCAAGAGTGAAGGCACTGTCCTCTTTTTTTTGTTACTTGGGTATCCTGCAACGCTAACCCTCTCTCCTAGTTACTACTAAGCAATAAATACTAAAAAGACCCTACGCTGGAGCCTGTTCTATCCTAAAGTGTTGGTATTGCTGGAGCTAAGAGAAAGGTCTTGCTGGCTAGCAAAACAGGTAGGAGAGCCTAAATCTTATCCAGCGGCTCCTAGGGGGTGAGCGCTACACTACCAATAGTGTACAAAATTATACTTTGCATTATGAGCACTGATTAACACATACAAAAGGATTCCCATTACAGTGGCATTCCATATAAACTAGGTTTACAAATTTTGAAAGGAGTGGGGTTGAGTTAATTTATCCACTGGTCTGCAAGACTTCAGCCTGAAGATTTCTCCCAAGAACTGTGATGACTGAATTTGCTTTGCTTTTATTTTTAATATCAGAGCTGCATTGCCTATATATTACTATAAAGAATGAGTGAGTGACAAAATAGAAGATACTGTGGACAAACCTATGTGAATTTTCGTCTTGCCAGGATTGGGTTATCAATTGTTTAATGAGTCTACACTTTATTAAGTCAAAGATGTATGTGAAGGATTCTATTTATCTACTACTACAAAAGTCAAAGATGTTTGTTATTAAATATTTTGCATGCTTAAGGAAAATTATACCAATGAAGACAGAGCAATAAAAAACTACCAGATGGAGTTTTTATTAAATATTATTTATAAAAGATGATGAAGATGCAGTTTAAGGTTTTATTGAAGCCATGATGCATGCAATTACTAGAGATGAGTTGCCGCCAACATCCCACAAAAGTGTCACTGATTTTCCAAAAAGCCATCAGGAACAACTTGGTGAATAATTTGATAAGCTTGAATACCTACAAACTAGTGGCAACGTAATTAAGTCAAAAATTTAGCTCTCAACATAGCACAGTATCCAACACATGAAAGATTAGATTAAATGTATAGCATTAGCTTTTCAAAAGCACCTGATGGACCCCTTAAAGATCCTGAAGGGAAGGGGGTGTCAGGGTGCATCAGTCAGCACTCATAGTGCCGCTAGTAATGCGCAAAAATGTACATGTACACGCGCAACAACCTGGACACTCATGTCCTTGGCGCCAGGTGGGCTATTGAAAGATGGCCCCTGCATCTGAACTTTGCTGAGAGATCTTCAGCTGTAACCTGCATCTGTGTTTCTGCTCCTGATGCCTGTTTAACCCAGCTTGAATCCTGACTCTACCTGCTTGCTGCCTGCCTTGTGACCTCGGCTCGTCTCTGACCATTCTTCTGCCTCCTGATCTGGTACCATTCTGCTCGCTAGTGTATGACCCGGCCTGTTCCTGACTCTGCTTCTGTCACCTGCTTATGTACCACGCTGACCACACGTTTACCGATCTGGCTTGTTCATGACTACGCTTCAACCTCTCACACAAGTGTTGTCTGATCTGCCATCATCCACCAGCTGTCTCTGGCATCCTGTTGTCAGCATCAGCGTATCCAGTGTGTCCAGCAGTCATACCAGCCACTGGCACTCATGAACCTCTCTGTCTGAACAACTACTGTTCCATCTCCAGTGGTGCTCAGACGAGAGCAACAAGGGAAGACCTTCCTTGTCACTTCAGGCTCATACCAAGGTACGTGACAGGGGGATGTAGTGTGCTGAGACAACACATGTTCATTTGATGTGGCACAGCGACTGCATAGTATGTGGTACATCCATGTTATGGTCAGGCCATTGCTTATTCTTCCTCTTACTATTGGGAGGGAACATTAACATGGACCAAAAGGGTTAATATTCTGAATATTGTTTCTGTACAGAAAGATAGTAAGAATAGATTTTACATGAAATAGCCAACCAGTTTCAAAGACCTTGAAGATTTCACAACAGACATTTGAATATACCTTACGGCCTCTTTAGGCATGAGATGACCATAACATGAGATGACCATAACAAAGTTAAGTGTGTCTGTAAACATAGCAAGAACAGAACAGAAGACCATAGCAGAGCTCAGTGTGTCTGTTGAACATTGCCTTTGTGTTCTTTAATTCTCAATGAGATTCAAAATAAAATAAAAGGTGAAGTCTTGAAGAAAGACCACATCAAACTCTTAGTGGTTTATGCTGCCTGGAAAATATGACTCATGATTACGGATTCCATCATTCTTCAAACAAAAACGTCTTAGAAGCTTGGCATGAATGTCACATAATTTGTACAAATAAAAGAGGTAAGTGTTCAAATGATGGCTAGACACTAATAAAGCCGCCTCTGAAATCTATGAACATGAAACTGAACATATATCACATTTTCATCTGAGTACAGCGTAACATGTAATTGTGTTCAGCCAGTCTAGTGACTGACACAACCCTTTCTGAAAGCAAATGCAGGCAGGTGACACTAATATTTCCTATTGCAGCTTTTTGTGTCACTTGCCTAATAATTAGGTGATAGTTGAGTTTCATCACACCATCACTCCATTTCCTAATAAGCAAGCTGCAAAATTAAAGCAAGAAATACCTGTGTCCAGCGGCATTAATATTGCTTTATCCGCCCAACTGGCTGCTATAGTCTGGAGGTCTGAGGGCCCAGCTAAATGACTCACAGGAGCTGCCTTTTCTGTACAGAAGTCCAGGCAGTGTCTAGCCACCACCTGCAAAAAGCTATGTGACACCACACCTCACTACCTGTCACTGGATCAAACTATCTGAAGCTTAAAATAAGTACCTTGTAGAGATCGGGCCTGTCTATCGGCGGCTTTCATCCGCCCACACCTGCTCCTCCTTACTTCTTCTCCCTGCTTCCCTGTGCCGACCGTGGATTTGGGCGGGCAGTGAGCGTGAGGCAGGGAGGAGGTCGAGCGTGGGGGGGGGGGGGGGGGGGGGCTTTCTACTGACCACTATTGAAAAGGAGGCTTTTCTATAACCATCAGTGTAACTGGGACCTTATAGTGACCATTAAGAAGGGTCTTCCTGCTGATAACCAGTGTAAAAAGGACTGTGCACTGACCACTAATGCAAGTGGTGACCACTCAACCAGCAATGTAAAGAAAGCTTTCCACTGAACACCAATTTAAAAATGCCTGTGGAAAGGTATTTTTTTTGCATAAAACCAATGTAGAGATGGCTTTTGTACTGACCACCAATGTAAAGTGAGCTTTCTACTAACCACCAATGTAAAGGAGCCTTTCACTGACCATTACTAAAACTCCTTTCCCACCAACCACTAATGTAAATGTGACATTTTTACTGATCACTAGTGTATAGAGGACATTTAACTGACCAGCAATGTAACTAAATCAATGTTATCACCAATGGAGGAGTTTCTATTATTTACTAACTACCAACATAAAGGGGGCATGTTCACTGGTTGCTAGAATTTTCACTCTCTGTCAATGTAAAGAGTGGTATATCCATTGGTTATCAACATAAATTGAGACATTTTACTGAATGCTAATATAAAAGAAAGCAATATCCATTGTCCACCAATCAAAAGGGGACTTTTAGATGGTATTTGTTTGTGTAGGTATCAAATGTTGCTATTGGTACCCATTGAGTTAGGTATACCCCTGTTGGCATCGCTTGCCTGGCTATGTGTTGTGGTATTGTTTTTTGTTGCAAAGTTTTCTGACACATTTTGCACATTTTCTAAAGTAGGTCTTTAAATTTAAAAAATCATCTTGTAAAGTAGCATGCATTTTATTGTGTAACACCTGCAATGCAATCAGGAAAATAGATAGTGCTAAGGAGTTACCAGTAGTAACCGTTTACTGCATTACACAAGTGATTGCTGTTGTCACTATATGTTTGCTCCTGGGGTTAATTTAAGGTCCGTTACGCTGACAGCTGGAATCAGCTAGCACGGAGCAGGTGAGGCTGCACTGTGTCTGCTGTATACAAAGTACTGACAGCTGAGGACTGGCAGCAGAAGTTAAGCAGTAGCTCCCTTTGTTTTAGAATTTATGGCAGTGGGGACTCGTATCTTTACTCACAGACTCAAGACACAGAGTCAAGACTTCTGAAGAAGCCAAAAATTAGCTTTTTTGTACATGGAAATGACTTACTCCATTGCAGGCCGCAAAAGTTTGTGTCTTTTATGTTATAAGCTTTGTACCAATTTTTGGTTTTTAAAAGACAGTTGCCACATGTGTAATCCTTCAACCTGGAGAACCAAGATGTCTCTCAAGATTTCCTCTAGGTCATTGCTGGAAACCTTCCCAGTATGTGGTGTCTTACTAATACCTATGCTACTCCCAGTATAGCATGCAGCATCATTAGACCGTGCAACCCACACACCTCCGTCATAGTAGGGGTAACTTCAGAAAAGTGGAAGAATTAAACATGGCAACGACCCTTCCTGCATCAACACCCTGACTTTAAAAGAAAATGGTTCATATAATCTAACTATCTTAGATATTGTAATATAAAGCATATTTTTATTAATGCTACAATAATTAAACTGCAGATCACAAAGGAACACTTGAACAGCATGCATGCAAAGTTTCTATAATGATGATGTCTTGGGACTCCTAAATCCAAGGCGTTCCATAGATACCACTTATATCATTCTGCGTAACATCATTATTGTAATAGTAATACATACTGTACTATAGTTTTTTTTCTATATGTAGTAAGTGCTGCCTTCCATCTGCCCATCACTTTCAACAAATTTCTGGCTTTTCAGTGTGCTTTGCGTCTCTTTCCCTGGTGCTTGATGTGATGCAACCTCCATTTCTCAAGACTACATATCCCATCATGCATTGCTTCCAGCAAGCAGTGATGATATTATGTTGTTCAGACGTTCAGTTGCAGTTCAGAAGGCAAACTTTATGAGAGTTGTGACACAAGGAACTGCATATTCAAAGGACTGAGTAAAATTGTCATCATATGGGCATCGTCCATAAGTAAGTTTACAAACCTCGAGATTGGTATGGTTATTAGAAGTGAGATAGAACTTATGGAAATGCAATGTAGAATTACATTTTTATGTTTAGTCTGTGACCATAGATACTCTTTAAATGAAGGTTCGCAAAGTAAACTATCATTTTGATGCATTTGCATCATAACAGTAAAGGCGGTCAACAAAAGAAGAGACACGCAGTGAATCAATGCAAAAGACATATGTAAAGAAAAACTAATGCTAGTGTTGCGGTGTTGACCACAGCGATCAATCTATTATAACATTTAATTTTCTAATTTGGATAGAAATAGCTACAATTCAAGCTATCCTGTTGTTGTCTGGACTAATTAAAACTAGCTAATTTATTGATTGTAGTTGATACAAGGCAAAAACACACCTTGCAAAACGATCTATACAAAGCCATAAATGTAATACAGATAACAGAATGCCCTGGAGCCAGTCAAAGCTTAACAGCCATCTTGAATTATACACATTCTACATCTTTGGGCATACGGACACAATGAATATAGATTTATTTCCCTCTAGTTTTGATGGGCCATAGCTATATTTTGGTTGCTTCTTGTTTAAGGGCATCCTGCTCTGTGTAACCACCTTCAGTACTACACTAATTCATCTGCATGTCATCAGAATGAGCAACAACAGTTTTGGACTATAACTACATAACTATAATACTATTATTAGTTTCATGGTCAATAGTCATAACATCATTTCAGTCCTGTTTTTTGTTTTTCTTTAGAAATAAAGAAGAAATTGTTGGTATTGTGTTTAGATGAAGCACTAACATCTTGAGGAATGCTGAATTAAGGTTTACTTGCTTAGAAGGACATTACATGTATGTATACAGGAATACAGCATTTACAGCATAGTAGAGAGGAAAAACATATATAAAGATAGAACTTCCTGTGTATCATAGATAAGCATACATAAGCATAGAGACCAACACTGCACCACAGCGCCGTCTAATGCCCAAAAGACATAACAGTACATTAGCATAAGCTGTTGAATTTCCAAAAGAAATTACTAAATATTGGTATAGACTATGCATCATTGTGTGCAATGGGGACTTTCTGGAACCACCTCCAATGTGCCCTGATTTGCACAACAACTATGTTTATGGTATAATTTCTACACTACATTGCTCACAGACATGACTAAAATGAATGTTAATGTTTATTATTGCTCTTTCTAATCTTCATCATAGTGTTTTAACTACATCTTACTCACTAAAGCAGGAATGAAAGTGACTTACTCTTACTCATTTCCTTCCAGTGCTTTCACTTTACAATCTTCATCACCCAAGACAGTGATTAAATACAGCTCTCGGTATTAGTATTGAAAGGGAAAAGTCTTATGGCACAGTGCAAGCTAATGTATGTTTTCTTTCACTTTTCTACTTAGATTGAGGTTATAATAAATAGGTTTTTGTAACTAGAATCCCATGCTATAGTGCCATGTTACAACACATCTTCATAGATCTAGCTGTCACCCGTCTGTATGTGATACAAATATAGTTACGAACTTTATCAAAATCAAATGAATAATAAAAACGAAGATAACAAGGTTTATGTAGGAGGATTAGCATATCCATCTGGATGAGTCAGTAGTGAGTGGATACTGTGCTTTTCCCTTCCTTCTATGGAGTTTTTCTTTAGAAGCACTGTTCCCTTCCCCAGTAAATCACTACGAGTGAATATATACACTGGATATAAAGAGCCTGTGAATGTGTACGTGTTTTACTTTTATATTTGGTTATGTGTGGTGCTGTTCAGTGGTCCATTTAATACACCAGTGCACAAGCTAAAGGAATACATGCTTATTTAAAATGCCACTTTACTTAAAGAACTTCAGGATTTTGAAAAAAGTAACCCTTACAGTAGCGCTGCTCCTGCACTGCAAGGCTTAACTGCTCGTTGTTCTCTAGGGGTGAAAATAAAGAAGAAATACTTGAACGTTCTTCAGCCATGTGGCGGTCACTGCTTGCCTCGCTCCCCCTCCACTCTGGGTTTGTGCTATGTTCCTTGTCATCTTTATTTCTAATAGACCCCAATTAGACGTAATAACATCACAGGTCCAGAGCCCACCAGAGCTCGGGGGAGAGGTGCCTGTGGGTAGTATTTCGTCTTTACTTTCACCCCTAGACAAAATGAGCAGTTAACCTTTGTAGTGTGGGGGTAGCCCTACTCCAAAGGTTATTTTACCCACCTTCCGTCTGGCCATTGCACCTAAACCTAGATGTAGGTGGGCGTTTTAAAAGGGCATTGCTGGGCGGCACGCACAAGCGGAAAACTGTTTGTGTTTTAAACAGCCAGCGATGGCTGTTTATGTACAATTGTTTGGGCAGCTGTAGAGCCACCCGATCATTTGCATGATGAGTGCAAGTGTGCCCACCGCCCCCCTCCCCACTGCCCCTTATCCCAGGCTCTGTGCGGGCCTGGGACCGGCTCTCTAAATAGAGATCGGAGGGAGATCAGCCCACAATCTTCCGCTGATCTCCTCTCCAGTCTCTGAATGCTGAAGTGATAGATTTTACATCACTTGTGCATTCAGCAGTCATTTCTCTGGCTCCTGTAGAGGAAGAGAAGCTGGTGAAGCAGATCTCTGCTTCATCAGCTTCTTTAGGGGACTCAAGGTTACATGAGGGGTCTGAAAGACCCCTCATGTCTCCATAAAGAGGACCTGTCACTGTAAATTTGATATCACATAGGGGGCTAAAAATTAAAGTCACATATACATTTTTTTTAAAAACACATGCATGCACATGCAAATATTCTTCGGGTGCAGCTGCATGCGAAAATGATGATTGCGCCACACATATTACATATTGTGAGAGTGAGATCAATACTTCTAGGGCCATCAGTGACTGTTAACACTACATTGATGAGCGGTAAAAGCTTTTAAAGTGTCGCCTATGACCAATTTTGGGTATGGTAGTTTTTTGCGATTTTGAAGGTGCACGCAATTTTAAAGCCTGACATGTTTAGCATCTATTTAACCAATGTGACCCTGTCTTTTATATTTTACCAAAAAAATGGATAATGTTTACAAAGTAAAAAAAAAAAAAAATCATTTTCAGTATTTTTTTCTTTTATATAGTAAAAAAAAAAAAAAACCCAGTGGTTATTAAATACCAAAAAAAGAAAGCTCTATCTGTCCCCAAAAAATTATATAAAATTAATCTCTGGAGAGGGCTGCATGACGGAATAAATGTCAAAGTACCTCAGTGCTGAATACTGAAAAATGGCCTGGCCTGGAAGGGGGTTTAAGGGCCTGTTCACATGATATCAGGTCCTGATCAGGTGCGGATCTGCAGACTGATGTAGTGTGTTTTGGCCGCGTTTTGGCCGCGTTTTTGATGCGTTCAAGTAAACGCAGAGTAAATTGCTGGAGTGGGGCTGTTAGTATGTTAGCTGCAGTGCAGTGCGTTTTTGATGCGTTTTTGACGTGTTTTGACGCGTTTCCGTTTCCTGACCGTTTCCGGACCGTTTCCGGACCTGACAAAATGTGACATGCAGTATTTTTTCGTAAGCTGAACGGACTGCGCAAGTGAGAACTGGAGCCCATAAAACACATAGGGATACATTGGGATGCATTTTGAGTGCAGCAGCGTACGGAGCCGGTCAGCACACAAAACGGACTTCGTGTGAACAGGCCCTAACACCCCGCCCTTCAAGTGGTTGAAATATCTCGGTGTTCTGCTTTAGGCCAGGTCCACGCCTGCCATGCACAGCTGCTCCAGATTTTGTCTGATGCAGTTTTGATAAATTCCCCTCAATATAGTTTACTCAGTTTTGCCCTAATTCTCTTTGATTAAGTGATAAATTAATATTTCATTCAGTTCAGGTTACCATAAATGGGAAGCAAGTCAATTTTAAATAAATGTGTATTCCTATACTGGCACTTTATCTAAAATGCTGATCAAGACTGGCTCCAAATAAATTAAATATGACAGTACAGAGGAGCTGCAAGCATGCATCTTAAAGTACATCTTTCAAGAAAATTGCTCCCAACCTGACAGCAAGCCATTTAGAACTACAATGTAAATAATTACTGTTTTACAGTATTTCCGATTCAGAATAGATTTCTCTTTCACATGCCAACGCAGAAGATGTATTTGTTTAAATGTACCATTCATTACTGTAAAAAAACTAATATACTGAGCAAATGTTACTTGTATACAGTATATTTAAAGCCAAATGCCAGGCAGATATAGCAAGCACAATCTAAAGCAGTTACAGTACGTTTTCATAAATAACAATCCAATATATATTTAAATGCAACCAGATTAATAACTTGAATTTGTTTTGTTATCTGCACAATGACATAATTAGCTATATTCTTATTCTGTGTGTATATCAAAATATTATTTTATTGCTGGCAGATACTGTTTAAAGTGCACCTGTCATGAGTGAATTATGTAGGCTGTATTGCAGCCCTCTACTGCAAGGGTTACCCTGCACTGCAAGGGTTAGCTGGTTGTTTGTGTCCAGGTTTTTAAAAAAAAAAAGTTAGACTCGCCTGAAGATCCAAGCTGGCTTCTTCTTAGACCGGTCGTTTCAACATCTCTCTCCTTCCTCTGCATCAGTTTAAGGTCCCATAAATCATCACATCTGTACAGTGGAGCAGGCAAAATCTGGAGCAGCTGTGCATGATAACCAACCAGCTTATCTCTTTCATTTTAAAATCTTACCCGAGCAAACTGAAGAGAGAAGTTAATTGGTTGCCATGGGCAACTGCTCTAGATTCTGTCTGCTCCAGTTTTGATATATTACCCTCATTGTATAGATGTGAGAATGCTGAGGAAGAAGAGTCCACTGCTGCAGGGAGGGGGAGACAGGCTGAAGGGAGTGCTGTGACAGCTGGCCAGCTCGGAGCTTCGGGTGAGTATAGTTTTGTTATTTTAGCACCTAGACACAAATGAGGACTTAATCCTTGCAGTGCAGAGGTAGCTCAACTGCAAGGCCTAATAAAAAAAAATCCTGGAGTTCTACTTTAAGAATGTGAGTTCCCTAGTTGTCCTGCTGAGGCTCTGGCTGGGGACAAGTATAGAAATAAAGAATGTTGACACTTTTCTTAGCCAAACAGACAAGCAATGGTAACCTCCCTTTAGGACAGATTTACTCTAAACTACAGTATACAGGCCTACAGATGAAAGTTACTTCTAGTGTCTATTTCTTGATGTGAATTACACATTATCATGCCATGACCACCTGTAGCCAGAGCCGTATTTCCCATAAGGCCGACCAAGGCCCGGCCTCAGGGCAGCAAGCAGTAGAGGGGCAGCAGGGGTGTGGAATTCCTCTCTCCCGATGCCTGGGACATGCAGTTCCAGGCGCCGCATAGGTAGTTGTTTTCTACATTTAGCCCTTCTTTAGGCTAGCAGAGCTAAATGTACAGCGGGGAAGCCGATTGTTTTAGACAAGTGATCTTGCTGATGTCGCCGAGATCACTTGTATGTGCATGTATGC
>NW_017306313.1:1004029-1073582 GCF_000935625.1 Nanorana parkeri
GTTCCAGCGGGGAGGGGGGGGGGGGGGGGAGTAAATCCGGCCCTGCCTGTAGCATGCCTCTAGCCACAAAGTTTGATGTCAATAAAGTGCATTAAAGTGTAAGGATTAGAAATGGGTCTCCCAAAACCTTTAATAAAGGGTCCATAGATTTTATCTCTGGAGTTCAGTGTCGGTTTGCTGCCTGCACTGATGAACATATAAGCTTTACAAAGCAGAAAGAACCTTGAACTGACTAGGAATTAATGGAACCCTTATGTTATTCAGACCTGGACTTTTTACTGTACCCACAAAGAGAATTGCAAATGGTAAAGCAAAAATCTAGTAAAAACAATAAAAATTGGGGTATACAAAATGCAAGGCGTTCTGTCAATGGATGAGGGAAAATTATTAATCCTCCCCTTTTCCCGACACAGAATACCTTACATTCAGTAAACACAATACAAGGAGTTGTGTGAATGGGTGAGAAAAGAAGAAAGGGAAGGAGAACAACGGCAGTCCTGTAGAATCACTACTCTTAACCTCTGCAGTGCCAGAAGGATAGTGCAGTGAGTGGCATACAGCTTCATTGAAAGAAGGATTTGTTAAGTAACCAGCAACCAGACGGTCATGGAATACACTTCATTATAGGTAAATTATGTGACTGGTGCGTTATGCCCACAATTGTTTTATACTTAATTCAACTTTAAGTGACTGTGGATGTAGAATGTTTTCTAAATATAATAATTCCTATGCCAACAGAAAGTAGGTGTATGATTGATGAATGATTCATAGCTTTAAATATGCCACCTGGTGGAATTAATTCATTAGTTTTGGTTGGAGTAGACAATGGTTAAAACCCCTCACAGGTTTTTTTTTTTTTTTTTTTTTTTTGTCTGTGTCCCACTAGGGAGATTTTGCTTCTTGTCTTCTTGTCTCGAGACACAACTGGAAGTGAGAGGTGATAGCTCTAAATTTTGTATTTTTTTCAGTCCCAGTAGCAATGGCCTTAAGGACAAACCGAGAGGGTGAATCTTCCCAAAAGAGACACAGCAATAAAAACCAGCTAAAAGTTCTAACCCTACCTTGCTCTACCTGAAATAATAAAAAAAATGTACATTCAATACACTGGAGCCATGGTGTTAAGTGAGCTCAGGTAAACACAAAACATTTGCGCAACATTCAGCATTCTCATAACAGACCATCTGTTCTATACGAAGATCTGAAACAACTACAAAAGCCAAAACATTGCAACCATTAATGCATAACAAATGATAGAAAGGCCTAATCGTTTACATGCACATTTGTTATGAACCAATTTATATATATATTTTTTTTTTACTGTGTGCTCTTTTTATTACATATAAGAACCGCAGATTCATGTTTTTCATTTAAGTCATCCTTATATAATAGGATGTAATTTAGTTAAGTTTTTTTTATTTATAACATACAATTTTATACTGTAAAAAATGATTAGGCCTCCAGCGTGGATGTTCCTTCAGTTGGGTGGCATATTAAAGAACTGTCTGCTAGCCATAAACTGATTCCAGCTTTTTTGTACTGAATAATGTCTAAGTGAATGCATATCAGCTTTTTTATCCACAGCCAAAATATCAGCACCAAGCCATTTGCTAATTAAATGCTCTTGTCTCATTCACACATATGAACTGGAGTTCCTACTTGAACGTTTAAGAAAATCAAAGGATAAGCCCACCCAAGACAGTACTATCAGGTGACCTGAGAAGTGAAATGAAAAGGGGTGGGTGTTGCCAGCATGATTAAATGAAAGACTGAGTGAAAACAGATCATCCATGTTGTCATCCATTACCGTAATACCACCATGTGGCAAATACATATTGTTCTCAGTACACTGTTTATGTCTGAGCAAATGCATTAAAGTGATATTAAAGTCAAAAGGGTTTTATTCTTTTTCAAATGCTGATTAAATCACTTACAATTAATGCTGCTCCTTGATGTTAAAAAAAAAAGTTTTCGTCTCCTGTAGAATCAACTGGTCCTCCGAGCACTGGACTGATAACCTGTTGAAGGGTGGCTCCTTTCCCTTGTAGGACCTTATGGAGCCACCATTGTATGTGCTAGTAAGCCATGTGTCTTCTCACCAGGCACAGCAAGGCAAGTCACTCTCTACTCCCTGCTTCCCCCTCTAACCACTCCAAGCTAGAAGATGGATGGCTGCTGGAGACTGTGCTCTCCCTTGTGATCTAGTACTGGGCAGGAAGTTCAGGGAAGTGGAGCAGAGAGAGTTGGAGCCAGTTTGGAGCAGAGAGAGTTTGGAAATATGGTGTCTGTAATTGATTGGGCAAAAATGTGAAGGGATACTTTGCTGGGCAATGTATATTTGTTTAATCGGGATTCATTATTGAAAAATAGTTCCTGGTTTCTGTTGTTCAACTGACCATTTTTTCCGCCAGTGTTGCGACTTATACGTGGCTTGTGAGTGTGCCAGGAAAACTTTTTGCTATTTTGCCCGAACACAGCCTCCGCAACATTTGCCTGTGTATAGATAAGGCTTCCACCTGATGAACTGGTACTTTGCATCAACAGTCTGTCAGGTTCTAAATAGTAATTTTAACAAGATATTTTGAATCACTAAAAAAAACGAGACACCATACCCCTCAATTTATAATTCCAACAACAAAAGACACAAAATATGGGGCTTTTAAGGTGTTGTACCAGCAATAAAACACAGTTACATAATAAGCAAGTTACATATTTATTCTTCAAAAATATGTAAAATGGCATATGGTACAACATTTGAAATAAATACCACTGATGCTCAACCATATCCCAATAATAGTTTGCTATATGATGTTGATAGCAGAGCATCCCTGGATCTGACTTACACACAGACCTCCCTGGATCACACATGCACAATTTTTATAATAAACAATTCAGTAAATATATCAATCAACAATATAACATGCTGGTTAAGACTCACGACGTGTGCCATTTGCGGCTGGGGTGGGCCTATGGTTGTAAATAGTAACCAGGGAAGTAAACTTAGTACTTGCTACCCTGGAGAATTTTAAAGCTAGATATTTTTTCCTTTGAAGGGGTTCCTGGCACGGACTGGGCACTCTTTAGATTTGGTATCTTAGGGAGCCCATATCAACAACTTTTGAAAGAGATGGTCCCCATAAATTCATGATGCATGATTGCAGAAAACTCTGGTTCGTGACGACCAATTTGGCAAGCACTAAAAGACTAATCTGTCAGTAGCTGTAGCAGTAAGTGGGAGACTGACAGAACTCATAAAGGACTATTAGTCTGTTCAGACCTTTTTAACGCACTGCAATATTTCACTAAATCTATGGGATGCATTTGCTCCAAAATCCTGTCCAATTTGTGACCACGGGGGGAGTGGGATAGTGCAGATCCGTCAATGCAGTGCACACCTGGAAATAAAACCCCTAATCACCCTTTTAAGAAAAAGTTTCCTATTTGCATAAAAGAAATCCTAAGCAGAGAATTGTCAAGTGAAATCTGAGAAATTCAGCTGATTTATGAACGTCGGATTTTGTGCTAGAGTCACATACAAGCCACGGACATTAGTGTATCGGATGTACATATGGGGAATCACTACATAGACAGGCAATAAAAAGTAAGCCTGATTGACTCGAAGTAAAGCATTGTTCCTCCCTCTCCAAGTTCTTGTGCTGCTGTGCTGTAGAGTACAGGCTATCAAGGCCGATATGTGTGTGTATGTATTTGGTTACATTTACAAATACATATATTTTTATTTCTTTAATGACTACATAACTGCTTTAAATGATGTTCTTTATATCTTCTTTAACGTCAGTTTTAAGATTACTATTACAAATGTTCTATTTAGTATTCAGAATAGATTACATGAAGATAAAAACAATCTTCCAACATACATACAGAAGCACATAATCTTCGGGGGCCATATCCAAACACTATATGACTGAACATAAAATGCTCCACACATTTTACTTGATGACTAAAAATTCAGGCTGGCATGCATGACTGGAAGAATACAAATCACAGGAATCTCAGAGCCATCTGCTGTCAACTGCTGTTATAACAAGCACATTAATCTAACAATACATTTGCAGTAAACAAATAAAAAGAACCCTCCAAGCCATAAATACATTATTTTCACTTAATATAACAACAAATCTAGCAGTTAGTTTGCTAAATTCTAACACATAAATAAGGCAATAAATCCTTTATGTTCACACCCTACCAAAACGAATCTTCTCTTTAGTGAAAATTGAAAGAAAATGACAGGTAGTCCAAAATAGGAGCAGTAATGACACTAATGTAACGCACATAAAAACTTAAAAAGAAAGCTGGCTACACAGTTTTGTGATACAACAGAACAACACAAGTTACTGACAGCTCCGTAGTATTAAGGTCTACCTACTGAATCCACAGATCAGTTAAAGTGCTATTTAAGTCAAAAGGTTCCTACGCTTTTTGAAATGCTGATGAAATCACTTACAATATATGCAACTTTTTGATAAAAGTTTTAGTTTCATGTAGAATTAGCTGATTCCCTGGGCATTGGCCCTGATATCCTATTTTAGGGTGGCTCAATGCCCGTTCAGGTCCTATGGAGCCACCCTTGTGTGTGCTCCTATACTCCCCACTCTTTCCTTCTCCAAGCTAGTAGATGGACAGATGCTGGAGACTGTGCTGTCCCTTGTGCTGTAGTACTGGACAGGCAGTTCAGGAAAGCTGAGCTGACAGAGTTGGAGCAAACAGTTCAGAAACATGATGCCTGTTAATGTTTAGGCAAAAATTTAAAGAAATACTTTACTGGGCAATGTATATTTGTTTCATCTGTATTAATTATTGAAAACAGTTTGAGTTTGTTGCTACTTTATCCTACACCTATCTAGGTTGTTGCAAAGGTGGGATAGAAGCCTTGCCCTGGGAGAAGGGGCTAAAGTTTTCATACACACAAAAACACACACTTACCCTTATTAGGAACAATAAATATTCTAATATATTGTATTTTTAAACATCCATAGAGTTTATTTATCACAGGTTTTTCAAGCTTTTAGAATAAATTTTCCCTTGTGAAAGGTTACATTCCTAGACCTGTACTTCTCAAACATCTTTATTTCTCATAGAACTAAAGAAAGAATTTCCTGTGGATCAAGTTATGTCAAATGTATTATTTATAGAAAATAAGCAAATTGCAACAATGTCAATTTGGGTATCTAGAAATTATGTTTTCTCCTGTACACAGGGGAAAACTAAGGACTTCTTTATTCTGAAAACTGAATTCTTCTAGGAAATCATACTAATACTAACAGGGTGTTTCACTAAAGGGTGAAGAGTTTGGAGAAGGCAGGAGAAGTGAACAATCTAGGACAACATAGCTGAACTGGAAAATGTTTCAAAATCAGCTATTTTATCTTAGATTGTTCACTTCTCCTGCCTTCTCCAAACTCTTCACCCTGAAGTATGCTGTCAATTCCACAATCCACCACAAGAGGGATCCAGAGAACAATACACACACAAGTTCAGCACAGTGTTCTTCAAGTGAGAGAAATTGGCTTATTTTATAAACTAAGGAACAGTATATTGTGTGCTTATACTATTAGTACCCAATTTGCCATCACCTGTGGCTGCTCTATCAGGGTGAAAACTAAAATGTGATTGGTTGATATGGCTTACTGCACTTTTTTTTAGAGAGAGGGAAAGAGTAGGATAGAGTTGTTTTGATACTCTGAAGACTACCAGGATTTGGTTCTCAGACAAAGAACACTATTAAATATTAGTAGCCATTTAATTTTGTACTGTCAATATTTCCTACTTCAGTTAAGCGGAAAACATTCAAAAATTTAATTCAGTCAGTGCTTGTCAACCCCCCCAAACCCAAATGAGAAAAAATTAGCTGAATTTT
The DNA here is from genome assembly GCF_000935625.1 of Nanorana parkeri. NCBI lineage: Eukaryota > Metazoa > Chordata > Amphibia > Anura > Dicroglossidae > Nanorana > Nanorana parkeri. The sequence continues at coordinate 1,009,905 of NW_017306313.1, forward strand.
AAATGATCAATAGAATATTAGACACCCACCATATACGTATACGTTCCAGGCTACCATCCTGCTTTTCATTACTTTTCCTCAAGTACTCACCGATACACTTTTTGTGTCATGTGACATTCTAAAACAATACACGGGTGAGGTCTCAGGTGGGCTGTGCGGGGTTTCAGGTAGGCTTTGGAGGTAGTCAGGTGGGCTCTGCAGAGTTTTAGGAGCGCTGTGCAGGGTCTCAGGTGGGCTGTGCGGGAGTAAGGAGGAGTAGATGTGTGGCCTGCGCTGTAAACAAGCGCTGCGGTTCACAGGAAGGCTGCCGAGGTCCCCAGCAAGCACGGGAACTCAGGCAGCTGCTACCGTTTAAAAAAATTTTAAGCACGTTTAGTATGAGATATAGGTATCGGTGCATCCCTAAATTCGATGATCCAAAAATATTAGCTAATAGGCTTATCATTACCTGGCATAATACCACAAATATGACTGTAGCCTTCAAGGATAACATGACAGATTTCACAGTGAACCATAAAAGATTGCTACAATCCGCTTTGTGGGGGTTCAGTGGAACTCTGGGCCATCAACACACATCTCAGGTCTGCCATGAAACACCAAACTATACCCAGAAGAATTTAGATTTCAAAGGCCAGAAAAAGCCTTCCTAATGATAAAACCAGAAATATGGCAACAACCCCAGCTTTATGTAGAATCGGATCAAGCTACAGTTAAATGGCACAGCGTGTATTTTATAACAAGGTTATAAAACTTGATCTGAACAGTGGTAATGGCTATCCCGGCCACATAAAATGCATTTTTCCAGGTTAATGAAAAGCTTCATATTTTCCATGAGAGAATTGTAGATGTACCTTCCATGAATACAGCAGCAGTGCAGGCAGGTTCATTACTATTAACACCTGGAACATTCTCTCAGCCTCTAACATTATCTCTAGCCACTGTGGATTTAATCACATGCACTATGCAGGAAGGCTGCTGATCTACTTAAAGGATATTTCCACCCACACAGTAACTATTTAGTCACCAAACTAAGACTAAGGCTAGACCCCCATCGATAAAGTCAGTACTTTGGAAAAATTTGATATTTGAATATTCTAATTGAGTTATGCACAAAACACACATACAAATCTATTACAAGCACATTATGAATATTAATTATCAGAAACAAGAATGCACTCCCTATGCAGCCTGTACTACTGCATAGCAGACCAAAAAGATAAAGGGGTCCCATCAGGTGCATTCAAGAGAAGCCACAGAGGACCTGCTGGTCACAATAGAAATTGCTTAAAGAAGAAATGTACCCACCATTTTAACATATCCTAAAACAGTCACTTTTATAGCCTGCCAATGGTCAAGGTTGCCAGTGTGCTTATTTCAGCTCTCAACTGAACGTTCAAGCCCTCAAATGGCTGGTGTCATAGTTGATCACATGTGCAGCACCATGGCAACTGCAATCCAAATAGAAGATAAGATGGCACGTTCCTTGACTGTAAAGGATATGAGGTTGTAGATCTGCTTTAAGAATTATGGATATAAATATGGAACTGGACAATAATGTGCAGTTTATCCAAACAAATCCATCTCAGATTGGTTAAGCACTAGGCAACATGCCCTTAACTCTCCAATTAGATGATCCACTATACTTTCTTCATACTGTTGACAGGTACATACTGTAATCATAAACCACAAAGAAGTCTTGGACAGCTTCATGCATCCTATAGCAGGGGTAGCCAAACTTCGGCCCTCCAGCTGTTGTAAAACTACAAATCCCATTAGGCATTGCAATAGGGATGCACCAATACCAAGTACTGTACTCGGTACAAGTACAGATACCTTTCCAGCTCCAAGACTAGACTAGAGAAAAATTAAAAAGTTAGGAGGCAGCTGTCATTTGTAAGGAGCACACTGAGCTCCTGGGATTTGTACATCTCTGTTTTAAGGTATGATTTGTTTTTATAAATATAGGGATGCACCGATACCATTTTTGCAAGTAAAAGTACTGGTACTTGCCCAAGTACTCACAGATACAAGTACTGATACATTTCTGTTTATTGCCATGTGACAGTTTTTCTAAAACAATACATTCTAATGATTTCAGGACAGTGGTGGAATGCCAGAGCCAGGTCCCAGCTGCAACCGCTGCAACCCTGGTAGTTCTCATGAAAATGCCAAGTATTGGCACTGGTATCTGAAAAGTATCGGTGCATCCCAACTTTGCAAGACCAACAGCCACAAGTATGACTACCAGAGGCAGAAGAATAATGGGATTTTGACGTTGCACCACAGCTGAAGGGCCAAAGTTTGGCTTCCCCCTGTCCTATATGCATGTACCAATTGAATTTATGAGTCCCCATCACAGCAGACCTAGTACAAGATTCTTCGGAAATCATGGCCAATTTTATTTGTTTTTAACCATTAGATATAGGCGCTCAAGCTATACAAAATGTTCATCATAAAGTAATTATATAACACTGCATAACAAGCTAAATATGTTGCATACACCATGCCACATGAATCTCTATTCTAAGAGAAAACAGGAAAACTTTTCAGTTGGTAAGTATCAGTTTGGAGAGCGCAATAGACAGTTAAGCTGTTCAGATTTTCCTATATATATATTTTCATGTTTTAAGCAACAGCTTCTTCTGGGAAAGCCATTCAAATGTGTGGCAGTTTTCAGTGAACCTGAAAGATGTCCAAAAAGGTAAGACAAAAGAATAACATGCAAATATTTGCACTAACATTTTCCCAGCCTGCAACCATTCATAGTCACACACTGATGAGGTTTTCATTCAGTTATTGTGGTTAGGATTACTTTTCAGAAAAAAATGATCAAAACAATTGTGCATTGTTTCAATCTGAAATTAAAACAAATATTTGTTGAAATAATAATTGTCGGGCACAAGAAATCTTGGCGTTAGAAGAATAGAATAGACTCATTCTGAGCACAAAATTAGAGAAGTCTTTGTCCCATTAAAATAATTTGGAGCTTGAGAAATGTACACAGATAGAAAACTTTGCATAATGCATAATCACCAACTAAGCAAATCAATATTCTTACTAAGGGCAGCCTTTAGAGAAATTAACCCATTAATGGAGAATAAATAGCATTTATGTGCTCCTGGACTGTGCATTGCTTTTCTTGAAATCCCTAAATGCAATGCACTGTGCTTCACTGACTAATAGGGATGCGAAGGGCAGGGGAGGAAAAGGGGAGTATGGGGTTCCTGAGTTACACTAAAATATGAATAGATGGCATGCCAGCTTTAGAGCCTGGAGTTAATTTTATTCTAAATAGCTGACCTTTTTTCTTCTTTTTACATTTAGCTTTTTTTTTTCTTCTTTCTTTTACACTCCAGGACACTCCTGCATTAATGTGTGCCCAGGCAGGACATGGACACTGAACCTGAAGCCTCCTGGGATATGCAGGTCACATATTCCAGGAGGCTTCAGCTTTTACAGAGCAGCTAGGAGGTGGGTGGACCGGGGGGGCAAGCGGTCTCTTCCCCAATGACATCAGAGAGAAAGATGGCAGCTCAGGACAATGCTGGATTTGCTATATTTATTCAACATAAAAGGGAAGTAGCGACTAAGTAAAATAAATGAACACAGGGGGACACAGTGGAGTTAAGTTCTTTTCTAACTGGGTATTGGTAAATGTAAAAATTTTATAAATGACTCATATAAGCAATGTTATATATATTACATAAGGTACAGTCACCTTTTTTTATGGTATGTTACATGCAGAACAATATAAATGGCATTTATATTCTTAGTAGATTAAATGGATAGTTTTTATTGAGAAGGCTTAGATTTGTGTATAAATATTGCTGGAGAGCTCTTTATATGATTCAATAATACAAAATCAAAATTCAGTTATATTAGTACTTGCAGAATATAGCAAGCGACCACCCACCATGATTAAGACTTCAGTACATGATCTCAAACAAAGAATGCATAAAATATAGAAACCCTTGTAGAACAATTGTGCTGCATGTGAAATTATATTATTTATAAAAGTCTTCCAAAAGTTCCAGATTAGCGATTAGCAATTAGAAAATACTTGCCACACTATTTTGAGTGAAAACAATACTATTGGTATGCAGTACCAACTGGATCCCCCATAAAGCATGAAAATATATAACCATAGTCAGGTATAGTCCTAGGCATTAGCATTACAGGTATCAACCTCTCAATCTTAATTTACTGGGTGCCAAGTAATCTTTTTTTCTGTGGGTATTCTTTCTGTTTTGACAGTTTTATGTGTATAAAACCAGTATTCTATATAGCTTTCACAGTCTAAATGTACTTTAAAACATGGCCGCCATAAACTAACACACTGTTCATTTACGATAGTTGTAGTATAAAATATTGGCTGTTGAAATTGAAGCTTCATTAAATATTTGAATCTATTGTATTAAGAAAAGCAACCTCGCCTCTTTCAAGTAATACAAACGTGTAACCAGGCTTAGCATTTATGTATTGAATTGTTAAGAAAACAGAACTTCGAGTGGTGATAATGATATGCAAATTCATGTGAGGGTGGTCATGCAATTGGCAGAAGAGCTGATGCATTTTAGCACTGCTTGTGAAGATATTCGCAAGCAGTGCAATGGATCACTACAACATTGGAAGAGCTCTGGCATGTTTCGTGTGTCAGAGTGCCATTTACTCTTGTGCCTATGGGACAAACATTTCACAAGGTGTGCATGGGGGGACTCTGGTGATCTGACATACAAGCAAGGGAAGGCAGGCCACTCCACTCTAAAGCAGGCCATATGTTACAAACTAATTTCACATCTTAGGTAAACCCCGGTCTTGCATTTGATAAATGGCTGAGATTGTGCAGATATTGTACTGATTATAATGGGGATGGCCAATTATCCTAAACCAACTATTCTGATTATAGTTTACAGCAGGCAAGATAAATAGAGGGGTATACTTGTATATTTCACTATGCCTGCCTGTATTTCAACAATTACCGTTCATCCCACATGGTGTTAACAGGCCATTTGGATGTAATTTACTGAATTTCAGGATAAGTAATGTATTTACTATTTTCTGTCTGCACAGTTTTTAGGAAAAAGATAACACTTGATTGTGCAGTTCTCACAGCTATTGATAATGAAAAATATTTCATGGACAAGTAATATACTCTGCTGAGACCAAATGATCGTTTTTTGTAATAACAAATGATTTGGCAATTAATCAAAGTTATATTTAAAATCAGTGTACAAATTATTTGTCACAGCATGCTTGATTCAATACATATTTCATTTTACCATGGATGTCCTAATTTGCAGATGTAGACTTGGCTATGTTTTAAAAACATCCAGAATGTTATGCTATAGTCTAAAATGTGCTAGTTTTAGGAAATTATCTAGAAACATAGAGGGAGCTCTAAGCCCCTTGCTCAATGTTTTCTGTGCCAGGGAACAAGAATGAAAACACTCATGTTACTAAATAAGACAGAATGGAAGTAATTGACCTTTATAGATATTCCCTCTTGTCATAGATGGAGCAAAGCAAATTATTCAATCAACCCATTGCTGCACTCAATAAATGTAATACATCTGCTATCTCTGTAAAAAGTGTAAAGGTCATGTACTTTGCTTTCACGCAAGCCAGGCCTTTCACTTTCCTCCCTGACACTACACAGGAAATAACAGCTCATAAGTCATTGTTAGGCTTACTTAGATATTAGAGTAAAAGAAATCCAGAAATAATCCAAAATGACCTGGGAGGCAATTATGATTCCCACATGTTGTTGCTGGGGAGTGGCTCACATATACATACTAGTATAGTAAACAGCAGATCTGCAATGAATTACATTAACAGCATCATGTTAAAAGTGTTTATCAATTTTTAAAATAATGTAGGATATACCTCAAAAAACATTTTAAAAGGATTAATCAGTTTTCTCATATTACACACTTAATGGAAGAGTATATTATTATTTGGAACATTTTCAGCCACTGATGAGAGCTATTATTTTTCCGGGTGACAGTTGGGGGAAATGTTCTGGTGTAAGTTCATGGTCGCTAAAGCGACCATGCGCTTATAGCAGAACCGGAAAAGCCACCGATGTAAGGCTTACTGAGCTGGCCAGCTGGAAGCAGTTGTGTTTTGCCGCAAGCCTTTCGTTGGTGGCAGGGAAAGCTATTTTTTTTCCTTGTTGCCCTCGAAGTTGCCTTAAAAGGACCCTTTCCCTGCTGTACAGTATTTTCAAAAGATAGTTTAGCTTTGTTAAAAATTCCCCATGGCAATGTTCAGCTCTCCCGTGCCTTTTTTGACAATAGCCTGCCTATTAGCCTTGAAAATAGACAGAATTTGGTATCAACTTTTGCCACCCCCCTTAGACTTTAAAGGGATTTGATGTTAAGTTTAGTATTTGTGAATTACAAAACAGTATTTAATTAACCCCCTGCAAATTGAACCCAGGCAGATTTTTTTAATATTTTAATATTAATAAGTACAGAGGATAAAAGTTTTTTGTATTTTGCTTATGTACGGCAAAGTAACAGATTCACGTAACAGTTTCCAGCTTCTTATAGCTCCCACCCCACACTCCCTCGTCAACCTGTTTATCTACTGAATCAAAGTTTAAAAAAAAGCCCTGTGTAAGCTCCAGAGCAATCCATTCAGAGCTTAGACAGGTCTATAGACCTTCCTCTTGTCCCCATGTGAAAACATTCAGGCCTGGTGACTGGCCACTCAAAAACATAGTGCTGACATTGTTGAGGAAGGGGAGGAAGTCACATGCTTACACATGCCTGGAAAAATGGCTATATAATTTTGCAACAGCAAACGAACATGACAGGAAAGCAAATGGAATTTAAGTATAAGCTGGTGGGAGGCAAGAAAGTGAACCTGTTATTTTCCCTAGTATTGGCAAAGTACAGGTCCACTTTAAGGTTGCTCCCTGTTATCAACAATCGTGTAACAAATAGGCCAGATGCAGTTTGTTTTCTTTGCTATGCAAACATCTTCCAATGTAGTACCAAACCTTACCAAAGAACTTGGCCCCACTGTTTGACTATGTGTACCCTTGGGTCAGTGAGTTTGGATTCTACAGCACATAGTCTCTTGAAACAAGTTAAGGACAGACTGACATCAGCTAGCGCTTTGCCTTCATTTATCCATACAACTCAACATGCGTGTATGGTAAATGCATATCAAATGCACGTACATTAGCCCTTAGGTCTAAATGCTCGGCGGCCTGACTTTGTACTTCTTAACATCTCTTTCATCCTCGTTGAGACTAGACAGTGTACAGGCATTTTACTTGCCTTTTCACCATAGCCAGAACAGAGAAAAAGAGAATGTGGGAGATGATTACTTAACCCAGTAATACACAGTGATATAATTTATTGTGTTCTACCACCAGTTTAAGTGTGTGGATGACAAACAAGTTGGCGAGAGCAACACCAGTTTTATTCCACAGCTACACATTACACTTTCAGCTGTCAGTTTCTCTTTGTGTGGTTTGCTAAACTCTCAGTATCCTCTGCTCCAATCCTGTCTCTTGCTATTACAGAATTCCAGCCTATATCTCTCGCAAGTCATTATCTAGCTGTACATGAAATCTGTTTTGGGAAGGGGGAAGGAGAAGGATAAGACTGAAAGTTGAATTTAACAATGTGAAATGTGAAATGTACAAATTCCTTTTAAAACAGAACTTTACAAAAATCTTAACTTAAAGTCAAACTCTGGGGGAAAAATGCTAATTTACACACTGCACTGAGTGTATAACTTCTTATTAAAACGCTGTGTGTTATGTGTGGAAGGCTGCTGCAAAGTATTAAAAAATCTTACCTTGCAATATGCCACCTCCTATACATAACACTTTTCTTCTGGATGCTTTAGGGAGTGAGGGATGCAGGGACATTCTCCAGTTGTATCCACACCCCTCATCGTTATTTGCCCATTCACAAAATGGCTTGTATTTTTCTCAAAGAATACAAGACATTCTGGGATTGGGGGAGGAGAAGAGGAGGCATGGAAGTGGCAATCACAGAACACCTTGTATTCAATGAGAAAAATACAAAGCGTTTTGTGAATGGGCAAGTAGCAAGGAAGGGGCGGGGATGTGACATGTGACCGGAGCACTTACTGCTCAAGTCACATCCCTCACTCGGGCAGCGCCTGGAAGCTGTTATGTGTAGGAGCTGGAATGCTGCTATGTAAGATTTTTATACTTTGCTACAGCCTTTCACACATATCATGCAACTTTTTAATGATCATGCTTACATACCCAGTGCGTTGGATAAGTTATATTTTTTCCTGGAGTTGGATTTAAAGCTATGTTATCAGTTTTGCGGGGGTTGGCAATATTGCTCAATGATGCCTCCAGTACTTGTCACATGACCAAAAGCTTACCCAGGGCTTATGGTGTGTAAATTCTGTTGGAGAAGCTTTGGCAATATGAACTCCAATCCTCCCTTTCCGCATAGATTAAGAACCTCAGGATCACATGCGACCTACATGTGGCCAGTAAGTAAACCTGAAACAGCATTTTCTCCAGGAAAGCTAAGTATTTTAGACCTTTTGTTAGTCTTTATTAAACTATAACAGCAAGATGGTTAGGACAATGAAAAATGTGGGGCATTTTACTTTACCCGTGCCTATTTTAATCCATTGCATGATCTTGATCCTAGGTCTGCTGCTGTCTGGGTGACCTGGGGGTCACTTACCTTTGCAGTTGAAGACCTATTTGCGGTCCCCATAATATGCTTCCAAATGAATCAGGTGATGTAAAGTCTGCTTAGAAACAGTGTTTAGATTTCCTTTAAAACATTCTATAAAGATAGCTAAAGAAAGCACATTTGATTTCTGCTCATAACCACCTATTTATTATTCGTCTAACCTATCACACAATTAGCTCACAGTGGACCTGTAATGTCTCCACTATTAGTTTAATACTGTAGTTAATACAAACTAAGCGTATGTAATACAACATTTGTCGACACCTGTTTCTCATTACTGGTGTAATATTTTCACTTTAAATGATGGCACATTTGCAACTTTCTATCCACACTTTACCAGCAAATATTAGTTTAAAAAAATGTTGATTGCTCAATGTGAAAAATACGTGAACAATGGTGGTTAAAGGTCATCTTGACTACGACTGTTGACTATGTTGATGATTTCAAGTAACACATTTGTGAATGAGGTATGTGACCTGAGAGGACACAAATTATTGAGTTAGCTATACACAAAATGATTGTTCAGAAACAGTCAGTAAAAATGACAATTGAACAGCCACTGTTCAGTGCATGTTGGGTCTTCCCATATTTTCATGCATCAGAAAGGATGCATACAATATTCTATGATTCTTCTCAACTGAATTCCCATGGGTTTGATTGTTTGTATATATGGAGACTGGCATTTCTATTGAGCAGAATTCTGCTCCTATGTATGGCACCTTTCACACAGGTGCAATGTGTTTGTTTGCAAAACATGAGGGTCTTTCTGAATTGGGATGTTTGCCAATTTAAGTTCCTAGCCAACCTAAAAACCTTACAGACTGTAGACTTATAAGCTCCTATTTTGCAAACAATTATGTCAATTATTCTCAATACCGTTTTTGAATTTAACAGTTTGCTCCGAATATTGTGATCCCCCTGCAATAAGGTTTCCCCCGTAATCGACTGTTTTCTAAGATGATAACGTTTAATTGTTAAAGGCGATCCTGATAACTCAGGCCTTCTATTCCTTTGATTAGTTTTGTAGTCCTTCACTGAACTCTCTCCAGCTCGAGGACATTTCCTGAGTGTTGGTGACCAAAACTGCACAGCATACTCAATATGAGGCTGAACCAGTAATTTATAAAATGGAAATATTACTTTTTTATCCCTTGCTGCGCTCCCTCTTTTAATGCACGTCAGTTTTTTCAACATTTTGCATTTGCCATTTTGTAGCCCAGGCCTCAATTTTATTAAGGTCCTGTTGAAGTGCAGTTATCTCCTGTGCGGAATTTACTGCCTTACATAGTTTTGTATCGTCCACAAAAACTGAAATCAAACTTTTTAGTCCAATCTAGGGATGTTCAGATACCAAGTACAGGTACAGATACTTTTCCAGCTCTTAGACTAGACTAGAGAAAAATTCAAAAGTTAGAGGCAGCTGTCATTTTGAAGGAGCATACGGAGCTCCTGGGATTTGTGCATGTCTGTTTTAATGTATGATTTATTTTAATAAATATATATCAAGGATGCACTTATATTATTTTTTCCAGTACAAGTACTGATACTTGTCCAAGTACTCCAGATACAAGTACTGATACACTTTTGTTTATCGTCATGTGACAGTTTTTCTAAAACAATACAGACTAATGAGGACAGTGGTGGAGCACCAGAGCTAGGTCCCAGCTGCAACCCTAGTAGTTCTCGTGAAAATGCCAAATATCGGCACTTGTATCTGAAGTGGTATCTGTAAATAAAGGTTTCCCCTGCACACCATACAGCAATCAGGACCAGTGCTTGAAATAGCGGTGGTGCTCGTAGTGATGTCCACAGATGGCGCAGTGCGTATACAAGGTTAGCAGCAACGGAGATCACCACCACTCGTAGGATGAAATAAATCCAAATATTGTGACCACTTTGTCTGCCCTGATGAAGGGACCCTGCGTGGTTCTGAAATGTTGGCACTACAATACATGTGACATGCTTCTTCAATAAAAGAACACTTGGATTTATTTCATCCTACGAGTCCTAGTGATCCTTATTGCTGCTGAACTGGTATCTGAACATCCCTAGTCCAATCTTTATGTTGTGGATGAATAAGATAAACAGGATCGATCACAGGATTGAACCTTGGGGCACACCACTCACAATCTTTGCCCGATTAGAAAATTACCCAATTTTCCACCCATGTATATACAATTTCATCCAACCCGATAGACCTTAGTTTATGAAGTAAATGTTTGTGGGGTAATATGTCAAATGCTTTCACAAAGTCCAGCTACACCACATCAACAGGTATTAATCTGTCTAGATTAATGCTGACTTCCTCATAGAATGTTAATAGATTGGTCTGGCAAGAATGGTCCTTCGTGAAACCATGTTGGTTACCACTTATGATACCAGTTTTATTTGCAAATTCCTGCATGTATTCTCTTATCATGCTTTTGAATATTTTGCACACTATTGACGTTAAACTGATGGGCCTGTAGTTACCTGGTGAACTTCTGTTCCCATTTCTGTATATTGGTACCACATTTGCTTTCCACCAATCAGCCGGGACTATACCTGTCATTATACTGTCCACAAAAATTATGTACAAGGGTCTGGCTATGACCTGGCTATTAGACTTGTGCGCCGTCAAAAAAAATGTGTTCCGTTTCGTTTCGTTCCGTTTTCGGAATATCCGTTATTTCGTCCGAAAATCAATTCGGATTCGTATGAAATACGAATTTTCGTTAGTTTCGGCACATTTTCGTAACTGTACGAACATTCGTTATGATGAAGTTAAAAAGCAAAAATACCTTTGTTAATATTGGAGTCAATGTGGTAGTTGTTTTTTTATCCGAAATACGAATTCCGTTAACGGATTCCAGATAAAAAAAAAACTACCACCAACTCCAATATAAATGTACTTTGCTTTTTAACTTCAATATAACGAATGTTCCTAACGGAACGAAAATACGTCAACGGAATTTCGTATTTCCTGCCTGTGTATTGTAATGCAACTGTTAGCAGCAGAAGAGAAAACCTCTGATTGGTCAACCAAACGTAAATACGAATTCCGTTAACGGATTCCGTATCCGAATTTCGTATTTCGGATGGAAAAAAAAACTACCATCAACTCCAATATAAATGTATTTTGCTTTTTAACTTCAATATAACGAATGTTCCTAACGGAACGAAAATACGTCAACGGAATTTCGTATTTCCTGCCTGTGTATTGTAATGCAACCCTCAGCAGCAGCGGATCCGTATTTCAGATTTAAAAAATATCTTGCCATGTTGTTCAACCTCATTTACAGGGGTAATATTAGTTCCTGTTTCAAAGAAATTCAGATCCAAAATTCGTTAACGGAATTTCGTATTTCGGATATAATTCGGAAACTGCAATTCGGATTTCAGATACTTCCGAATTTACCAAGTTCAGGAAAATTTGTACGAATTTTGATTCGTAACAAAACGAATCGCACATGTCTACTGGCTATACATACATACATATCCAGATGTATGCTATAGATTCATACAGGATTGGAAACAAGATGGTTGAAAGAAAGGGTATTTGTGGTTTAAATAGTGCACTCTGTGATGAGATGTATCCCTAAGAATATCATGCATTGCATGACCCTGTCAATCACTGTCAAACTCTTTTAACAGATCCAAAAGCAATGGGTGGCCTATGAGGGCTTCATATTGCATAATTATGAATCTCTACGAGCTGGAACAGCTGACTCTGCAATGGAAAGACAATTGGAAAACTGCCAAAAATGTGAAAATGTGCCTCCTGTGTGCATTGATGAATGCACTTTGAAGCATTGATTCTCCATAAATGAAGTAGCATTTTTTTCTTAAGAACTGTAATTATACATATCATATGTTTTCTACATGTAGCAGCTGATGTTTCCTCTTCATATGCAATGATGCTGTGTTACTGATACCAAATAGTCTGTATCTCTCCCATGCTAATATCTTCTCTCTAGCAATAACTTGGCTCAGGAAAGGTTTAGAAGTTTACTGCCTACTGATGTATTCAGCAGGGAGTTAATAATGACTAAGCTAAATACTGAAGCTTAGATTTTGATTTCCTCCTCTTTCTTCTGGTAAAGAATTCTGTGCAATAAATGTATACATCCAACACAAACTGTGTAACACTTTTTCTTGGTGATGAATACCATAATTCCAGATGCTGTTATATAGTTTACAGCAAAGCCTTTTTCTGTTGTTGTGCATTAAAAAAACATGCCCTAAAGCATCCAGAGTTCTCTTTTTCTCAAGACTGGTTTAGCAACCCTTCCCTAAAAGTTGAGGAAGTGCAGAAACTTCCCCTTTCTTTTGGAGGTAACAGCCTTCATACCCATATGTTGTCTATTAAGTCACTGAATACACACGGTACTGCAGTTCAATCTGTAGTATTCTAAAAATTAAAAACTTTAGTATTCCAAGAATTAGGATATTCAATCATAGTTATCTGAAATCTGTCAGAGCTGTAAATGCATGTAATCCAAATTGCCTAGCTACTATTTTTTCCTGGGTAAGTTATTAAAGTGTATGTAAAAGGAAAGTTTTGGAGAAGTTGAGGAGAATTTTAAAAATTGTCATCAGTGGAAGAAGTGAGGGAAAATTTTCCAGTGGAGACAAATGTTCCATTGTTACTTGGTACTGGAAGATAACGAAAATCTCCTTAGTGGGAGACACAGCAAAACATGTTAAAGGTTTTATCCATTCCTACTCTACCCCCCAAAAAAAGTTTTCATTTTATAAAGTTAAATAAAGTTTTAGTTCCATAAGCTGCTGTGGCTTTAGTAATGATCTTGCACTGAATTCAAACTCTTGTCTTCATCAGTATGAGGTGCTAATGTGCCACCCCAGCATAAGGCTCCATTCGCAAACAGTGCAGCACAAAATGCACAACTTTCAACGTACACGTGGATTCCACACATTTTACTATACACTATTACTATATCCTGAACATGCATAATCCACCCGGAATATCACGCTTGAACTGTTTTGCATAACGCACATTTTCAGAAGGCGTGCACCTCGTGCAAGTGTGGACAATATACATTTGAATGTATTGTTTTTTATGTTTACAAATTGGCACGGAAAACCACTAACATGTGAACGAAGCCTAAAGAGTGGTCCATGCTGGTGTGGCTTATTTTACCAAAACCAATGAAAACATTGACAGGTTAGTTTCCCGACAACATCACCACCAATTTGGTAAATGCCACAAAAAAGAACATATGGGTGGCTCTATATCATCTGGTAGATCGGAAACACAGGCTTACATTTTTACTATTAAAAAAAGTAGGATCATTTAGAAATTATTGAAGGCTGTAAAATTCTGCTACTGTATGATGATGTTTTCTATTGCTTATACTGTATATGTGGTACCAGACTGGTTTAGCTTTAATTAGCATCAAACTGGTGCAAATAAACAAGAAATACATGATTGCATAGTGTTTCTATGATGCTGTCTTTGGTAAATGAACCATCAAATGGAACTAGAAAAAGGTCTCAAAATCTGATCTCAAAATAAACAGTTACTAATCGCATCTGGTTAACTGCATGCAGCTACAGTTCTGAGATGGATAAGTTAGATCTATCATTCTATCATTTAAACAATTTAAACTGACTACAAGACCATTCTCCATCAACAAAATATATATCCATTTAACATTAACATTACTCAATCTTATCAAGTCATTTAAGTGGGTTTAATAAAATATTCTGACAAACAATTCCTGCTAATGTACTCATGAGCTAATACAGCAGGATGGCTATGATCAGTCACCCAACGGAAACATCCCTGGGATTCCCATTAGCTCTATTCTTGAAATGTCATTGAGCCATGCAGAAATATTTTGTTGGCATTATTAAGGATATGGTCCATAAAAACTGCTTCGGGTTTCAAGTCTCAATGCAAAGGAGCACCACTTTAAAAATGGCGTTAGTTACATTTTTTATTGGAACCCAATATTTGCAACAGAGTGGCACTCCTATAGTAAATTATAGCAGCATGGTAAATATGTGTGTCTAGTTGTAAAGTCATAAAATGCCTGAAAGGTTTAATATTTAAAACACCTACACATTTTCTAACTGTTAAATTGGTTTGTATGGGCAACACTCCAGAGCTGAGTAAACAATCCAATCCAATATAATAAAATGGTAAAAGTACAACACATATGTGTAACCTGGATCCTACAACACCCACTAATAAATCTGATATCAGCTTTATACTCAAATAAGCTATTACTGATATAAATATTTTTAAATATTTGCTAAGAAGACCACATCATCACACTATATTTTCTTTTTCTTTAAAACCTTAATGCCCGCGATACTGTAGAGCAACAAAAATAAAGAAAAGGAAATAAGACATTAGTAGTGCAGCCTTAAACATACTTCTGTTGATTGTGCTGTGTCCTTGTTGTTCTTGGTTTTATCCATATTTTAGAATAAATATAAAACTGATTTTTGGATGCTTTTCTGCTACAGCTGGAAAACCCTGCCAAATCTAACAACCACAAGTTTTTCTAATGTGACTAGACTCTCATTCATCTGGCTACCAATACTTTGTTTAGAAATGAAAGGCAATGAATTGTGTTCTTAAAGCAGCTCATATTTATCTTACACATGCAAACCAGTTACTTGGGGTGTTCTTTAGAACGCACACATTATAATCAGTCCGTCTAGCTATACCCCAGGACAAACATTCCTCCATAAATCAGACAGCAGAATTATATCAAAATGTGACCATTTACAGAGTAAAACATAATTTATGCAGGATCTGAAGACATTTATGAGTTTTTAGGACTAATCAATTACTTGATTGTTATTACTAATCAATAATTAGTTAACCTGTGCAGAAAGTTCTAAGGGGTCTCCTCATTTCTTTAGTTAATTAAAAGTTGTCTAATTTTGTAGGCAAATTATTTGAAACTATACATCTTTATAAATGGCACGACTCTGCCAAAACTTGTAGATTTCATAAAAAGTTGTTGAGTTCACAAGTCACAGACCATTGTGCCTATTAAGAAAATATTTCCCCTGATTCATAGTTATTTTCTGCTGCTTTAAATAAAAATGTGTGCATTTCCCTAAAATGTTAAAGTTGGCAAAAAACAGTGCATACATATAAGTACAAGTGAATCTACTCAATAGATATATAGATTGGTACCATTTCATAAGCCAATAAATAAATCACAGACCAGATACATTCTTTATAAAATCTCTAAAATTGTGTCCCCAAATGTATTTTATATATAAAACAGTATTCCCTACACCAAGTGCCTCTGTATCTCTTCTGAGAGGAACATTATCCAGAACTTTGCTGGATCCGATCCAGCAGCTTTCTTCCCTCCAGTATGCCTCATCCAAAAATCATCTAGTCTGGTATCCTGCTTCCAGTATCAACTCCAACATGCAGAGTAAACTTGTACATTTCACATGTGCATTCAGATGTCATAATCAGAGAGAGTTCAAGATGAAACGATAACCTCCTTTGTTGTGTAATATATTTAACCATAGTAAAGAAAAAAAATAAAATACAAATGTTGCACAAAGTAAAAAGCATTCAAACACATCATACAGGCCCATCTTATACATACAGCTTCTCAACATAGGGTGTCAGCTCCTTTTCAACCCCACTGTGCTCCTATGCATAGAGCAAAGAGATCAATTCACATCAATAAAAAAATTTCAAAAAAAGTCAAGCCAACTTCAGGCTTCAATGGGTCTTTATTTACAATGATAATACTTTACAAACTTCTATCCAAGGCTACAGGGTGAAACATTGCAACCTTTTAAGATTTGGTACCACTTTCCCAAAGGAGGTTTTTTTTCTTAGAGAATACTGTAGTAATGATTACCAGGGGTTGGTTTACTAAAGACAAATAGTCTGTTCACTTTGCAAGTAAATTTGCACTGTTTAAGGAAATATTCTCTTAGCTTGTTGAATGAGGCTGACTTCCATCATCCAATCATGTGCAAGAAAAATACTGTTCCTCTTATTTACCTTGCTCTTGATTGGGTATTCTTTGCAAAGTGATTTTTCACTACATTCCAATACGGTCCACTTTTAATCTCTTCCAACTCTAGTTGTCAAGTTTTAGTTAAATGTAAAACTTAGACATAGTAAGGATGAACAGAAAATCCAGTAAGGCAATAATAGCATATGAACTTTGGCTATTGTCCTAATGTGCTATGGACTCCTGAAACCAAATACAATACTGCTGGATATTCCTTGTCTGACCACACTTGGGCCTAGCTTGACATTAGAAATACTACTCAAGCATTTTTACGCAGGATTTACACCTTTAGATTACCAACAGCATGAACCATGCCTTGTGGTGTACTGCATTGCCAAAAAGGGTCAGGTCCAATTTTAGGTACACTAAGGGGGTTATTCACAAAGGAGCCGAAGGATCCAGCTGTAGCTCAGGCTGATCCTTCGGCTCTTTTCTGCCGCCGGAGCCCTTCGGTTCAGTCGAACCAAAGGGCTGCTGTACGGGCTATTCACTAAAGCCGTACAGCAGCCAAAGGAGGCCGAGCGGCTCAGCCGAGCCAAAGGCATATGTTTCGGTTTGACAGAGCCAAAGTGACAGCCGAAGTGGGGCGAATGGCCTGCCGAAGGCCGGCCGTTTGCCATGAAAATGACAGATGGGCAGAGCAATGTTGACAGTAGGAGGGCAGAGAAGTTTTTCATAGCTCCTTTTTCTGAAGAACTTAAGTGTTCCCTAAAAGCTCCCAATTAAAGATTACGTATAGGCAAAAGTCCTCTGTCAAGTTTTTATAGCTGTCTGTGTCTCCGAGGGGAGGCCACCAAATTCTCCAGATCTCAAGCCAATCAAGCATCTGTGGTAAGTTCAGGAAAAGCAAGTCTGATCCATGGAGCACCTTGAGACTTACAGGACTTAAAGGATCTGCTACTGACAGCTTGATGCCAGATAACACAGCATTCCTTCAAAGGTCAAGTGGGTCCATGCTTTGATAAGTCAGGGCTGTTTTGGTGGCAAAAAGGGCACCTACTCAATTTTAGGCTGCTGGTCATAGCTGATTGTATTTAAAGGAGATCAACCGTTTTTTTTCAAACTTTTTTGGTCATTTTTTCTTAATATAGCAAAAAATAAAAATCCCAGTGGTGATCAAATACCACCAAAAGAAAGCTCTATGTGTCCCCAAAAAATGGTATAACATTTATTCCAGTACAGCATGTATGACTGAACAGATGTTAGTTAAATTACTGCAATGCTGAAAACTGAAAAATGGCCGAGCAAGTAATGGGGTGTAAACACCCCGTTCTTCAAGTGGTTAAGCATGGTTTCAAAGCAACATCAGAACAAAAGGATAGGGCTCATATGTAATATTACTTTTCTACCTCAAAGACAAAATAAAGGCACCATCTAAATCTCAGAAAGACGCAGAACAAACCACATGAGACTGAACATATTTATTGCAAGTATCAAATATTTTACACACCATGTATGAAAAATCACAGTACATATACAGTGCATGGGAGTTTCTGTGCCACTGTGTTGTTAATGCTGAGCTCTGCCAACGTGTTAAAAAGAGTTGTTCATATGCTCATATTTTCATTGAACCCCACAGGGCATGTAACTATTAGTGTAAATGGATTAGGAGAGTTAGCTTCAGCAGGTTGGCACTAGGACATACCCTTATGGATTCCATTTACTGCTTACTCCTAACACCTGTGCACACAAGCCGCAGAAATTCCTTGTAAGCTTCAACAACTCATATGAACAGTACACCCTGTGCTCGCCTCTCCTTGCAGCAAACAGTACTTGGTACAAAACACAGGTTAGACTTGTGATTTCCACAGTTCTGCTGTTAGAAACTATAAAACTGGCTTTGCTTACATCAGAGTTCTTCTTTAAGTGTTATATATGACTAAAGGTTGTGCAGAAGTATGTTATAGTGCTTTTTATTATAATTTTTATCATTTCTGCATAACATGCCTATTTCCCCATGTTTTGTCTCTTTAAAAGTTGATCTGCTAGAAATCCAACTACATGTTTGAGCTGAAAATATAGTGTCTCTGCTGCACTGATTATTATATTAAATGAGTTAACCTGTGCTGGAATACAGACTGCAGCAAAGGCACTGTGTTGTCAGTTTAAACAGGAAGTTAGGAGGACACTGGTTTTCTGGCAACTCAACCGGTATATTTCTATTTGCAACATTTTTAAAGAGACAAAACATGCGGCAATGGGCGTGTATTGCAGAGACATATTGCATATTTGGTGTTTGTTTTTTATTGACAAGGACTCTGGATTCCAAAAAGGAAATGCCTTATTAAATAAAAGTTATATATTTTATGTATTTTTAGCTTTACAGACACAGAGTTTGAGAAGGAATCTTAAAAGGAATTTTAGTATGCACAATTACGCTCTGCACTACAGACTATATACACTATTTTTAATGACAAGTTGCCAATGGTTTAATTTGGCCTTAAGACATACACAGCTGGCTGGACTCGTTTCCCTAGTATTCCCTTTCTACAGTTAGGATCGCATTGTCTATTCAGGAAGAGGCTACACATGATTTAAGATAACATCAGTAGTGAATAACTTCGACGATCCTGAACTTTGCACCTTTCCCTTCAACGTAAGACTTGCAAGAAAAGCTGGCAGCATGCCTGCAGATTTCGTAAAATGCACAGACTTTAGCTAACCGCAAACTTTGGTAAGCAGACTTAAGAGAAGGCATTGAAAAAAATCAATGGAAAAAAGAAAGTCTTATAAATGAGACACATCACTGATCATAAATTATATTTTATGATTATCCTGTTGACAGTCTCATCTTAATATATAATACTATCAAGTGTTCTTGCTATGTTCTAAAAAGGTATTGCAGCTATGAAAGTCAAAAGAATGCTGAAATCTCCAATGATCTTTATACTCTATATTCCAGTAATTATCGGTTATTGACCCATAGCACTGTGTTTTCTCATAAATGAAACACTTCAATTTAATATTTTTTAGACGAAAAAAACGAATGTTCACAACTGATATAACCAAATGTTACAAAATCTGCTACCCTGAAAAATTCCAAACTACAAGAAAGAAAGGTAAACATCAGTGATGTGCTGTACCTTCGGATTTGGGTGAGGCATTCCCCAGCACCGCCCCCTCAACCCGGTCACCAAGCGAGTTTGAGGGAGGAAGAAGGAAGGAGACAGGGAGCAGCCTCCCTGTCCCTCACTTGCTCGTCACTGCTGAGGCATCGTGATCGATGGCCTCAGTGTTTTTTTTTTCTTCTTTTTTTGATTGGACAGTTTGGACCAATGGCGCTTTCCTCAGGATTCCACATCCACAGAGCTCACACCTCTAACACAGACTAGAGACTGTTGCAGCTCTTGCCCCACTATGTTAGGTTACACAAGCAGTAACTTAGCTGTCAAAAGCCGGAGGCAGCGCTCCATCCTTGACAGGTTACACAGCGGGGAGGCTTTCCCTGCTGTGTAACCTGTTACAAGCCGCTCTGAATGGAGAAAAAGCTGTCAGCTTCAGACTTTTTTGTCCATAAAACTAGGTGAGCCTCTGCCTCACCTGCCTCGCCTGACCACGCGCCCCTGGTAAAAATATATAAAGATATGGTAACTAAGCATTTTCTTTTAGTATGATTAAAGCAACCTGCTCCTATCAAGCAAATTATCAGCTACACAGCAATCATTATAAATAGTCTGTATTTATTTTTCCTGCATTTTTCCTGCCCCTAGTCACCAAACTTGATCCCTTTGATTCGGGGAGGGTGGATGTGAGATTAAGTCAGGTGCAAGTTTTGACATTCCGAAAGTAGAACATTTCCCAGTTGGTTTGAGGGGCTGAGGTAGCAGGTCAGTTCAGAATGGGAGCATGGGCAAAGTAGGTAAAACCTCTGTATGATCCTAGCATTCTAGTAAAGGGAAAGTATAGGCTTGCTATAAGGGCATTAGGAACATAAACGACAAAAGAGCTATTCTGTTCATAGCTATAAATATTTTAAAAGTAGTGAGTTCTTTGAGTTTATTTGTATTAATATAATTAGAATCAAAGAGAGTCATGGGATTGGGACCTGACACAGAAGATGTGTTTAGCTGAAGTATATGCCTCGCTTCCGACTTATATTATCTGCTTTGTCTATACAATGATAGCCCAGTGAATATTTTACTGATGCTTCTGTGCTGCTAAAAACAACTCTATGGTTAGGTAAGTTCACAGTTGAAGGTACCTCACACATGACAATTAGTATCAACCCAAAGTGTAAACAGCAGCTCAAGAAAAGGAAGCCGAAATAGTTCTATACACGAAGCACTACTGTACCTTTGGCCCACATTACAATCAGCACGTATTTATTCTGATGGGATAAAACAACGTATTTGGAAAACAAAACATAATGTGATCATAGTGAACCATATACAGTATTTCCCTCCTTTTTGTTTGTTCTCATTTCACGGAACAGACATGCACTGAGATACTGTTAGAAGTCACTCATCTTTGGTGTAATAAATATTCCAAGTTACCACAATTGGGAAATATACTGTATTCTAATTAAAAATGTATCAGCATAAATTGAATGGCATATAAAAAGCAATTTTATTTAATTACTGACTCCCAGGCAAAATTAGGCTGACACATTAAACACAGATTTAGTGAATAGGCTGATTAATTAGAGCACTATTTAAGCACATGTAAGCCAACATCTTTTAAGTGTAATGCCCATATAAATAATTAAGCCATTAGCATAGCCTCCATTTACAGTACAGAAGAAACATGTTGGGCAGAATCCATGTTTCTTTGATCAGAGTATAGAGCTAGCTGCAGGACATGTTCCAATCATACACAGTTACGGTGTAAATCAGAATAATGTACACTTAAGATCAAGGTGCATAATCATTTCTCTACAAAACTTCACATCTCCTTTTCAATTAAATCGCTGGTTTGGTATTCAGATTTGATCCAATTACACTGCAATGACCTCAATGATAGCAAACATTTAAGATTCAGTATAACATAAAAAAAGGTGATTTACCATGACTGCTTGAAAATCCAGGCTGTTTATTAGGGCTTATGTAAAAACTCAATGTTTTAGTATAGACTTTTTGAATAGGAACCTTACATATAAAATGGAAAAGGAAAACCAACCAAAGAAAAATAGACCCATATGAACATTCCATTTTCTAACCTAATGTCTCACCCCAAAATATAACATTACACCACAATTTAAATGGATAATAAATGCAACTGCAGCATACGTTCAGGATAGAAGAGATATAGAGAGCAAAGTTTACTATAGCTTACAGATGCTATACTCCACAACAGCATTGAGCCAGCAGCCAGGCCAATATATAAGCATTATTGCTGTAGCAGCCTTGACATTGTAGGCATATATACTTCAGAGGTTAGACGTGCTTTTTCCATAGGTCACTACCCAAGTCTAGTAAATAGTCAGGAGTAAGGTACAGGAATCTATAGAAATATTTACTAGTGATTTATAAGGAAGCTATCTGACCACAGACATCCTTTATGTGCCCATCAAACACTATTTTTTGCACGTGATATGAGCAAGGCACAGGATGTAAAGGACATGTCCAACATGCAATGGTGGCGCTGGTGACAAATTGCCTCCTCAGGATGACCAAGACTTCCTGACAGTCTATATGGACTCACTCCCTCTCTCGTGGGGCCAGTCAGATATTGATCCCTTGCTGCCCTGTTGCTAGAGCGCAAGATTCAGCAGCAATCAGGGTGAGCACTTCCACAAAGGTATTGGCTACAGTCATTGTTCAACTGACAATTTTCCACCCACCTCCTTTGACAAAAGTTGACTGAATAATTGACTTCAGCTGCTAAACCAGGTGGTGCCAACAGGGCCACCCACGAATTGAATTTCGGTCAATTCAGCAGGAAAAAGACAACATTCAACAAGTCTATGGCCAGCTTAGCAGAGAATCAGGTAAGAATATCCAACTTTTTCTATCAACTTAAATTTTACTTTCTTAGTTGAAGCTTTCATATGAAATAAGCTGTCTGACCGCTATACAAACTTATTTATGTTTTTATGGAAATGTTACAGTGAAATTAAAATAATAACTCTTCACAGGAATGTACAGTGTACTCCTGCAAATAATGGAATGCCTAATTAATTGCGGTTTAAAAAAAATGACTTCCTTTATGAATTCACTTATTGTTTCTCCACAGGAAGAAATACATTGAAATGTTCAAGAAACACTTTGTACTTTCCACTTTTTATTATAAGAATACAAAATGACTGAAGCAAGTAAGATTAATCATGTTTCACTAACCCAGAGCTCCTGTTTTGCTTCTGTCAACACCTCCTAACAAGCTAATAATTCATGTTGCGCAAAATGTCAACTTAGCTATACATTGGATTGAATGTTTTTAAAGTATCATAACTGCTTTACGTAAGAGAACATCTTCTACATTGGTGATACATAGCATATAAAGGAATTATCAAGGTAATTTACCCTGATTAAGGTGGTACTCCCAAATGTTTCAATGCTTTGGTGAATTTGCCACATGTTAGCAAAGCTGATTAAACAAAAACCATGCATACAAACGTGCAAATTTCACTGACACAATCTGTTTTTTTACATTAAGTGCAAAGAGGGCCACATACTAAACATTTCAATGACTAGCGATTAATGTTTATGGTGCAAAAAGAGTTTGCTGTAAGGTGGTACTGTTTATGCATTGCCTATTCTTTATCTTACCAGTGGGAAATGAAATGCAATACCCTCTTATGGTGACATTAAAATCAGGAGTTAAATCTTAAAAATGCATTCATGCAACCTAACTATAAAGAAAAATCTTATTTGCACATTACTCAGCTGTAGAGCCTTAAATTATGTCTGCATTGGTGCTGACACTGTCCTTTTGTTCCCCATGGTCCCTGTGTGTGTTGTAAAGAAGCCACCGCTCCAAGCTCACTCCCATGATGGACTGCAATCTTAATACAAATTAGTAGCTACATTTTTCTTAAAAGTTAAGGTACTTGAATGTATTTTTAAGATTTAACTCCTAAATGTATTGTCACTTAATATACTGTATCTGTGGGGCATGTTCGAATAGACAAATAATAATTTATATTTTAATGATGCGTATGACAGGCTTTTTTCACCTTTGATCCTACCTGTAGCATACTTTTTGTCCAAGGGTGACAGTATTTATTAACTAAAATGTATGAGATACATGAGGTAAATCAAACCTGTTGCTTTACCATAACACTCAAAGAACCAGTTTGCTTTAAGTGGTTTATTAGTTGGCAGCACAAAATACCAGTTTGCTGAAACAATATTCACTACCTGATAGCACAGTACATAAGAGCATCTAAATGATTATTTGCTGAGCACCTGGATAGACTCAGCCATTCTCTTTAATGCAGGGACTTAATACTCCCTTATGACATTCTATGTGGAAAATAAAAAGTAGTAGAAGAAACATTCTTTGCCAATGGCTATTGTACTGTACAATAAAATGCCCCGACATGCTTTTCTATATATATATTAAAAAAAAACTGAATATCATGGAAATCTGTGTGACATGTATGTCTCCTTAAAATAACATGATCATTCTTTTTTGAAAATTCCTTTATGAAGAATAGTATCACTGATAGTACTATAAATATACCCAGATCACTGCAACATATCCCTGGTAATCCAGTACTGTCATCTTCTTGAAAAATATAAGTAAATAAACTGGCTATGATGAAGTATTTTGATGACATGTAAGTCAAGCTTTCTTTAAACTGTAATTGCATATTGAAAAAAAGAATAAATGGCTCATTTCAGCAGAGTGAGAACAAGACAGAACACAAACCACAACCAACTAAACTGAGTCAAAGTACACTGACTTCATTACACACCTCATATGTATATTGATTCTAACTATGTTTATGTTGGTTTTCTGCACCAATTAAACAAATATCTATCACATCCTAGTGGCAAATTGTTGGCATGCAATGTATGAATGTAAGTAGAAAGTGGCAAAAGCTGTCATTATTAAAGTAAACCAGTCATGAATGAAATATAGGCATTACCATTACCATTGCTGATCACATTCTGAAAATGCTATTTGTCCAGCTGTTATGGCTTTAATACATTGGAAATCACTAACCCAGAACAAATAGGCAGACCACTGAAGTCTGATGAGTGTCAGTAGTCCTTTCTTTCATACTTACAAGTCAGTAACTGAATATACTGAAATAAGATTGCCAACATGACAGCTAGACAAGAAACAGCTTCAGAAGGAGAGGGCAGCAATGACAAGCTCTAGGTTTCGCTTGTAACAGATTTCATTTAAAGAAAACATGATCATTCATTTTTAGCTTCTTTATTTGCAGGTGACACACGGACTATATTGGCAAAAAACTATTAAAACAAGGTTTCATTTTCTATGTTGAGCACTGGAGACAGGGCTGCCATCAGGAAGGGATGGCCGATACTCATGCCAGGGGCCTGGGCAGTTTGGAAGCCCGGGTCCTGCAGTTATCGCAGGTGTGATCATCTGTCTCTAACTAAAGGAAATTGTCCCAAATCATAAGGGGATCTTATTTTTTGCCACAATTTTTGGAAATGAAAAAAACAAACAAAAAGGTATTGAGGTGGTTAAGATGCTCTTAGCCTTAAAAAGTCACCCACTAAAGCCAAGTGCAAGTCTTCTGTTATTAGTGAAAGTTCCCAGTGGACAAATTGCACTGCACTAAAATTACATTCTAGAAAGCAGCCACAACCTGAGCAGAACAGCCTGTCCCTTGACAGCATACTTAGTCTGTTACTGCTTTCTTAACAAAATAAACTGTAAGACTCTCTGGAGTTGGTTCAGTAAAGGCAAATAAGAGACATTTTACTTTACAAGGGTTTTTGAGCTTTGTGAATGTGGGGAAAGCTCACTTTACAAAGAATACCCAGGAAAAATTCCCTTGCAAAGTGAAAAGCTTATTTGGATTTAGCAATTTACTTTTAGTTTAGTTCTTTGTAGTTGTCCTGGTAAATAAAAAGGTAGTGGGCAGCCAAAATGTTACAGTTGACACTATAACAGGAATAAAGTGTATATTTTTTGCAAAAGGGACACTTTTTCCAGTGACAGCTGTGAAAGGTTGAATTTTTCCTTTCTCTGGGGAAGTTTTTCTTACTCAGACAGGAAGTTAAATGAGATTTCCCCAATTGAGTCACAGAATGTAGTAAAAACCGAGGGCCTTCCACATAAAATCCAAAACTATATCTTTAGAATGTAGTCCTTCTTTAAAGGCCAAAACCATTGAAAACTGATTTCCTAGTTATTCATGGTGTTAACAAATTGGATTCCATACTGGCTCCTTTCTCGTGTATGTTTGAGATCTCTTGAGAGGTTGTAATTAGACATGTGCACCAGCAAAAAATTTGTTTAGTTTAGTTTCGCTTTGAAAAAAAAAAAATTTGTTTAGTTTAGTTTCGTTTT
Organism: Nanorana parkeri; assembly: GCF_000935625.1. Taxonomy (NCBI): domain Eukaryota; kingdom Metazoa; phylum Chordata; class Amphibia; order Anura; family Dicroglossidae; genus Nanorana; species Nanorana parkeri. The sequence goes on from NW_017306313.1 coordinate 1,036,042, forward strand.
TTGGGTCCGAAAATAAATTAGTTTCGGACGAAATTAGTTATTGGGGAAAAAAAAAACTTTATTCCTTAACCTAGATTAGAACCTGCAACCTTATCAATGGCAAACCTGTCCTCTAACCACTACACTATTACCTCTGTACTTTTAACCATAGAAGCATTTGATATATATGAATGCAATATGTAGCATTTGACAGCTGAGAATGTCAAATGGGCGGAGCGAGCCGTGACGTCATCTGTTGACATTCCCACTGAATGTCATTTTTTGCAACTAGTTTTCGTCGGGTTCGGGTGGTCATCTGCGGTGGGACTTTTTTTATTTCGGCGGGTCGGCGGGGGTCCTGCATCCTGATTGACTCTGGATTACATCGATGGAGCCATTTTTTTTCTATTAAAGGAATAGTCAAAAATGTACTGTTTTTTTTCAATTAAAGGATTTTGTCAAAAGTCTGGACTTTTTACTAACTATTTGATTTAACCCGTTAGTGAATGGGTAGGGGTACAAGTACCCCTTATTCATTCAGGGGGCGGCATCTGGGTGCCCCCTTGATTAAAGGGGTACCCCGATGCAAATAAGCCCCCTTGCCCGCCGACCCCCCCAACCACCGGGTCAGGGTTGTGGGGAAGAGGCCCTTGTCCCCATCGGCATGGAGACACCAGGCCACGTGCCCTCGGCATTGGGAGGGTAAGGCGCAGGGAGGGAGGGCCGCTCGATCGCCCCCCCCCCCCTTTCCTGCCCTGCCGGGCCTGTGCACGGATCAAGGGTCTGGTAGGACTGTTAGGGGGGACCCCCCGTTCCCCCCCCCCATTTTTTGGGGCTGGGGTTCCCTTTTAAAATTCCTACCAGACCTAAAGGGTCTGGTATGAATTGGGGGGAAACCTCACGCTTTTTTTTTTCACTTTCTGCAGACTGTAAAAAAAAATAATTTTGCTGCAACGAAATTCGTCCAATAACAAATTTCGTTGCAGCAAAATGACATTAGGAAAAAAAATGGAATTTGTCTGCAGAAGATGAAAAAAAAAGCCTGATGTTCCCCCCCCAATTCATACCAGACCCTTTAGGTCTGGTAGGAATGTTAGGAGAATGCCAATTTAAAAGCAAAGAAAAAAAAAATCTTTATCCTTTACTCTGCCTGCCCTGGATTAGAACCGGCAACCTTGACAATGGCAAGCCAGGACTCTAACCACAACACTATTACCTCTGCACTTTAACCAAAGAAATGTTGTAGAGGTAAAATGTTGTCATTTTTTTTCCTCGTGTCGTTTTGCTGCAACGAAATTTGTCCAATAAAGAATTTCGGGAAATCGGGAATTTCGGATTCGTTTGCATTCGTCTTAGCTGTAATTTGGAATTCGGATGCATCCGAATCTCCGAATTTCCGAGAATTCGTCCAAAACGAATTTCGGAACGAACTGAATCGCACATGTCTAGTTGTAAGATATCGCCATTTAACTTTCCAATGTCCACCCAACTGTCATGGTTAACACAAAGCCAAATGATGTTGTCAGTCCCCCTCCCCCAAAGGATTCACTGTAAAGAAGAATAAGGTGATGGGGAATCCAGAGGTGTGTGACACTTTTAATGAATCACTCAATATACATGATTTAAGGCCCATGTGCTTATTCAAAAAACATATGAAATATGATAGACAATGTCATGTGGCACAGTAATAAAAAACGAATCTCATATAACGCTACCTAACAGGTTTTGAGTACATTGTTCTTTAACAACTCAAACGGTTAATGGTAAGATTTTTTTAAATTTCAGAATCCCTTTCACAGTACTGATTTGTGAGAAAGTACGACTTAACTGTGAACCAACAAAGATTTCTCAATCTGTCTCCAGAGTAGTGAACATGAGCCAATGATTCTGGGAAGGTTTTCCTGGAAAACTTTCTGTAAATCCAAAGAAATTCACAATAAAATACATTTAATAATTATCCACACTGAGTAGATCACAAAACATCTCTCCCAGCTTTACAATAAAGAAATCAGAGGAAGAAAATGCCTTACTTATATCAGAATTACAGTTGCAAGAGAGAGACAATGGGATTTAACAAAACAGATGACTGTATCTGTATTTTCTGCCTCCACTCCCATTCATTATAGGAGTCTACTTTATCTGATTAAGAAATATATGTGTGATCATCTTAGCTTAATGATGGTGACCAACTATTATAAAACAGAAGCTTTTAAAGTGGCCACACATTACTTTGCTTTTACTTTATAATATGAAGACTCCAAAGAGGATGTAAGTTCAGGGCTTAGAACATAATAGATAATGAGCATTCACAACAAGCTACATCTTTAGATTTAGTCATATTTGTCTCCTCAACATGAGGCAACCAAACATTTGATCTCAAAAACTTCAAAGTCAGAATTAAAATAAAGGGTTCCCATTTCATAACAAGGCATCACTGTTGGGCATCAGGCCACTCATCTTCTCCAAGTTGGTGAAGGTTGGTGTTCTGGGAACACAAATTTACCATAGCTTTTATAGCTGGGGGATATTTTAAATCCCACCCATTGTCTTCTTCTGTGCTGGGTAAGAGAATGAGCATACTCTGACATCCAATATTTTGTTTGTGTGGTCTCTCCTATTAATACTAAAACAAACCAAAATGCATTACAATACCAAACTAGCAACATCTGTTGCAGTGAAAGCTGGACACATTCTACTTGAATTGATTTTTCTCCTCTGGACATAGAAAGCAGTGATATTTTCACATGGTAGTAAGTTTTAATTGAGGGGAACATTTTCCACTTCATCAAAGCAGCCTGGAAGCCAAAAGCAGATCTGGCTAATAAAACACGCTAGCTCCCATTTGTGTACGTTTGTTAATCCCAAAAGGAGGCAACCACATACACTAGATGTTCTTAAACGCTAAACTGTAAATTTGAATGCACAACATTTTGGCATAAGTCTCATCATCAAATGCACTGCAGTTTGTTGAAACATAAATTATATCATGAAAAAAATTGCATTCACTTCTTTTATTTCTTTTTTTTATCCACCTTATTCCAGGATTCAAGCTAACCAACCAAATCAATACAGTTCCCTCATACCTGAATTTTACCTTTCAGTTTAAATTATTGTTTTGTATTCTATGCAAATATCTCTCAAATGTTTTATTGGGGTCCTTGTGTGACCTGGTTCCCTACAGCACTCACTCACAAGGTACTAGCTGGTGGTAGGGGTGAAAGGGCTGCAATGATGTGCTCTGCCACTATGAGACTACATGTCCAGAGGCTGTTGCAGCTGCCTTAATGGAGAAGATGGGCTAAGATTGTGTGTTTTGGCAATCTATCTCTCAGGATGACACCCCTTGCCTCCCTCACACATATTACTTGTTAGTAAATTGGGGACTAAACACAGGAGTGTGTCCTTGACAACTTGGTTGGGCAGGTACAAGCTAAGTGAGGAAAGTTAAACCATGCCTATTCAAACAGAGGGTTGGAGGCACACAGCAGGGAGGGGAGGGGGAGTACACAGAAGAGCCATACTATTTGTGTAAGCTGCAATATTACATAACAATATTGTTCTTAAGTTCAGATACACTTTAAATAAAAAGAATGGATCAATAATTTTATGCAATATTACAGAATAAGTTCAGAATGCATACTTTGCAGAGATATTTTTTTTTCCAGTAGATTCCAGCTATTCTTCCAAACAGCAGGATTTCTAGATTGGCTGTCTGGTATTTTTTTGCAGGGACATTTTTGGAAGTGAGAATTGGGCTACAAGTCATCTAAAAGCATGGTTGGAACATGTAGCATCCATCTTACATTTAAAAAGCCTAGCAAGAAAAGATAGAATGCTACTGTGCTGATAGAAAATTATACACTTTTTAATGACTTATTAAATACTTAATACTTAATAGTTATAAATATACGTGCCTTTGTTGGATAATAACTACTGATGCAGCAGCAATAATACATGAACCATTGATGCAAAAACAGTATGAGGGAAATTTATCAAAACTGGAGCAGACAAAATCTGGAGCAGTTGCCAAGGGCAACTAATCAGCTTCTCTCTTCAGTTTGTTCAGTTAGGATTTCAAAATGGAGAAAAGCTGATTGGTTACCATGCACAGCTGCTCCAGATTTTGCCGGCCCCAGTTTTGATAAATTTTCTTCTGAATATCTGCATTGTTCTAAACAAGTCACAGTGGAATAATGAGTTGCCAGACATGGTACTCTGTATGGCATAGACATGAGTTTAGGTGCTGTACATGGTGAAGGCGCTATGGGAAAACATTTGTAGATATTAGCTGGAGGAAGAGTTGAAGATATGAATTAAGTTATCAACAAACAGAAGAGAAAAGAACTGAAGGAACATTTCAACATGACAGCTGAGATAGACGAGACAAAAACTTCATAAAAGACTTTAGCTGTTGAAGACAGATTACACAGAGTTGATACATCATCACACATTTCATGTGGCAAATCCAATTTCACTAGTTTAGCACGCATGTTACAAAATAAAAAGTCTGCTTTAGCTTGAAAGCAGGTAGCAAAATGTTTGTTTCCTAGTAGGTATAGAAAAGGAACAAAAATGTTAAAGATAATGCATTAAATGTTACATTTCTAAACATATATCTGTATCTGCTAGATTAAGTGTTCCATTGTCATATGATCCATATATTCATTTATAAAGAAAAAATAATGAGATACAGTCTCAGGTAGGTATACGGAATCATGAGATCATAAATTGGGCCAAGGGATAAAAGGGAGGTTGGATGGGTAAAGTAGGTGTTTTACTGTAAAAGAAAAATGAAGGACAACAGACAAGGGACATGGAGACCATGCCATCGTGAAGTAGATGGTTGGGCTGAAATGAGGAAGACAAGAGGTGGCAAGGGAAAGTGGAATAACATATTGAGATGGGAAGGTGTGTCAAGCAATTAAAAGGGACTAGCAGTTGCACTGGGACAACATGCCACACATAGAGCAAATTTTCTACAATGGTGTTAAAAAGGAAATATCCAATTGTGTGTGAATCTGAGTAGTTCATCCATGGTTCTACAATGTTCTGAATTCTATCCACAGTATCATTTCTTATAGTTTGTTTTTACCAGCTTAAAATTATAGGCTAGGAGAGTTCTAAGCACTGGTGATATGGATTTGTGTGGTCTTTGCAATCATCTGAATCAGCATGTGGGTGGGATGCCAAACTCCAAAATATAATTCAGCTTTACAGCTTATAATAGAGGTGAACACACATCTGAACCCACAGGGGCTCTCCTCAGCTCAAAATGATATCACACAGCCAAACCTTCTATTAAATGCCACTGTTGTCTGAATGTCAGTCCACACCAGATGACAGATCATGTGAAACTGCATTGAAAAAATACAAATGTATAGTGTAAAAGGCAAAAGGTTTCTCATTAGTACTCACACTGTATTCTTTTTTTCCTTTGGAAATGAGAAACCTGCTTGCAATTGCTGAATGCATTGTCAGGAAATCCTATTGTTGTGTCTGCAATGTAGGCCATGCTGTGTAACATCTTCCTTTGAGTAAGTCACCTATGAGCAATGAAACAACTTCCTGCACTGTGGTCTGTGGACGTCATCTCAGACATAATTTTGATCTGCATGTAAACCTAATTATAGAAAAATAAAAAAAAGGAAAACAAACACTTCCAAATGACGACAATGATGACATTACTCATCTTAATTTTTTAATTTATTTTACATTTATCCTAAAAGCACAGAGCTTTAATAGGGAAGTCAGCTACTTAAATGTATTTATTTTAAATCACCTGATCCTGCACAGTCTTCTTTTTAAGCTGCACTTTTTGTCTCTGGTACTCATGTTGTATTGTCCCTGCCTGTCATGTTTTTATCATGTAGCTTCTCTACTTTACTTACAGTGTAGAGTGGGTGTTAAGTATCCTTCCTGAGTCTCAGGACATAGGTTAATGACAAACAAAAAGTATAACTGGCTGACTAGAGATGTTAGTTTGCCAGAATATACTGTACCTAAAGACAGGGCCAGATTTACTCTCTCTGCTGCCCCAAGACCAGTTCCTCATTGCGCCCCCCCCAATCGAGAAAGGCAACCAGATGGTGGGAGTGGCAGGGTTGGTTTTATTTTTATTTTATTTTTTTCTTAATTTTACTTATTTATCACTTTTTAATTTTTTAATTTATCTTATTATCTTTTACTTGTTTATCACTTTTTTATTTCAATTTCAATTATCATTTCTTATTATGTTTTCAGTTATCAGTCCCATTAATAAAAGCTATCAAGAGCTTCTACCTAAGCTGCTCTGGTGAATTCCCCAAGTCAGTTTCTTCCTTTCTATCAGCTACAATCCCACAATTTCCTCAGAAGTGTCTTGTATCATTTACTGTGGACTCATAGCTGACTGTTCCACACAGGGAATCTGAATTAAAATGTTACCATGTTTCTCCGAAAAACACACCAGGTCTTATTTTCGGGGGATGTCTTATTTTTTTTTATGTGCAACAAAATGAAAAAATACTGTCACACACAGTGTCACAGTACCTGCAGGCTGAAGCTGTCCTGGAGCTCTCCTCTCTGATGCCGTCCAGGGAGCCACCTCGTTGCACGGACCTCCAGTCAGAAGTTCCCTCACCTCACCCTGACCCCACTGGCCATGCCGCGCTGTGCCGCTGTCTGCTGGTAAATTTAGTTTTCAGCGGCAGCACTATGTACCGTAAAAGCCGAGGCGGACAGGTGTGTGTGCGGGCGGGCGGGAGCTGTGGCGCAGCGGTCAGTCCCCGCCGTGTATTAATTAAATGTTTTGCGGTCCTTGACATGTTTTATACATGCAGACTTCAGGAGACAAGCTGCTCATATAATTGAATGTTACTCTTGGACCACTGGCTGACTGCTTGGATGCAGCAATACATGTGCGCCCCCTACCACCGAACTAGGTCTTATTTTTGGGGTAGGTCTTATATTACAGGAATCTCTACAAATAGTGCTAGGTCTTACTTTCGGGGTAGGTCTTATTTTCAGGGAAACAGAAAGTACACAATATCTAACAAGTTTCCTAAACATGTTAACATTTGGATGGCTGTAATTGGCAGTAATTTTCTGTCTTTGAAACAGATGCATGAAGCCAATTGGATTAGTTCAAATCACTGTAAGGCAAAGAGAAGGAATATGTTGGCATGTTAACACGTTTGTCTTTCCCGTTTCAGCATGGATTTCACCACCTCTAGCTGAAACTGCAATGTATCAGCCATCATAAATCTATGTTACCATTTCTATCCATCTGCAATGTTTGCACAGAGTTGTAAAGAAATGTAAATATGAGGGTCAGACATACCTAAGAGATCAGTACATTTCAAATACGTTCTTTAAACAACATATTGTCCTAACAAGAATTGACTTGAAAATGAGCATTTCTGGAAAAAGAACAAACCCAGATATTCATTAAAGACTATGCTTATTCTAACCCGACAACTAGCCAGTTACATTGCGTCATTATTTCAGTGGATAAATTGTTACCATTTAAATCATGTAATAAAATATTATTGTGCAGTTAATACGCTAGACTATTATGTATGTGCGCTGTTGACTTTTAGGTTGATATCAAGTGTCTAAAAGCAGCCAGCATATATCAGCGATGCATGCTCATTATTGCTCAGTTTAGGTGCCCTGTACTTAAAGCGGGTTTACAGGAAGTAGTTTTTTTTCAGAAACATACTTGGCTCAATGTAAGTATCTATGTCTGAAATCCATGGGGTGCTGGGGATGCTGGAAATCTGTGCTACATACAGTAATTACTATGGCTGCAACTCTAGCAGCGTCTCCTCTGCACCCTGTGCACATGGAGTAGCTTGCTGGACGCCATAGCTATTCATAGAGCGCCGGACAGGGTGGAGTGCGGGGGGGTGTTGAAGATCACCCTGTCCAATCTTTGTTCATTAAAAAAAATACAAGGTATTCTCTGAATGGCATAGATGTCAAGTGAGTGACATAGATGACTCAAGTGAGTGCTTTGGGTGAAGAGGGGAAGTTGCTCGAGTTGTAGCCGCAAGATCATGTCTATCACTGTATGCAGCCCAGACTGCTACATTGATTTTCAGAATTCCTGGCAGCCCTCTGGATATTAGATGTGCATACTTACATTGAGCCAAGCTAGACCAATGTAAGTTTGCAAATAATGTATTTCCTGGAGTTCTGCTTTGTAGTCATGTCACTATGTGAATCTTTGACCATCCAGTGGTTTCCTTTGCAAATTGTGATGCAGGAGCCTGGTCTCACAACCCACATACAACCTCCTTAACTTGACTACTGCAAAGCGAAGAAAACCATTTCAAAGCATAGCTCCCAACTGTCCCTCACCCAGAGGGACTGTACCTCTTTTGAAACCAAATCTCTCTGCCCCTTTTCCTACTCTTTTTGGTCTAAAGTATAAATCTCTTTATAAAATGCAAACCTTTCATCCCACCTCTAAATGATTGCATTTGCTATGATTAAAATCCAGGATTTTTGCATGTTAAGTCTTTATGTTTTGCGTAACTGCAGAGTGGCAGGGACTTCTTCTATGCCTATATACTTTGTGCTAAGAGGTGTCCTTTTTCATCTCAGAAAGTTGGTAGGTATGCCAAATAAGGGGTTGTCATGGATCGTAACTCACGGGTATGAACTGGAGTCAGGTATGTGGAACCTTTCTACTACACTGGCAGGTACACTTAGAGAGAAGGGTCCAAGCAGTGTAGGCTGACAACTCCCAGAGCTGGAGTACAAGCAGGGAATGGAGCTGAAGAACTGAATGAGGCAGTGGAAGTCAGCTTAAGCTGAAAGTTCAAATACAAGGCAGGGTGCTGCAATGCTGTTTAGGTGGCATGGGATGCTGAGTAGGTGGCATGGGGTCCCCCAGGATGTAGAATCTAAGGGCCAGCCGGTGTTCACCAGAGATGGTGGAGATGGGCTTGGCTGCGTGCTGACCCCAAGTCACAATCCCTAGGTCCACCCAACTCACCTAACAGGTATAGGTTACGAATCAAAGTAGACAGGGATATCCAAGGACAAAGCGCAGCACAGGGCAGACTGTAGACAGAGATATCCAAGGACAAAGCGAAGCACAGGGCAGACTGTAGACAGGGATATCAAAGGACAAAGCAAAGCACAGGGCTGCAGACTGTAGACAAGGATTTCCAAGGGCAAAGCAAAGCACAGGGCAGATTGTAGACAGGGATATCCAAGGACAAAGCGAACCACAGGGCAGACTGTAGACAGGGATATCCAAGGACAAAGCGCAGCCCAGGGCAGACTGTAGATAGGGGTTTCCAAGGACAAGCCAAAGGTTCGGTACATGGGAAAACTTCCAGGAATTCAGGGTCAATCGCAAATGGGGGACTCGGCAACTAGCTTGGGAAAGCGTTGCTCGGGCAGCATGCCATTCGCTGCCCTGGGTTTAAATAGAGACAGGAAGAGGGAGGATCCGCAGGATTGGCCACAAGCGGACTGCACTGATTGGCCGAAAAGCTGCATAAGAAAAAGCAGGAGAGGTCGGCCGACGCCTAACGCTTGCAGACAGCTGCAAGAGTGAGTCAAGTTCAGGGCACATGCCTGGGGGACTACAAGCACCAGCACAGCCCTGCAGAACCAGGGGTAAGAGATATGTATATACTTGTAGAACTACAAGTAACAGTTCGGCTGCAAGTCTGCAGTTGAACTGTGACAGGGGCATACCTTATGTTCAGGAACTAGGCAGTTTCAAACCTGGATAAAAACTAGCAAATAGATGATGGTGTTGCCCACAGTGGTTGGATATGCCCTTTTGGAAAACAGTTTAGCCTCTGGTTCTTACTGCATTCTTTATCAAACATGTTGGCTGGACAGTAATTTCAGGGTCACATATCTGGACACAAGTTTAGTTTAAGAAGTGCAACCAAAAACAATATTCCACAAAAGCTTTTCTGTGATATGCAAATTCTTATTTTCATGTACTTAAGTTTGACTCAACACTGGACACACATAAATGCTTTTACTTATGAATCTGTATTTCAAGTGCAAATCTTGTATTTCAGAGTACTAGAAAGTAGCCAGCACACATCTGAAATGCAGGCTGAGTGATGAGTTAGTGTTTACAAGGTATCACTGCCAAAACAGAGATATCCAAGGACAAAGCGAAGCACAGGGCAGACTGTAGACAGGGATATCAAAGGACAAAGCAAAGCACAGGGCTGCAGACTGTAGACAAGGATTTCCAAGGGCAAAGCAAAGCACAGGGCAGATTGTAGACAGGGATATCCAAGGACAAAGCGAACCACAGGGCAGACTGTAGACAGGGATATCCAAGGACAAAGCGCAGCCCAGGGCAGACTGTAGATAGGGGTTTCCAAGGACAAGCCAAAGGTTCGGTACATGGGAAAACTTCCAGGAATTCAGGGTCAATCGCAAATGGGGGACTCGGCAACTAGCTTGGGAAAGCGTTGCTGGGGCAGCATGCCATTCGCTGCCCTGGGTTTAAATAGAGACAGGAAGAGGGAGGATCCGCAGGATTGGCCACAAGCGGACTGCACTGATTGGCCGAAAAGCTGCATAAGAAAAAGCAGGAGAGGTCGGCCGACGCCTAACGCTTGCAGACAGCTGCAAGAGTGAGTCAAGTTCAGGGCACATGCCTGGGGGACTACAAGCACCAGCACAGCCCTGCAGAACCAGGGGTAAGAGATATGTATATACTTGTAGAACTACAAGTAACAGTTCGGCTGCAAGTCTGCAGTTGAACTGTGACAGGGGCATACCTTATGTTCAGGAACTAGGCAGTTTCAAACCTGGATAAAAACTAGCAAATAGATGATGGTGTTGCCCACAGTGGTTGGATATGCCCTTTTGGAAAACAGTTTAGCCTCTGGTTCTTACTGCATTCTTTATCAAACATGTTGGCTGGACAGTAATTTCAGGGTCACATATCTGGACACAAGTTTAGTTTAAGAAGTGCAACCAAAAACAATATTCCACAAAAGCTTTTCTGTGATATGCAAATTCTTATTTTCATGTACTTAAGTTTGACTCAACACTGGACACACATAAATGCTTTTACTTATGAATCTGTATTTCAAGTGCAAATCTTGTATTTCAGAGTACTAGAAAGTAGCCAGCACACATCTGAAATGCAGGCTGAGTGATGAGTTAGTGTTTACAAGGTATCACTGCCAAGCAATGCATCCAAAAACAACATTTTGAATGAGTTTGTAGCCTGTCGCAACCCCAAAGCCTTTTAGTGTCCATGTATTTATTCTGAACTGTGTCCTGCTTTCTGATCTGACAACAGTAAATGGTATCAGTTTCATCTCAATAAAGGAGTGCAACAGATAAATGAACAGTGGTTGAATACAGCTTTACAGTAAGTGTTTTTCTGGAACTTTGCTTGGCCACCTTTGGACCATTTGTGGTGAACTCCAGCAGCAGTAGGACTGATGTGGGGGATAAGTTCAGGACATCCTTTTTTTTCCTGCAAACTTTTGATTGGTTTAATCTAATGCTTAAAATGGTATCTTTGATCAAAAACATTAAATAAATCTGTATTTCTATATTGAATTTCCAAAAGCTCCAACACCTATCAACCATATTGATCTAGAAGTTTGTAAACTTGCTTAATGAATATGCCCATAGGATGAACTTGTTCAATGCACTGACACAATTTCACTCAATTTCACAGCCCTTCCTTGTCTCACCATTCTAACTATGCCTGCTGTCTGAACTTCTCACAATGTAAAATCATAATTGGAAGCAATGCAGTTTTGAGATATTGAGATTGTATCTTGTCAAGCAGCAGGGAAAGAGATGCAAAGCACACTGGGAATCTAGGAAGTCATTGAAAGTGATGGGCAGAAGGAAGGCAGCACTCACAACATAAAAGGGATTTTTTCAACTAGGCTTTGATTGCATGATCAAAAACAACTACCGTGTTTCCCCGAAAATAAAAGTTCACACTACTGTTAGCAGACACTACAATTTTCCTACCTGAAAATTACTGAGGACGTTTTCTATGTTGAATGGATACAGTTAACTCAAGATAGCTTTCTTCCTAAAGCCGACGTATGTTTTTTCTTGTTCAACACTGGCTATTATAGTATGACAGCCGATGCCTACAACTGTCAGTATACCCAAACAGTGACTGCTGATTGCGTATTGGCTGCAGTCACTGTTTGGCTGACAATTATCTACCTAGCTTCCTCCATTTTTTTCTGCTTAAGTTTGTCGAGCCAGGTGGGGAAGACAGGGCCACCAATGGTTAGCGTTGCAGCTGTTTCATAGGAATCGGTCAGCTTTACCTTCCCATTTTCTTTCCTTTTTTCAAAAAACACAAAATTATGCAGGTATGTGTTGGGGTAAAATAATAAGTTTATTTATTTTTAAAGCAACCTGGTATCAGCCCTTTTCGATCCTCTGTAGAGTACAGTTTAACCTGTAAGAGGGAGAAGCAGCACAAGGAGCATTTGTTCTGTAGCGTAGAAATGTAAGAAGAAATATCCTGATATGAAGAGAGAAAAGAGTGATAGAGAATAGCTTATTAGTCTGCTGCTTCTCTTTTACTGTCCAATCACAGGGTGGGGGCTGGGATATAACCTAGTTGAACAGCAGTAGAGAAAGCAAGGCCCAGAGACTTGATATGCTCTGTGACACACACACAGCTTGACCATTTCTGCATTTAATGCAGACAATTATGCTTCCTCCAAAAGCACATTCAGATACTCAGATTTAAGGTAATAAATCATGCAGCATAATTGATAGCATAATTAGGGGTGGCTAGGGCAATGCCAACTACCTGCAGTATGAATACATGAAAACCCCCATAACCAAACATATGTGAAGAAAAATCCCTTAAAGCGGAAGTAAACCGCTTGAAATTTGTTTTTCCTTTTGTGCTGCGTTTTTGTATTTTGCAGCTCGTGTGCACTTTTACACAGCATACTTGCACATAAGGGCGCACTCACCTTAAAAACTTGCCCTTCAGTGCTGTTGAATTGATCTTCGGTCCTCAGCACTGTCCCCCGCCAATGACTTCTCCGCCGCTGACGCTTCCAGATTCTCGGAAGTCCTCTTTGGCCATTGGGTGGCCACTGATGATAGAACATCTCTGCATGCCCAGCATATGCTGTACAGTGTACACACAAAAAAAATATTTTGCTAAAAAACACTGCCTCCCACTAATTGTTTTTATATTTTCCCCTTCACTTCCACTTTAAATATACCTTTTCCTTTTTTTATGACTACCTGCGAATGGTAGTTCAATGCTGTAGACAAAAGGAAAAAAATTTTTTTTAAATCACCGGATCTGCAAACACAACGTAATGAATGATATCCCACGCCTAGAGACACAGGAAGAATCTGCTATTTTGTAACTTGGACACTTCTCTTAATATATAAATACATTCTTTCACGCACGAAACTTTAAGCTGTCAATGGGCTATTGTTTTCAAAGAGATTTCCTCTGGTTCACATCCTGAATGGCCGGTCAAGTGAGGAATGCTGTTATTCTCCAGGACAATTGTTGTACTGTGATACCTGCACATACAGTTTGAATGTATCATCAACAGTGTTCCTCAATGCTCTACTGTACAAACACACACAGATTCTGATCTATGTAAACACAGAGCATTGCTCTCTCACATCATCATAAAGCAATAACCACAGATACTGCAGCTGTGCCAGTGCTGTGAATGGAAAACTACACTAAATGAATATAATTTTTCTTCTTTGACCTTTAACAGATCATTGTTGAATTTTTATGTTCTGTGTTGCAGAGCCATGAAAATTATGCACATGCGGTCTCTGTTGAGTGAGTGAATACAAGAGAAGTTATAAACTATAACCAGAGTTCTTGTTATGGCCACAAAATATTATTAAGCTGCTATCTCTGTTGCTGGCATATAGCAAAAACTGTATTTGTATAGCCATCAGCATAATAAGCAAGCTCATCATACCAAGTACTGACTAAATAGATCAATGTGCTTTGCCAGTCTTTATACAGTATATGTGTGTTGATATTGCACAATTCATAAATTCTTGGCTGCACCATTATATATGACATTATGGATGTGTGTATTATGAATGTCCAAGTGAGTGATCACCAAGCTGGAATTACCCTCAGCCTAAGCCCACACAAACAGCTATTGCAGATCATGACCAGGGGGCATAGTCAGATTCCAGAGTATTATTATTATAATACAGGATTTATACAGTGCCAACAGTTTGCGCAACACTTTACAACATATGGGAAGACAGTACAATTACAATACAATACAAAAGGATTAGAAGGACCCTGCAATCTATAAGGAGGGGCAAATGATACAGGAGGTAATAACTGTGAGGGATGAGCTTATTAAAGAAGTACATTTACAGATTTTAGGCATGGCTCACACCTGGTCAATCCAACAACGTGTAGTGATTTGCACGTTTCTGTGCGCGATCTCAAGTTTGCATAATTGCACACAAACATGGAATAGGGTTGCAGTGGCAGTCTTTTCTAATGGCACCCCAAACACGCTCGGCAAATCGTGCGGTTTTGTGCCGCGTTTCTGCGTATGCACACAAACACGGCAGAAAAATGCGTCGCACAAAAAGATGTAGAAGCCTTTCTGCCATGCAGATATGACCCCATTGAAATCAATGGGGTCACATGACAAATGCGCATGAACGCATGTTCCCGGGACGAGTGAAATAGTAGTATGATCCGAAATAGTAATAGATTCTATAGCAGCCTGTTTTATACATTCCAGGTGGAAATTACTCATAAAGATTATGTCCAACCAGTTATCTGCTCCAGTTTTAATAAAATCCCTTCATTGTGTTTTTACAAGCATTCTGTTAACATCTGCTTTTATCAACTCCAGTATAGTCATTTGCTAAATAATAACAATCATTGCTGCACTGAAAATATCATTATTATGAAGACGTAGGGCTTTATTGCAGTGTTCTGTTCGTATACTCAAGACAGGTTTTGCAATAGCCTGTTGGACTGATGTGTGGGAAATCTAGATTATGAGCAGTGTAGAGGGAATCCTCAGTCACTGAGGGTGTGGACTAAAAGATAACATGACTCACACAGTGTCTGGCCAAACTTTCACTAGTATCTTGGGTGGACAATATGTGACAAGCTCTTTCAAATCTGTGGAAAATTCATAGGAATCACATTTTAAGCTGTTTGTTGATCATTTTTAAATGCATCTTCTGTGTGATGTTGTTATGATTAATCTAATTATAGCAAGTCATAAAAGTATTGCACACATCATTGTGTGAATTAAACAAAGTGCTAACCAAGCACAAAAATATAATCAATTCAAGATTCGGAAACTGGAGCACCCCTGTCCCTTACCTGGGACTTGGAGTGGGACACATGGAGCCTAAACTGCATCTAACCATTACATTTGAGCTACTAATAGCTCCAACACTTCATGTGTCTCTCTCAAACTTGAGATTATCCTTGAGAAGATACAATACCTGAGCCCACTACTTTCCTTAGGGTAGCCCGCCTCTATCCCCATCAACGGCTGAGCCTATATCAGGCTGATTTTACGTACATGCCTTGAAGTACATTATGCTGTTGTACCTCTTGTTTGGGGTATGCATTATTTTAATTGCTATTGATAGTTGTGTTGTTCTGAGGGAACTCTAAAGACCCTAGTCCTTCAGTATGGGCATATCTTGGTGCACCCCCATTAGAGGGTTGATTGCTACCAGCTATACTTTATTATTATTATCCTCCTAGCCCCAGGAGTAATTATTGGCTATGGGACCTTTCAGAACATTAGAAAACCCATTACTGTATGCTACCATGAATAATGGTTATCTAACTACCTTATCTAGCTGGATACCCTTGCTTTTCCTAGCATTCTTACAAAGGAGGAAGACTATACCTCTCTCACCTAATCAGGATGTTTAGAAAGCCTGTCCAAGTGTTTTATTTGCTTCAACGGTAATGTTCTATTAGAAATGTCACAAAATCTGCTTAAGGTTAATTATATCTTTGAAACCTGCTCAGAACCCTCACTAACCCTGACACCCCTTCAAACACCACTATCTAAACATGGTGGTGCTGTTCATTAAACTGCCCCATGTCACCATATTCTGACTCTTTACCCCAGGTAGGTTCCCACTAAGAGCTGTCTGGAATGGCCTAAGGGGTACCTTATATTATCCTCCCTCTAGAGACTCCCCTCTTAGCTCTCCACAACAAGCCAGAACCCAGCTCCCTCTCCTGCCTCCCCCTCTCCACAAACTCTAACCACAGCTTTCCCCCTGCCTAGACTTGTGTGGGCCCACCTCACCAAGACAATCCTAGTCTTCTCCTCTTCCCTAGTTTAGACAACCTCACACCTCCCCCTCCCCTTTTTACCTCCATTTCCCAGTAGAAAGAACCCTTCACCTTCTTTACCTTCATTTGCCTTCCTCTACAGCATTACCACTTGCAAATGTCCGACATCCGCATTCTCTTTCTTCACATACTGGGCTGGAATACCCCAACAATCAAATAATGCTATTTATTGATCCACAGAGACAAAAAGCCTACATAGCTTTTCTTCACGAAATGCCCCAAATGTTGGATAAATATTCCCAAATTATATAACTTTGGCTCACAATATAGGAACTATAGGGAAGTCAGCATACTTCTTGCTCACTCCTTACCTTGAAATTTACTGGATGAATACAGTGATAAGGAGGGATGAGTATTGATCTTGGTAACAACATTTCTTTGCTAAATGTTGGTACCATATTATACTGATGAAAACAGGTTGTCCCCTATTTTTCCCATCCCACAATATATAATTTAAATGTAGAAAATTAAAATGATTTTAATATTCCAGTATTTCAGCAGTTTGAACTGGTTATCAAAGTTCTACGTATGTTGTGTCATAATATTTAAAAGCAATTAAAGAATAGATCGTAGCTATGATTGGTTATGACCACAGTTCTAGAGAAGCAGAAAGCAACAGCGTCCTTGAATTCAAAAATAAAGAAACTTGAATTGTGACCTTGAAACATGCCTTCACACATCAGCTATCAGATTTAACCTTGTAATGTCTAGACTGGAATCATCTTGTTAGAAAACTAAACTAATACAGTTAAGAGAAAATGTTTGAAAGATCTTGAAAACTGAATGTAACAATCATACGCCACAATTGTCCTATAACCCCCAAACAGCAGCTGCCATACAAAGTATGTATTACATTGCACAATCTTTCAGCGTACCCGCAGGCCATATTTGTCTAAACAATAGGAAAGTAGTCAGGAACACACTACAATCCATACAATGTGAAGCAGCACCCACTTTATTGATCATGCACTTTTCTTCTCATTCCCTTCAAGGTGGGTGCCAGGTGCACTCTGTAGTGCACCACAGTTTTCTCAACTGCTTCAAGGTGTGATGTGTCCTAATTATTTTCCAATATTGGAAACTATGGTTTATTTGTATGCCCACTGACACCAGCTATGGAGCATATTTTTGCACTTGCTGACCAGCAATGTAAAGAACACTTTTACATACTTGTGACCACTGCACTCTGTACACTTCAATGCCCATAAAAGAGATTACAGTCTGTGTTCTTATTACACTCTGAATGGTTTTGATATAATATTTCATCTTTTATTTTCTGACTAAGCATTTCTCACTATGTTATATCTGCTTTTATTATAACATTCAGGGCAAGGGGACATAGCTCCCCACGTATACTCCCAGCACTAGCATAGCACCCCATAAAATTGTCTGAATCTTCACCTGCAAGAAATTCATAACAGAGTGGCTCAAATGGAAGAAATTCCATATTTTTGAATTGCAAGGTCAGAAACCTAGGCTTGAATACCACTGAAATGGTCTGGTATGATGTACAGTGTTTCAGTGGGCTTGGGTTAAGGACTTATTAACTGCTTTCTAAATGACTCTGCCATAGGCCAGCAAAATAGCCCCTGTACCATCCCCCGTGTTTCAAAAATGGGATGAGGGTTTTGTTGTTAGCATAAAATATTTGTGTGGGGCTCTCTTTGAAATCACTTTTGATTGCCCATATTGCACCAACTAAATTTTGTTGTAAGCTTTGTGATGCCACTGTCAGGTTGGATATTATTGTAGCATTAGGACCAATCACTTCTGCTGAAATATACTATATACATCAGACATATAATACATTAAAGGAGAACTATGAGGTGAGTGCTTTTCACTCATCCTCATAGTTCTAGTCGACCTGTGACAATGAGACTGTCACAGGTCGGCTGAGTAGATCGGGAAGTGAGCGAACACATACTGGCGTTCGCTCACTTCTCGATCCTGTCACGGCACAGAGCCGTGACAGGGGAGGGACTGGATTCCCCCTCCCCACTCCGATCCTCCAGCGCTGACTGGTGGAGCGGACAGGGGAGGGTACAGCTGGCTCTGCCTCTAGATAGGCAGAGCCAGCTGTCACTCATGCAGCTCGGCGGATCCAGACATAATTTTCGGGACCCGTTTCAGCTGGGGTGACTCAGTATACAGCAAGCTGTAGCTCGTGGTATACTGAGCTTAGGGTGACGGGAGGGCGCTAGTTTGTGTCCTCCCGTTACCCTTAGGAGAACTAACGGGAAAAAAAAATAACCCCATAGTTCTCCTTTAAGCCAAAATGGCAATTTAGGTTGTTAATACAAAAGAAAATGTGGCTCTTCATTAGGACACCTTAACTAGGACCTATACTAAGATGCCACCGACTTTTTACATTGTGACACAAAGCTCTCACAAAAAGGCAACTGGTTAACATTTCCATGTCAGCCAATGGGCTCCATCTGAATATATTTCCAGGAAATGTGTTGTTGCCATTCTCATTACATACACTGTACAAAAGCAGCACAATCAAATATATTATACATGCTACATTTACTTGGAGATATTCAAATGCATAAAGATAAAGAATGTTGTTATACCCTGTATTCCAACTGATCATTTGAGTTTTCCTGATGCCCAATAAATCTCTGTAGCCTTTATTTTCAGAATATGGACATTTGAAATACTTCATTTCTTAAAGGGTTATTTTGAATTCTATTGTTTACCTCAGCAAAAAGTAATTGAACAAACTCTTCAGTTTGTAGGTGTGCTATGCAGTATTGTCAGTGGAACTCAAGTCCATGTGGCTCCAAATGCTTCTGGTTATTTACGACTGCACTTTGCAAACAAACCTCTAACCAGAATTTGCAATGTTTTGCGTCAGTGTGCATGAACTGTGCACAGCATCCTACAAGGCAATATACTTACCCTTCAAGAGTGTGTGCTTTTTGAAGCCATATACGACACAATTCATTATTCTAAATGACAAATAATTGCTTCAAATTGTAGCAGAAAAAAAATGTTTGAGCTACAGGTGGCTTCTGGGTCAGTAATCCCTCAGAAGGAAACATGAACATCATCATCCTTTTCCCAGCCTAATTTATCACCTCATATTAGGAGTAGCATTCCACCAGCAGATGCTAAAACACATTCTGTCAAATGAATGGAAATTTTACATATATCACTGTGAATGCTTGTTAATGGCTTTTAGTTCAGGTACCTATAATTTGGGTTGGGCAGCCATCAAAGCAGAACTCCAGGCAGATATTATATACACAAATGAATGCAATGGAGGAGAAACTAGACTGAAAGAGGGATGAGCTCATCGGTATGCTGCTTCTCCTTTCACAGTCTAGTCACAGGGTGGGGAGGGGACCTGAAGTGTAACTAAACTGCAGCAAGTATGGTTGTGCTCAGTTGCAAAACTACAAATTCAGGACTGGATTGAGAGAAATGCAAATTTTCTTTTGGCAGGTAAAACAGTTCCCATATGTGTATTTAGCTTTGTGCCTTGAGTTCAGCTTCAAGCAAAGTAATATTTAGATGCCACTTTGCTTAACACTTCATGAAAAATAAGTTTAATAATAATAATAAAAAGGTGGCAACAAAAAAAATAGCTTTACAGCTTAGATTTCATCACTTTAAAAAAAAATATTAAACAGTTAATTACTGAATTCTGATTGGAGACCGAAAAAAAGCATCAATTGCAGAGCTCTTCGCTGTCATTGTCCCTGAAGACTTCATAAAAAAATCTAAAGGGAACTCTGTACCTCATTCGAAAAGATCTCAGTGTTCTCTCCCCATCGTGGCCTGCAGCCTCTTGACATTTGTTTTCACCCTTCTTTGCTTATGAAAAAGCTGGTCGATCAATAGAGGGAGCTGTTGGGAATCAGGATATTGGTGTCCATTTAGCCAAATGCAGAGCACTTTACCAAGTCCCAAGAACTTCCTTTAGTGGCAGCATCTTCAGCAACACAACTAAATATAGACAGAAACTGGTAGGCTGCAGGCCACAATGCGTGGAACACAACAAGTAAGATACAGAAGCACAATTAGAGATATCATGCAGACTACAGAGACAACATCAGCTAAAGTGCAGTTGAGTCACTTGCCTGACCAGTGGACTTAAGGTGCCCACACACCGTACGATAATCGTATGATAATCGCGGGAAATCCCGCCATCGTACGATTATCGTAAGGTGTGTGGGAGCCGTGCGACCTCTGCTACTGTAAGGTTGCACGACTTTTACCTTACGAACCTGTTTGAAAACCAGCCGACCATCGTACAATGTTCGGCTGGTTTGTGGCATGTTTGCAAAATAAATGTCGCACGGGCCGGTGTGCGCACACTACCCGTTCGGCATTGCGGTCATCGGAAGCCCGCCCCTCAGCAGGGCGGGCTTGCGATCATCGCAAGTACGATCTGCCTGTCCAAGATAGGCAGATCGTACGTTTTTTTAATTACCTTACAACCATCACAAGACAAAAGTCTTGCGATGGTTGTAAGGTGTGTGCCCAGCCTTAGAATGAGCATCATCACTCTGTCAACGTTCCCTGAGTATTCTACTCCTGCAAGCTGAAAATATTTAAACTGACAGTAAGGAGAAATGCTCTAAAGGCCAATGGGATTGAGAAAAGTGTAAATATAATATAGTATAAATCTCAAGCAGTTATATCAGCAGTATTTTAAAATATACTTGGCATAGTGCTCCAGCCAGTTCATTTTTCACTTTTGGATAGCACAGGGATAAATCAGAACTACTTTCAGCTTTGTATTGCTAAGTCTGTCCCCACTGGTGAGATTTCTCACTACATCCTGTCTCATGAGACAGCAGAAGATCTCAACATGAGATGCACAGCAATAAAACATTCCAGAAGAACATTCTTGCTCTTCTCCACTCTGCTAAGCAAAGTGCTTTTATTGCCATTTTGTCTTTGTATTAGTAAGAATAACAAGCAGCTATATGTGTTAATCCCTATATTTATATATCCAAAACAAAAAATGAAATGTAAAAGTGTTCTCATTGGAGGTTTATTGTAATGATCTTTTCCATGAGGATAGGTTTAGTAAAACATGATTTTTATTTTTGCCTGAAATTCCATGTTTTTTATATTTGTCTTGGTATAAGCTACATATATAAAATGCACAAACTTAAAGAACATTTTTTCAAGTTTGGTTTCCACTTTAAATGGGGGGGGGGGATGATTGGACCTATTTGTATATCACCATAATGCCATCATCTTTTCAGGTATAATAGCTTTCGTAGAGCAAGGCTATATGTTACTGCACTGTGTTATAATAGATGTTTTTTTTTCCCCTGTGATGGCACAGCAGGTGAAATGTCAGCCTAAAGCTCCCTGTCCTTGGGGAAGAAACTCCTGGACAGGGGACCACACTGTGCTGCTCCAAGCAGTGTCTTTAGTGAGCAACTGCTTTTGCATAAAACATAATTGCCAAATATCTCCCCATTTTGCAAATCATCCCCCGGGGCTATCCCACCAGGCAGTGGAAAGCACATATGTTGCCACTGCAGGCTCAATTGCATAAAAACACAAACTCAGTATTATATAAAGCTAAGTTTGCTATTTCCACTTAATAGATAAAACCAATGACACAGACTTTAGTGCAACTGGTAACAAGATCAAATACTTTGTCTTTTTACAAGTCTTCGCATTATGATTGATCATAGATTGAGTTATTATGATTTCAAATGCAATTTACATTCTAGTCCACCGTTGCCACTGCAGATATGTGCAGCATGTTTGTTACAAAATTTTGTAGCCATTGTCATGGTGACTGCCCCTGTGCTTGCTGGGTGTTTATTTCAGATTATGGAATCTAAATAGTAGGATAAAAAAGAATTCACCATGCATGTATATTAACAGGGGGAAAAAAAGATTGAAAGAACATACAGCATAGTAGCTTAAAAGAAAAAAAAAAATCTGCATTTGAATATTTACTAACCTTTCTATCTTCTGTCTCCCTGACATTGCCATGAATAAGTTTCTTCTCTTCAAAATCACAGGATCGTTTTAGCACGAATTGACAAGATGTGAATGACTTCGCTGGGTTTGTCAGCTCCAGGGACCTTGACGGATACTGGTGTGACATGGTCTTGCCCACATGTGGTATAGGTAGAGCAGTATGAATTGGCTTTGATCCTACAGCTGGCTGTCTTAACTTGGACGAAACGCCAAGCACCGACATACTTTTCTTAGAAGTGTTTCAGATCTACAGACCAAAGAACAGCAAGTTTGGAGGACTTTCCTGTAGCACAGTCCACACTCAGTGCATCATTTTTCTTAGGCTAGGATAAGTGAAAGTCTCTGCCATGTGTTTTTTGTAGGGACTAGAAATGCACACAGTTTCATTACGTGTCTAGGATTTTCTTCATCTTAAACGGTTTCCTGCATACACACACACAGGCTCTCCGCAGCCAGTCAGTTGCAGTGTAAGATTAAACACTCCTTTGGGGCGTGAGACTTTTGAAGGTAATGTTCACAAATCTTTGTGTGTCTGGGATTAAGCTTTATTCTCCACCTCTTTAATGGTATTTCAAGTATGGGCTTTCCCAGAATGAAAGCTAAGAACAAACCAGGGAAAGGAAAAAACATGAAATGACTTCTAACTGCAACTGTCAAAATAGCAAGACTCCAGCTCTTTCTGACTGCACTCACAGGGAGTCTGCATTCTTTCTCAGAAAAACACGCTTCTCTATTACCAGATAAAAAAAAAAAAAAGAGTGAGAGGCAGGACATTATGAGTGGCCAAAACATGCAGCTGTTAAACACGCTTTTTAGCCGGAAATATACTCTGCAAAACTGTTTGTTGTACTCTGTTGTTTCCTTCCACTCGTAAAAAAAAAAATGAGTTTAGTCTCTCCTGGAAAGCCAAAATAGGGTCATTCTTTTACAACAGTTCTTTGGTTTGTACTGCTTGACTTGAAATATGAATAAAGGGAATTACTATAATGGTTTAAAAAATGCTACAAAACTATACGCCCCTTAGCAAAGTGCTTTTTTTGATTAATATAGAAAGTGAATCGCGATTAAAGATATAAAGTCAAAATGTTTTTTAGCTATTTCAAATGCTGACGAAATCACTTACAGTGGATGTTGCTCCTTGTTGTTTAAAAGTTTTAGCTTCCTGCAGAATCGGCTGGTCCACTGAGCTCTGGCCCCAATATCCTGTTTTAGGGTGGCTGTTTTCCCTTGCAGGGTCATATGGAGCCACCCTTGTGTGTGCTTGCAAGATGTGTGTGTCTCCACAAACACACAGGAACAGCAAGGCAAACCACCCCCCCCTCCTACCTCCACCTTCCTCCCTTCTCCAAGCCTGTAGATGGACAGTTGATAGAGAGTGATCTGTCCCTTGTGACCTTATACTGGACAGAGCAATGTATATTTATTTTATCTGGATTCATTTTTAAATTAAAGATTGGGAGTTTAATGGTACTTTAAAGTCATTTAAAGGCACATTCTATGTTTTGCAAAACAATTTAATAAATGCACCCATTTTTGCAAAAACAATTTTTTGGCATTGAAGCCTACAAAGCATTGTAACTGTAGTCAGTGGATTGCATGAGCAATGTTTAGGCTCCTGCAGACTCTTCCTCCCAGGCCCTGTTCGTACTGAGGTTTGGACCTGGAGGAAGTTATCAATGGACTACAAGTCGTACATAATTCAAATAAAAACGGGCCAGCAGGGATAAGCACCTCATGAGTCAGGTAAGTGTTACTGACAACCAGTGATGCAGATAGTGCTGAGCATCCCCATAATGCTACAGCAGCTACAGCCAACAGCTTCCCTAACAACCAGTAATGCTGACAGTGGGGGCAGAGCCTGATGGGGATGCTGAGGTACTAGTTCCCCATCAGGTCCGCTTTGCTACTGATTGACAGCAGGAATCTGGTGGATTCTAAAGCCAATAGTCAGCCTTCTATTGCAATGGAACCCACCCACTGCCTACTATCAATCATCAGAAGAGCAAACCTGATGGTTAAGTAGTCCCTCAGTATCAGGCTCTGCCTACTAAGTCATGTTATTGGTTGCCAAGAGGCTATTGGCTTTGCAGGCGAAGGCATCTTAGCAACCAGTGATTCAGTCCTAGCCTCATTTAGCTGTTTTTCTGAATTTGGCACAAGACCTTTTAAAGGTCCATACTGCCAGAAAAGTGGTCCAAAGCCTTTACTGAATTGCCCCTATAGCAGGGGTAGTCTCCAGCTGTGCTGAAACTACAAATCCCATCATGTTTCTGCCTCTGGGAGTCATGCCGGTGGCTTGCAATGCCTTATGGAATTTGTAGTTTCAGCACAGCTGGAGAGCAAAGGTTGCCTACCCCTGCCCTATAGTGTAAAGCCAAAAGGTTGCAAACACACAGCCAGGGCAGTCAGACAAACACATAGGACAGAATTGCACAGTCAGGGCCCACAAGGGTGGTAATCTATGCTGGGTCTGGGAACTGTTGCTGTTCATTGGCTGCCTGGAAAAAGGAAGGAGGACTGCCTGCATTAGCTGGCTGTGTTCGGTAGCTATGATGTCCATGCCCGCTTATAGTCTGAATTGTTCATGTGATCCATGCTTTTCACCTCCCGGCTTCTACAAACTTATGAGCAGGAGGTAAGTTGATGTGGTCTTGCTCCGGGACCATAATACATGCGTGTTAATAAGTAGGACCTGGACGAGGGGGTTAGCAGGAGGGGCAGAGGCAGTCAGTACTGCAGTGTACTGATTGGAAGAGGAGACAGAGGCACGGTGACAACATGGTAACTCTACACAATACTGGCACACAGTGGTAAAAACAAAAATGCAGACCACAGGTCTTGATCGATGCTGTGCTCATTTAGTTTCTGATAGTCTGTCAACGATAGAGGTAAGGTAAGCCCATAAATGCAGCCTATTCCTTTGAATGGGCTGCCTACCACACTAAAATTGCAGCAAAGAAGTGTATGTATCTCTGTTTGTAATGCAGTGCACCACAATGTGTTGTTGAACAATACAAAGCAACTGTGTGGGCAAAGTGGGTTTCGTTGCCATTAAGAATGAATAACACTGCAGCCACTCTATGTGAAAACCACATGTTAGAGCGTGTTACAATGTGCCGGATGTGAAAAGAGCCTTAGGTCTGCAGGGCAACTACTGCATTCTATTCCTTATTTTCTATTGGTTGGGGTAGGTAGTACACTCCTGTACTGGTTGTGATTCCTCCAACAGTGACAGGCTGGTCAGACTGTGGGACATGAAAGGATCGCTGATGAAATGGACCAACTACAGGCACAGGAAGCATCAGATGCAAAGGTGCCCACACCTAGGCTTTTCATACAAGGCATGAATTTCAGCCAATTCCTAGTGTATTGGCCACATTTCTAGCTGTGGGGGCCTTGCAGGCACCACCCCACATAACCAACTTTGATTGAAAATTAAAAGGAGCCAGGAACATAGGAGATGCAGTCAGTGCACAGGTATTCAGACAGCTGTTTAGCATGGATAGGGGCATTTGATTACTCTTGTTCAGACCACCCCTTTTTCCCTTGTTTTTGCTAATTATATAACATTTTTTTCTTGCTAAGCATTTCTCATTATGCAATGTTTGCAGAATCCTAGGGGTTATCTTACTGCCACACTACAAGCCATACACCATGAACCTACACACACATTATTGGCCACGCCTCCAGGTGTTCAGCGGGTGATGCATTTTTCTTCTTGATACCTTTGTTTGCCAAAGTTTCTGACTTATTGTTTGAGGGGTGTTAAAACATTAATAGCTATATATTGGGGCATGTTTTTGTGGGTGTGTTCAGTAGGGTGTGCCCAGATTTTATTTGAGAAATCTAGTTATCTTAAAGTTTAGAAGACATTCTATTCTGTTTAGCTGTTGCATTGCTGCTGAGGAAAAATTGACTTGCCACATGGAAAGTCTGTTGTCTTGCTGTCAGTCTGAAGAGACTGACTCACAAGATTACTTACATTAAGTTGATCACTTTCACATATACAGTATATCTTTAAAAATACTTTAAAAAGCCCATAAATTGCCTTTAACTTTTGGCATGAACCAGCCTCTACAGAATTTCTCTGTGCAAGCAGTTAAAATCCATAGCCAAAGGAAAGAAAACCTAGTATATAATCAATTTAACAGAGTAATGGAATTCCTTAATCATTCTGACACAAAAGATCTGGCTTTCTCTGCTATACATTTATTACAAATTACATTTCTTAGGGGCATCAAAATGAGTAGTTTTCCTTTTCTTTGTCAGTAAAATGTTTTTATCATCAGTTCATAATGTCCTTATCAGAAAGTCAATTAAGACAGAGAGAGGATAGTCTATGTTCATTAATAAAAAGGGCATAAATGATGAAGTCCTGTTCTCTGAAGTCAGCATTCTTGATATATCAAAGCCTAATAGTATTTATGGGTGGCAGTGGTGACAATGGGGGCAATTCTGACATTTTTGGCACCACCACACAAGATGCTAGATCCAGGGCTATAGGATCATTGATAATGTTATGATCATATGACCAGTGGGAGGAGTTGATGCAGTTGGTTGAGTGAATCACTAGAGAGCACGAAGAAATGATTTAGGGAGATTTCTTAGTTAGTTCCTTTGGTGGGAGAATCGTTAAACTAATGGTGAGGTTTTGTGCTCAATACCCATTGGAGACATACATTTTAACCTTGAGTGATATATGCAATATATTTTATAGTATAAACAGTAGTGATATGCCGAACACCCCAGTGTTGGGTTCGGATTCAAACTTTAGAACATGGAAAAGTTTGAATTCAAACTCGAACTCAATGCAAGTCTATGGCGCTAGAACTTTGAAAATCAATTGTCCCCTTTTTGAAGGCTTATTGGCCATGAAAAGGGTATGGAGATTCGGGTACTGCCCTGGGGGACATGTGCCATTAAAAAAAACAGTTTTTAAAGGAGCAGTGGTTTTAACATCACTTAAAGTGAAACAATAAAAATAGAAAATTCCTTTAAATATCCTGCCTGGGGGTCCCATTAAACTGCCTGTAAAGTGGTACATCTGAACAATGTATAGAACATATACATTGCGTGGGGTTCCCCCTCAAAGTCATACCAAGCCCTTAAGGTCTGGTAGGAGGTTTAAGGAACCCCACTCCAAAAAATTGGGAAAAAAAGATGTGGGGTCCCACCTAAAATTCCCAACCAGACCCTTGATCTAAACACCGGCCTGGCAGGGCAGAAAATTCATAATTTGAAGTAGGCTCAATGAGAGGACTTTATTAAAACTGGAGCAGACAAAAAGTGGAGCAGCTGTGCATGGCAACAAATCAGCTTCACTTTTTCAATATTGAATCTTCCCTGAACAAACTGAAGAGGGAAGGTGATTGGTTACTGTGCACAGCTGCTCCAGTTTTTGTCTGCTACAGTTTTGATAAATCACCTCCAATGTATCCACTTGAATTTTTGTTGCAGATTTTCCTCTTTGCCATGCATTGCTGCACCCAACAAGACACTACTTCAAAGTGGGTGCTTCAGTCAGTGGAGGAAACACTTCAAGTCTGCCATTTTGAAGTTATCTATGGGCAATAGCTACAATATTATTTTATTAGCACTCTTTTCATAGAGCTTTTTCATAAAAAAAAAACCTTTCTGCCTCCAAAAACATACTTGGTGATTCAGCTATAAGATCATTATAACACCACTTTTTTAAAGAAACAAGTGGATGGCACTGAAAGACAGTGTTCGGAGTACAGAATCAGACCAATAAAGTTACCTCCCCAAGAGAACAAGCTGTACAGAAAACACCCCAATGTTTATTCCATCTCCTTCACCTTAGGATGTCCTAGTGTTTACTTGTAAAAGTGCAATAGCCATATATTGCAAAGAAGGATGGTATAAAGGCTAACAACATCTAAAATTCTTGTCAGCCACTTATTTACAATGGGGGGTGGGAGGGGGGGTGCAACGATGCATCCATTGTGAAATGTTCTTAACCATTGTCTGCCTTTTAGACGTGATGGTAAGAAGCACTGTAGGTGGATGTGCTGTTATAGGCAATATGGAATTTACATATAATATTCATAATATTGTAACCAGTGGGAGCTACTAATAGCAATAAAAACCAAGGATTCTAACCCCTTCTCTTTTAAAATAAAAAAAAAGTAGATCTCTAAATTAATTGTAATTTCTAGGCGTATTTTAGACCATACAAAATTATAGACATTAGCCGTAAGTTATTTATGATCTCTATTATCAGAAAATGCATGGGTTTGGGGGGTATTTTAATGATTATGTCTGTAACTTGGTATATTACTGATCTGTGTGGAAACTCTCGGTACAGCCTGGAGTGCTAGAAGTGAGCTGGACTATATCAGAAAATGTGGGTTTCAGCACCCTGGTGCAATCCAGCCAATATGTGATTTTGTTATTACAGGATGTTTGTGTTTATTAATAAAGTGTTAAAGCTCAGTAATGCTTTCTTCGACATCTAAACAAATGTAACAAAAATGTGATTTATCTATTTTTAAGCATTGGGTTTATATCTAAAAAATGTGCACGTGGACAGGTATTGATAGCTATCTTCTCTCTATATCTGGATGGTATTATTAACATCCCCTAGCTATCACACGTACACAACCCTACACACAGCTAAACGTGAATCCTACGCTGACTGTTTAAACTGATAATGGCTTCCTGTGGTAATTGCAGTAGTTAAAGATTGTATCCGGAAGCTAAGATGTAAAGTAGTCTTCATTACTGGAACATAACTTAACTCTTGTCATCATTCATCTCAGAAGTAAGCACTAAGGCCTGCTGAGGAATTTCTGTCTTGATGTGGTTTGTTCAGTGGTAGAAAAACTAATGACTAGGGATGAGCGAATAAATGAACTGTCAAACCCATCGTGAAGTCTGCAAATTCAAATACCGATTGAAATCTGGAGGGGGAGGGGTCATATCTTGGAAATCAACACTGGCCATTTCCAAGGCTAGTATCCAAGTATATAATAAAAATGGTGAGCTAGGCACTCCTATGTGGACAATGCAAAACAAAAAGAAAATAAATTACAGAATAATGTACAGTGGGGGAAACATTTTAATGTGACCTCGAGGACAACATAGGAAAAACACCAATCCTTTATCTTACATGCTTGGGGATGCGTTTAAGATGTATGTGGTAATAGAGAACAGTACAATGCTCACAGATAGTGTCAGCTACACCGTATTCTTGTATCACATACTGAATGTGTAATTTTGTTTTACTGTTGCATTATTGCTAGACCTAAATACAACACCCGAATCTTATTCTGAAGAGACAGTGAATAGAAAGAGTTCAGCAGTCTTTTTTTACGGAATCTGTTGCCAGCAGCACTGTTGTGGTCTGTAGTCTCTGCCTGCAGCGTATCAGGCAATTTGGGTATCACATTCATGAGGCAATACATAGTAACTACCCCAGGACCAAACCGAAAGCAGACAGTTCTTACTGACAAGGAGATACTGTGGTTCCTGAGATTTCCGGCTGCGTCTGAACAGTTCCACTCACTCATCTATCCCAGTTCTCTCTTGAGAACAGTGATCCTGCTTCAGCCAAGTGATTTATCATGAGTCCAGATCCGTGACACTGATCCGGCACTGCTGGCAAGGACTCTTCAAGTCAACTCTATTTTCTTCCCAAGCATCCTCCTAATGCTACCACTGAGTGTATTTATCTTGTTTTATAATAAAGTGTTTTGATTCTATGCACGATCAGGGGGTCTGTCCGTTTCTATCCTTTTTTCCACTCGTTTACCAGTGTTACCGTCTACATACTTCCACTGCCATCACATGTTCCTGACGGAAGAGCCATACACTTACCTGTATTACCTGCGGAGACCAGCATTATGCCCCTCCACACCAGCCAGAAAAAATGCATTGTATCGTGTGTGTGAGTGCCCATTAACATCAGATTTGTATTAATTTATTATCATTCTAATAGATAATGTGTTAGGTGTTGGTTTTGTTTTCTTTTTGTTGTTTCAGGATTGGTGGATAATCTACTCCTGCATTCTAGAGCAGCATACCTGAGCCTGACTTTTGTCTTTCCTTGAATTCACACTGTGAGCCAGTGGTCATTTTTCAGTGAGGAAATATATAGCTGCACTACAGAGCTCAGTGGGAGCTGCACTTCAATGCGACAACTTGGCAGCACCAGGCATGCACTCCTCCTTTCTTTTAGGCCTCATTCACACTTGCCGCATGCTCGGACATGTGCAAAATTGTGTGCTTTTACTAGCATTCACGCAATGCACAAAAAGCACATGTCACGCTTGTGGTGCCAATATTTGTTAATTGCACCCCAAACATGGCAAGCAAGATGCGTGTTTTGCTGCATTAATGCGAAAATGCGCAGTCATAAAATGAGCAAGGCACGCAGCTCAAACTGCTGCATGTGTGAATGGAGCATGAATGCTGCTAATGCATCCTTTTCCTTCTCCTCAATGGCACATATCGGAAATGTGTTATGGACTCTTAATGCAACACTTTCCAACTCCTCTCCAAGGTAACATAGCAGTCATGTTTTTGAATCTGATATTGCCCCCTTTTCCTCCTCCTCCTTATCCTTCTCCTGAAGGGCACTTTTGTTTGGGCCTGCTAATGTGCCCTTTTCCTCCTCTTCAAGGGGGCACAACAGACATTATTTTGCCCACAAGTCCATATGCCAGCTGCCATTATTTTGCAGTCCATCAATGAGGCAGCAGGAGGTGGAGAATCAACATGGGGAGGAGTCCTGGCAGCGAGGAAGACAGGAATCAGGAGTGTTAGGTGCTAAGGGGTGGGGAGGATGGCTGGGGTGTATCCGGTGAAGAGGAGGGTTGAGGTGCTGGTGGTAAGTTGGAGAAAGGTTGGAGTGCTGGCGGTGAGGAAGTGGAGGAAAATGGTGCAGGTCTTTAAAGAGGATATTTCAACCCTCCCCAATACAAGTGGAAAATATGCAGAATGCCCTGCCACCATCCTATAGGAAGCCCAACATGCCCCAATTTGAGGATGTGATCCGCGACCACCACTTTTCCTGATGGTGCAAGGATCCCCGTGCATTAAAGTCATATCTAAAGGGGGAAAACCTATGGCCATAAACTGTCTGCCTATCCACAATGCAGAGAGAGGGAAAGGAAGCAGCATATGGAGGTGGGAAATCCTACAGCCAAGGGGAAAAATTAAGTGTAAAATCCTATGGCCATAGGCTGCCTCCACTTCCCCTAAATTCGTTTATTTTGTGCAGGTATATTTGATTTTATTTGATTTTACTAAGTTCTTTTTTTTATTGTTGTTGACATAGGTATAGCTGCCCTGTGTTTGCAGTATATCAGCAGCAAAAAGGTAAGACCGGAACCCTACAGCCATAGGCTGTCCACCCTTCCCCAAATCTTTCTTTTTTGGTTGAACATATCAGAGGTGTATGGGTTTTTTTCAAGACCGTGGGTGGTGAATTATGCAGAAAGTAGCGTAAAGGCTGACAAAGCCTTTCCTTTTTATTCCTTCCAGCAATACCATCTTGTAGACAAGAGTAGAAAGTGGAAAGTCTCTAATGTGTTAAAAAGGCCATTTCTGAAAAACAGGGAGAACCAGATTGTTACAGAAATATAGTAGACTGTTTGTGGTAGCTGCACGTTCAAGAAGGTGTGGATCGTTACAATGGCTGAGGTGCAGTGTCTAAGCACAACACATTTAGGACTATACCAGAGCAGCCCATAAGGAGTCATTAACTTTACTGGTGGGTGTTCCAGGTTGCGGCCCTCAGACATACCTGTGCAGATGGACACTGACCAGAAACAGAACCAGAGTGTGTGATACACTGTTTTTAGGTAATATCAGAAACAGGAACAGGGAAAATGTTAGGGCAGGCAGTAAACAAGTGAAGTTAAATGCAAGCCAGTAAACAGAGAAAAAGGAACGCAGGAAACACATGGACTGTGGGTAGGAAATAAATCTAATACTCTGACAATAGGTGTTGGTCCAAGCATAGCTAAATAGTGAGCTTGATAGACAGGCAGGACAGGGATTCATCCTGAAACTGCTATGTAAACTAGCATGTTAGTTCTGGTCATGCCAACACCTCCCAGTCCTAGAACAAAGCATGCTGCAGCAAGAGAGGAGAGACAGCATGCTAGTAGAACCACAAGTAGCAGCTCGGCTTTGCTGCTGACCTGTGACAGTAATTAGGTCTTATTAAGAGGAATGAGAGACCAATGGTTTTCTAAACAAGAAAGAAAGGGCAGAAACCTAAACTTTCATGCCGAGAGCCAAATGCTGGTCTGTACCCGGCAATTTTCCCACTTCTCTATTTTTTTTACAGCATCTACAGATTAACATTTTTATCTTTTAATTATTATTATTTTCCTCATAAGACCATTCCTGCTCTGTTTAAACAAACAATAAGGATGGGGACAGCAAGGTTGTAAGTGAAACATTTACAAGTGATCATATCTCTTGAATTAAAGGCATACAGCCTTTTCTGGTTGCAGCAGACATATATACCTAGTAGAGGTGCACCGAAATGAATTTCAAAACCGAAACAAAACTGAAATGAAAAAAAATGTCAGGCCGAAACCGAAAATGTATTTTTTCTAACCTTTTCAATTTTTTTTTTCAGATCCCTGATATTTCCTTTTTAAAATAGAAGAAGAGATTGAGGACACAGAGCCTCCTGTGACAGCACTGCAAGCTGTATCTGGCCACATCGCTCTCCCGTTCTGTGACAGGAGGCTGAAAGGTGCGGGGAGGAGAGACACTGGCCACTCACAGCGCTCTCCTCCTGCAACGCTCGGCCGCCTGTGACAGTTTCTCTCCTCCCCTCTGGGACACAGAACAGCACCCAGCGGGGAGGAGAGAAAGAACGGATGCATCGATATATCGGCCAAAAAATTGCACTTTCAACATTTTGTCAAAAGTGCCATTTTCGGCCGATATGTTTCTGCGGCCGATATATATCGCTGCATCCTTAATACCTAGGGAATGATATCGCTATGGCTCTACATGGATAACAAAGACATTCCACTTAAACCAAAGGTAACCACCAGCAACTGGGAGACAGTTGTAGAGCCAAAGGAAATCTCACCGCTCCAACTCCTTAGCCACCATCAGGACTCCCCAGGTGCTGGTATAATAAGTGCATCTCCACCTTGGAATGTAGTAGTATACAAACAGACCGCACTATCCAGAGAATTCCAATACTTCAGACTTTATTGAAATTCACATCAAATCCA
This sequence comes from Nanorana parkeri, assembly GCF_000935625.1. Classification (NCBI taxonomy): domain Eukaryota; kingdom Metazoa; phylum Chordata; class Amphibia; order Anura; family Dicroglossidae; genus Nanorana; species Nanorana parkeri. The sequence goes on from NW_017306313.1 coordinate 1,069,528, forward strand.
GTATAACAGTGAATAAAAGTATACAAAGCAGCAAATATCAGCACCGCAAACCCCCAGCCAGCTACATCCTCTCATATGTTTCACCCGTAGGCTTATTCATAGAGGTCCTCATGTGAACATGTGAGAGGTTGTAGCTGGTTGGGGGTTTGCGGTGCTGGTATTTGCTCCTTTATACACTTTTATTCACTGTTATACTGGATTTGCTGTGAATTTCAATAAAGTCTGCAGTATTGGAATTCTCTGGATAGTGTGGTCTATTTGTATACAACTGGGAAACATTGACAGAGAATTGTCAGCCTGTAAAAGCAAGTACACTAAGGCCCCCTTCCATACTACTTGTTAACACTTGTAAACATGCGTATTGTTTTTGTGACTTTCACTTCATGTTTACCTTTCAATTCAGTGAGCTGTCTAAGCAAACAAAGAAGTACATGCAGCTGTCAGAGCTGTGAGTGTTACACAATTTGTGTTATATCCAAAAAAGCAAAAAACTCACCACTCCAATTCCACCAGGTTGCAGATCAATATAGACATTGGGTCCAGGCTGCAGTGTGCTCCCACTCGTCAAACAATATCTCTCCAATCACCTGCATGTAACCGAGGTCCATAAAAATCCAACTTTATTGTAGTAAATTCCATGCAAAGCTCAAAATGCAAGGTATACATCACCATAGTATCTCTCCCACTTCAACGCCTCTCTCGCGTTTCACCACCTGGGCTTAACCATAGAGGTCACACAATTTACGCATGTTTACGTGCCATGTTTGGGGTGCACATCCTTTGCAGAAGACGTGTATCCAAACCTCTGTCATTGTCCTTAGTGGTGAGACAAGTTGTTTTACATGCTAGTTTGTGAGTGTGCCATGATGCCTTTCTACTGTTCTAATGTTTGGGGTGCATGGCACGTTGCCATTAACAATGAATAGCACCGTGTATTTTGCAAGTGTAAATGGGGCCTAACAAAGACTTTCATATAAGGATCACCAGGGATGATCTTATTGAAAGCTAGAGCTTTAAAAATAAATCATGGCTTTTTAAATGAACATGTTAAAGATTTTGAGATGAGTGGGTTTAGATCTACATTAAGGGCTGTGGCGTTGTTCGCACCATACTGTTGTTGCAGAGGAGGATGGCGTAGTGAATGGTAAGGTGTATTATATAGCCCAAGTTATGCCTGTAGTAGAGGAGTCCTTGCTGAGAGGACCAGTAGGGAGAGAGAGTGATGTAGGATTTTATTTTAAAAAATATATATATTTTTTTATTTACCAAAGAATATCTCACCAAATACAGGGATCCAAAATGGACAAATGTGTACTGCAATACCTAAAAAAGAGCTTTCATAGTATTGAACTATATATGCAATGGACCCAGAAAATGGCAGTCTTCCTTATAGAATCAAAATGCAACCTATATTGACAGTTACAGTGTATGTTGTATCTGAATTAGATACCCCCTAACAATTAAGCTCTAAGAACTTTCAAATTGTCCACAACATATATCCTGCACAAAAGATTTCCACAAACATAAGACTATTGCAAAATATTCAAGTATGGCAGATGAATAAAATGTTATTGAACAATGCTTAGAAATGTGTCCAAATGACAAGCCAGTTAATGTATTCCAACATATATCATATATATGACATAATCATATAACACTTGTCACCACAACTTATCAATATAAAAAAAAGCTGTATGCCACAATCAACACAGATGCTTAGATATCATCATATAGGCTTGAAAGTTCCAAATAATAAGGAATTTTCCAGAGTAACATGCCCCTTGGAGCCAACCACACATACTTGCGCAAATCCCACTAATAGCAAAAACAAAGTCTAAAAGTGGAGGATCTAGAACAGATCAGCTCCAAAAAGAAATAACCCTGAGCAGGTATCATTTTAAATATTGACAATGACAAGATCTCATTCAGTAGTAGGATATACAGGCATTCTTATGTCAACAGTATATAACAGTATATATTGTGTGTTGACAGCCACTAAGCAGGAAATTCCATCAGTTGTCTTGTGCAGCCATGGGTGATATGCTTAGAAAATCATATAAAGTTACATAGCCACAGAGATAGGGTAAATTAATTGTGCCAACTGTACAATCACTGAGCTCAGAGTACAGGTGAGCAGGTGCAGAAAGTGTTTTTTTGCCTCCAGAGTAATATACAGGAGTAAATCTAGCTTGTATCAAAAGCAAAGTTATTATCAGACACCAGTTTCAATCTAAAGAAAATCGGGATGATAAGGGTGCATCTTTCCCACATCCATAGTGCAAACGCAGGCTTGAAGTAAGTTCACCTGCTATAGTGCAATGATTTTAAATGAAGTATTGCACTACACAGCATAGTAGCCAGAAAAGGGGGTAACAATGCAACTGGGTGCACTCTACACACATATAGTCTATCCCTTGCATATTGTATTTTATGAGGCAGATTTATTCATAGCTTGGTTCATAAATTTCCCTCTCTAAGCTCAGAAGCAGAACTAATATATCCCTGACCACTTCTTACAGATTCACGTGCTTAATACTGGCACAAATAAAAATACAGCTCAGCTCCCACATAAACATTTGTAAGACTATCACAGTTGGGTGTCCAGGACTGAATAACTGGATTTGTGATAGCCTTAGGCCCCATTTACACCTGGGACTTGTAGTACGAGAGCAGAAACATGTGTTTTTGGTCCCACAGAGATTTAAATGGTAATGCTTGAAAAAGTTTGAAAAAGTGTGTTTTCCAGGTGCTCCCATTAAAGTTTATGAGGCCGCAAACACACGATTCTGCACCAAAAGAAGTTGATGTAGTTCTTTGAGTTTCACGACAGGTGTCAAGCAACACGAAGCTTAAGTATGAACAGGCCCATTGAGAATAATGGGGAGAATTATTGTTTTACCATTAAGCCTTTTCAAATACCTTTGGTCATGCTATATCTATTTGGGTTACTACTTGCAGTTTTAGTGGAGACCAGGTCTCCAGCAGAATTCGATTACAAGCAAGCCTCAGGGGCAGTGTCCCAGGGTGAGTGTGGAAAAGCTCAAACAGCAGATCAGGTTGCAGGGGCTGATTCTGCAGGAAACAGTCCCAGGAAGGAAGGCTTCTCACGGTCGAAGGAGGTGAGTAACTGCAATACGCAGAGGGTTATTGCCCTGCATTAACAACATTAGTAGGACCCTGAAGAATTGAAAATCCTGCAGTTTTATCATGACAGTATGCTTGAGGGAGGAGGAGCAGCATGACGTTTCCTCAACAGGCGGCTCGGAATTCAACTGCTGGATCCACTGCAGGGTCAATTTTGGCAAAAAAATCTGTCTTTCACTTGTTTTTTCCTGCGCTGCATAACCATCCGGAAATGAGACCATTCCAGGGGCGGACTGACCATATGGGCATTCGGGCACTGCGGCCGTTAAGGTGAGAGAGCAGCATCAAGGAGAACGCAAGGCAGTGGCTATGCCCCCGCCCCGAGAAAGTGTCAATCCCTCTCTCTGCCAGCGCTCTGCCGCAATGGTAGGACCGCTGCATGTACGGCCGGCTGTGCAGGGATGGAAAGGCTGAATCTGTCACCTGTCAGGTCTGTGCAACCTGGCGGAGCCACTACCGACACAGCAGGCACCGCCAGGCAGCACATCCTGCTGTGTGGGAGAGGAGCTTCTCCTGCACTCCCTCCTGTCCCCTGGCCATCAAGAAGACGAAGGGGGGTGAAGGCTGGAAGGTGGGGGGGTTGGGGTGCTGTTGCTGGTGGTATCAACCAGTGCTGAGTTGCAATATACGGCAGTCGGGCACTGCCCAAGGGCCCGCGGCCGAGAGGGGGCCTGTCACTGACATCCCCCCGCCCCTTGTAGCCCGCATGGAAGGAGACACTGCTGTGATAAATCGGCGACGGCAGTCCCGCCCTCCTCCCGGGTCCTCCGGACACTGCCGTTGCCGCTTTGCAGTCTTCTAGTTTGACGCATCCCCTAGTTTGACAGCGCCGGGGCTGAGAAGAGCCCAGAGGCAGGGGGCATGTAACGCTGGACAGAGGGCGGACCTACCGCCGGCTGCACGAGAGCCCC
>NW_017306313.1:1073721-1131651 GCF_000935625.1 Nanorana parkeri
CCATGTAGGCATCACTGGAGGATTTTTACTATTTACAAAAACCCTGACTGTAACCTGTTGAGCTGGAGCTCGTCGCAGGTACGTGAACTTAATGCCTTGATATTTTTTTTATGAGCTGTAAATGGGATGATTTTAATTTTTTAGGCTCCATTCACATATAGCGTTTGCTTTTCCTGCAGGGTTTTGCATGTGGAAGACCACACGGGACGCAAACGCTATATGTGAAACAACTGCACGATTCTGCTCATTTGCGGCCATTATATAGACGCAAACGTGTGAAATCCGCCGGATTATCGCGCTTGCACTATTTTGGGGCCCGCGTGGTTTCCGCAATAGTCTGAACAATGCAAAAAGTGCATTGTTTTTTTTCTGTTTAGAGCGGCTCCGCGTGTATTCATACAGGTTAATATGCACGGACAGCCGCCCCAGTATGATTGAGCCATTCACACTGGAGCGGCTGTCAGCACGTATTCCGCTGTACAAATACGCAGGGAGCCCCTCAAAACAGAAAAAACAATGCACTTTAATGTGCATTGTTCATACTATTGCGGGGACCGTGCGGGGGGCTTGTGGGTGGGGCATGTATGTGGGTGGAGCACAAGGGCCCCCCATTATCTTGTATTGCCCGGGGGCCCCATGTGTTCACAGTCCGCCCCTGGACCACTCTACACGTTCTTGTCACCTTCATTACCGTTCTGCACTTTCTTTTTACCACCATGCTTGCGCTGCACTTAATTTGTAGCCATGCTGGATTGAATACTGTAATAGTGCACAGTACTGTGCTATACAGCACACAAAAAAACTTCACAGTAAGTGTGCACAGCTCTGTCTGCGACCGCGATCTCAACTAGAGGAAGCCACGACCACGTGTCAGAGCGGGGAAGATGGCTGCGGTCGTGTTCATTATCCGATGCAGAGTTTGCGAACGGAGGCAAAATTTTGCCAAACTTCCTGTTCGCGGACAGAAGCGTTCGTGAACCGAGGTACCACTGTACAACCAAAGGCTTGCTGGTTATCTAAAGTTTGGTTTGTTAAAGTGTGGCTACAAGTTATTATTCAAAACTAATTTCAGTAATAAAATATATTTTGCCTTCATAAGAATTTTTTTTATTCTAGCTGAACTATAAAGCAACCCAAAGCACATAGTAGGAAAACCATTTTTATTTAGGCATAAAAATCCACTGTTTCTATTTCCCTATTCTCTACTTTAGATGGATGATATTCCACATAAAATGCAGAGCAGAACGACTTAATGATATTTTGTTTTTACATGTAAATAATTGTGGCCTCTGGGTAGCACTTGCTAAGTGTTAAAAGGACAACCTGCTCTGACGGAAAGATGTTAATAGGCTTCCACAAAGTCCCTGGTATAATCTTAGTGGCAAATTAATGCTTTCATCTTACAATGGAAACCACTGCTTTGCAGACCTCTGGCACAAACCTGTATTTGGGTCAGTAAAAAGGATTTTTTATGTCTCAGCTAAACTGGCATTTTCTACTGGACTGAAATAAAACACAAACTATTCCATAAGGTTTCCATTGGCTCAAGGAGAGTGTAACATCTGGTGGAATCATGAGGAGCAGGTTTTTGGCCTAGACTGGCAGCATAAGAAGCTCAGGGAATAAAGCCTCACAAGGAAATAGACTTTGATGTCACTCAGCATATATGTATGGCATTACTAACAATAATATTAATACCATAAAATCAATGAACTTTATAAACATGGCAAAGAGCAATAGATGTGGGGTTTGTGTTCAGAATTGCTAATAAACAACAATATGCTTGGTGCTTTCGCTCAAACAGATGTTCTTCCACAAAATATGTAGATTTTTCTAATAATTACAACTATCATAAGGTTTAAAGTAGATGGCAATAACTATAAGCTAGTAGCTGTAAATAAAAAGAGTCTTTCTGCTCTGTTTACAATGGTTTTTCAGTGTCACAATAAGAAACTAGAAAAAGCTGCTGAGAGATATGAAGCATACAGGTGAAACTCGAATAATTAGAATATCGTGCAAAGTTAATTTATTTCACTAATGCATTCTTTTCTTTTTATTCTTTTTTTTTTCACCTGTAGGTATGAAATGAAGGCATCTAAAAGGTGCCTGGCCAACCTTTCCTGCCTCTTCCATATTCCTGCTGGTCAGTGAGGTAGCCCACCACAGAGATGGACCAACAGGAATGTGTGAGGGGCAGGAGGTAAAAGTAAGCTGCCTACCCGCAAGAGTCAGAAAGGTCTGGCATTTGGACAAGAGAGGATACTGAAAGCTGTTGCGGCTTATTTCATGTCTATTAGTAGCTTTTGTTTTTTATTTTAACTGACAGTCTCCTGAATAGACAGTGTGTCCGGATAGCCCACCCAAACTCTACGTCCGCAAAGCATGGTATACTCATCTATCCGTGCTGCTTTTACACCTCCGTGCTCTATCAGAGCCCTTGATCTGTTACCCTAATGGAGAGGAGCTTTAAAGTATAGGGGAGCATGTGACCACCCGCATGTGCTCCAGCCCGAGCAGCCAAAAACTGTCATGTGATGGAGCAGTAATGTTATCCACTTGGGTAAGCTCCTACACCACCCGACAACAGAGCTTACCCAGAGTGGTCCCATGTATCAGGGAGGTGATGTTGGACCATGGATGGGTGAGTGTACCTTGCTGGGGGGAAGGGGATCAAGAAATACTGTCACTTTGTCCTGAATGGGTAAAATGTTAGTGTAAATGTAAGCTTAAAGTGACATTAAACCCTCAGATTTTTTAACATAAACCAATAGTGTAATGTGCGCCTTACTGTAATCCATGGTAGTTTCCCTTCTCTTTGCTGCTCTTCCTTTTTAAATCTGTATCTCTTCTCATGCTGGGCAGAACTTCTGTTTTGCAGCAGACTGCCTTGTCTGAGGAATAGATACACGGTGTCTGCGTATACGTTTCTATGGGCTTGTAACCTGAGCCAGCACTACAGGAAGAGGCCCTGAGCTGAAAAGGGAAGTTCTCCCCAAGCATGAGAAGACATGAGGTTTTAAAAGGAAAAGCAGCAAAGAGAAGGGAAACAACCATGGATTACAGTAAGGCACACATTACAGTATTGTTTTATGTTAAAAAATCTGAGGGTTTAATGTCACTTTAAGGTTATGCCCAACCAAACATGCACTAGCAAAGCTAGAATATCCACCTGTTGGCTGTCTGAATGCCTGAATAGTGAATGCATCTGACTGGATGCAATCACTGTTTGACCAACAGTTTCCACTTGGCTCTTTTTCGATTTTGTAATCAGTGTTTATTAAGCCCAGTATGGCTAGCATTGGCCTTATGACAAGTAAGCTTCAACTCATCTAGACTTGTTATTGATATCTTGGCTTGCAAAATTTGAAAGTACAATATCTTTTTCAGAAACACGGCTGCTGAACAGGTTATAGCAGTATGTATATTATGTAATAATGTAAATAATAATGTGGATATTCAGAGGACATTAAACTATGTGCACAGCTTTTGCACATTTTTGTACAATATCTTATTGCTCATTGAAATACTGACCTTTCAGGTAGTTATTTTATAGCTGTGGGTCCACCATTAAAAATCAATGATAACTGGCCACAGCATGATTCTGTGTACATTTGTTTTACTTTTAATCTGTCAGATTAATCCCCTAAAAACTGAAAATGCCATCATTGAAATGCTGGTTCAGTTCGAGTTTTTAAAGCAAATCATTAGTTTGCATTCATATCATAAAAACTATGTACTTGCTGCACAAATTGCCACACAGCTATTATAAGTAATTTCTCATAAATTCTTGATGGTTGATATCCTCCCTTCTCTCTGTACCACTTCGCAGCAGTGACTCTGTGCCATGTAAATTTGGTTGTTATAAAACTGTAGAATAAAACATTTAAAAGATAAGAAGAGTTATTGCCCTTGATTTAGTGCTCACTCACATGCATATTTCACTGTCCTCTGCACAGCTATGTTCCCACTTGCAAGGTATCTAATGAATGTGGTCATTTTAGGTTTTGCCTGGTCATTAGCCTTTGATTGATATTTATAATTGCTTCAGATTATCCTACATACTGACAGAGTGCTGAAAATTATGCTAAGGGGGTGATTTACTAACATAAACACACGCACGCACTAGGTGCGTGTGATTTTTACACAGCAAAACGTATTTATCAACCAAAAAGTCTCTAAAAGCATATTTCCACTAATGCCTTATATGGAAAAATCATGCACATGATGCATATATAATGCTGCTTCACAGTTTAGACAAAAATGGTTAGCTCATGCATTTACATTCCTGCATTCATCAACGCAAGCAACACAACGTAGAGCTAATTTACACAACATCACCTTGCAATTCAGGGCAGGGCTTTGCACAACACACCTTCTGGGTGTGTACACACTACAAAGGTGTCTAGATTCCACCAATAGATCATGCTGGGAGGGAACACACTACAGAGGTGTATACATGTTCGTGGTGTATTTATAAGGTTAGTAAATCAACCCCTAAAAATCACTTCATCTCTTAACGATATTGGAATATGTATGGACAATCTAATTAATACTCTAAAACAGTAGCATACCTAAAATTATTTGACACTCAGTTCATCAATACACACAGCAGACTTTTAAGTTACCCAGAGGGGCTGAGAGATGTCAGGAAGTAAGGGTTTGTCTGGAATGTGTTGGGAACTAGAGTTGCCACCGGTCCCGGATTTACCTGGACAGTCTGGGTTTTGAGTCCTGTATGTGCTGTTTCCGAGTTTCAGACCAGCTGAAACACAGACAAAGCACATACAGGACTCAAAACCCGGACTGTTCAGGTGAATCGGGGACAGGTGGCAACCCTATTTGGGATCCTGGAACATTTCAAAGTGATTCAGGAAGAGTGAGATCTCCATTCCTGTGTCCAGGGTTTAGCAGTGACCAGGAAAGGGTGCTGACTAGGGGAACAACCTTCTGCTGGGAAATAAGAAAACAAAAGATATTGCGAGTGGACTACAAACCTGAAAGAGCTCACCGTATGTGCTAACATCCCCAAATATCACAATATATGTGTCATATGTTGGTATAACATGTCTATGCATAGAACAGTGTCATATTCTTACTTAGAGTGGTATATATGCTGAGTAAAATGCTACTTTTTTTTCAGGGTGCTTGTTAAAAGCCAGAGGGCCAAACTTGGGCCAATAAAAGGAGCCCACCAATCGCCACACAACCAAAGGTATCTAGTGTTTTAATATTATATCAAAAGGTATGGTATAGTCTCTCATGGAAGTGAGTTTGGAGTGGTGGCTACTTTACAACACACACAGGGACCATGGGGAACAAAAGTAGCCACCCTCCAGAAGGAAGGACAGTGTCAGCACTAACTCAGAGATGATTGGAGGAGCTACAGCTCAGTGATACACAAATACGACACATTTTTGTTAATAGTTAAGGTACATGAATGTATTTTTAATATTTAAAATCGGACCTGTACCAATATCTTTAACCCCTTCGTGACGGGAGACGTACAGTGTACGTCTTGTCACTTTGTGCCTATATGAATGGCCACGTACACTGTACGTGACGAGTTATATCAGGCTTTGTAATGCCGGTATTTGCTGATTCTCAGCATTTAACAGTCATTCATTAATGTCTCAGTATTGAGGCATTAATTAATGAAATAATTAAGCAGGCATACCTTATTTCCCTTTTCTTCCCCAGTCTGACAGTGGCCATGTTTACCAAGGGCAGATTACTAGCTCTCACTTTTACTTCCTGGATTACTGGCACACATGTGACTAGAACATGTGACCATGCACATGATCTCAAAGGAGGAAAATGCCTTTCCCTGAAATCTCATGATGAGATTTCCCAGCAATGCTCTGCTGAGGACAAGGCAATCCCAGTGTGCATTGCTTTGCAAAACTGAAGTCTTTTTGCACTTTCAAAGCAGGAGGTGAATGTCCAGCAAGTGTAAGTATTTCAAAATCACAGCATTTTACACCTGACATGTCTATGTTATTATAATTCATCATACATAGAGGGATGCATTGGTAGAATTTGATTTGTGAGTGTAAAGGTCCGATTTAACTCCTGATTTTAGTGCCACTTTGACTATGCAACATGGTGGAAGTCTGTACAAAAATGTTTGCCTTTTCACATATATCTAAGGCAGCTGTGGTTCAATTGATATACTCAGCTAGCTTTACAACATAGATCTATTTAAGATGATGCGTGCCAACATATAGAGCATTACTACTGTATTTCTGGCAAGCATATAAGTCAGTGATTTGGGACACCATTGTGACATTTCAGCAGGGGGGTATTTTCACAGAGGACACAGTACAAATAAGGACAGGACGACAAGCCTGTGCTGGTACATGCGGGCATACGAAGATAAAAAAGATAGAGAACAACAAACAAATCAGACAAGAACAATCAGTTCAAAAAAGGAGTATAGAAGTGGCATAACAAGGTGAGGATCTTCAGACAAAATAGCAGTAATTAGGAATGTGATAACAAAAAAGCTCACGAGCAAAGCCTTTAGTATGGCACATTTTCACACAACCTTCAAACCTGCCAGAAGTAAACAGGAAATAATAACAAAGGGGGAAGGCAGGAATTACATAGGGGGACCTGCTGACAGCTCACAAAATGAGACACCGGATAATGAGTTATGTCAGATACGACAGCCTGCAAGCACTTCCTGAATCCCTAGAGAGAACTTTACTTATCTAGATAACAAATAAGTAAACCATGTGTGTGCAATATGCATCTGTTCATAGATGGTTTTGGATAAGGGCATCCAAAGGAATTTTTAAAAAATGTTTGTTAATTTATTCGTTTTTTTCTTAACCACTTGTTAAAGTTCCATGGAATACTTTATGTTTAAAGCAGAATACTTTTTATGTAGCTTTTCAAATTCCAAAGGCTAGAATTATTTTTTCAAATTTGCATATTTAAAGAATAAAAAGCTAACCCTTGCAGTGGGGCTACCCCCACACTGCAAGGGTTAGGTATTCATTTTGCCTAGGGAGATAAAATAACAGAGATATGCTGACCTGAACCAGGATACCGACTGGCTCCTAGACCGGTCCCTTCAGCCTCTCTCCCCCTCCTTTCCATCGGTCCAAGGTCCTGTGAGTAACCACATCCTATACGGTGTATAGGACATGAGGATGCGAGGGACATACCATCGTTGGAGTGGAAGAGAATACAGGCTGAAGGGACCCAGTCTAAGAGCCAGCCGGGATCGAGGTTCGGGTGAGTATATCTCTTTCATTTAGCTCCCTAGCTAAAACAAGCACCTAACCCTTACACCTAATCAGAAACGAAATATAGTATGGAGGTCTGAAATGTGACCCTTTACTCTTAACCAAGGCAACACCTGGGCCAAGATCTGGTCTCAGCTCAGGTGTAATGTACCAAGCAACCTCAAAGTCTTCCCCTAAACAAGCCAGCTTCTAGATGAACTGCAAGTGTTTCATTGCTACTTGAGTGTCCCCAGAACTTAAGTGTGAAATATACACCCGGGCAGTGGTAGACCACAGGACATGGTCAAGGCATCAAGGGTAGAATTAGGCAAGTCAGCAAAAGAGCCAAATTAGAGAAGAGTGGTGGTTTGATGCTTGGCCACAGTTAAACCAGAAGAACTTACTTGACTACGTTTCTTACCTGACTCTGTGGACCAGTTGCCTGATTGTAACAAGCAGAACTTTGGCCCAGTAGGCAAAGGTTCAATTGTCAGAGCAAGCTTAGTCAGCAAAAGAAATATCAATCATCAATATGCAGCACACATGAGTTAAGAACTGATCTCTATACTGGGCAACTACTGAAAGTGGGTGAGGTCCTTTTAGAGGAGTTGCGACCAATAAGGAGTAACCCAAGGAAGAAAGAACAAAAATTCAGCGTTTTTGTTGCACATGTGAAGCTGGCAGTGATAACCCACCTGAGTGCATAAAAAGGTGGGGTCCAGCAGGCACTCTCACACAGGAGTGATGTAGCTGTTAGGGAGTAGATAAGCGAGACACATGCCTGACAATTAGATAGTTTATTTATAAATAGGTAGGTAGATAGATACAGATGGATAGGTATTGTTACCAAAAGATTATATGGAACCCTCCTTGACTTGAAGTGGGTACCTTCACTAGAACTATATCTTGTGATCCACTAGTAGCACCATGTGTGTCAGCCCTAATTTTCATTAACCTATAGTGCAAGATTGTTTCACATTTTATTTAAACTCAACCCCACAGACATTTAGGCCCGTCAGTGCCACACGGTTTGCACTAATGGCTGTTTGCTTTACAGCAGCCAAGTAGAAATTTGGTATAAATGTTAAAAAAAGGCCGACCAGAAGTTTTACTTGAGTAAAACTTTCAATGCTAATTCAATGTCAGCAAACCATATGTACATACTGACAGGTATACCTGACCTATTTATTTGCATTAGGAAAGAAGCCTGACAACGTAAACTACGTTTAATTGGGTAAATTTGCTTTACAGGTAACTGGTTAGTTACAAATTTTTCCAATCAAGTAAAAGGTACTAGTGTCTGAGCATGCCTCGGCTCCTCTGCACACAAGGCCTCACTCTCACCTCTGCTGTTGTCAAGGCGACACAGGCCTCTCCGCCAGGCTCTCTGCTGCCTCCTGCAGACTCCTTCACACACTGCCTCCAGATCTCTACACACATTGAATACAGGGTTATTCACAAAAGGGTAAAGAGTTTGGAGAAGGCAGGAGAAGTGAACAATCTAGGACAACATAGCTGAACTGGAAAGTGAGCTGAATTGGAGAATTGTTCCAAATCAGCTAATTTGGCCTAGATTGTTCACTTCTTCAACCTTCTCCAAACTCTTCACCCTTTAGTGAATAGCCCTGATAATGTGCAAAGCAAAAGCACTTCTCCTCCAGTAGTATTAAAAAAAAACCATACTATTCACAGAGATGAAGATGGTAAACCACTATCACCATGGATATCCTGATAGAGGCCGGCACTCTTCCATGTTACCATGGCAACTGGTCTAAGTGGACACAACATGCTCGGCTCTCCCTCTCTCCCATATATATAATTTATATAGAGCACAACCTCTATCAATATAACCCCCACAGCAACCCCCCCCCACCCTTCTAATATACACGATCCCTGAACTCCATATAGCAGTATTATACAAAAGAAGTGTATATAATATTGTACAGCAGGCGGTGGAACAGAGGAAGCTCCACGTGATTCACGGCTTATGTAGCTGCTTCTAATAGAGGCTTCTATAACATATAAGATACCAAGTACAAAGTATAAAATAAGTGCAATGCAAATCAATCAATAATAATCAAAATGTAAAAAATATTATATCTGGACTGTTTATAATCCCTTACCGCATTATTAAATACAATATTATATGAACTTCTTGCTTTGTATAATAACAGTATATGGAGCTCAGTGTTCCTCTATTTTAGAAGAGGGGGGTAGATATGGGGGATAATTTTTTTTCTTTGGTACATGTCCTCCAGGGTACTGCCCATCTATTACCTAGATGGCCAATAATGTTTTCTAAAACCCGTCTCCCATTGACTTCGATGGCCTGAATCCAGATACGTTCAGCTCATCACTACTGATGGATCTAAATTGCATATATTTTATCATGTACTTTGCATCTTATAGTTTTAGAAGTTTCTATCACCTCCTAAAGAAGCAACTATATAAGCTATGACAGGTGCAGAGCTTCCTCCATACCAACTGCCTGTTGTACAATATTATATAAACTCCTTGTTTTGTATAATAACGCTATATGGAGTTCAGGAATCCTGTGTATTAGAAGTGGTGGTAGCTATGGGGGTTATACTTATAGAGGTTGTGCTCTATATAAATATATGCTGCTATATGTAGCACTTTTTGCTATATAAGTATCCAAATCCTGTAGAACACATCAGGATTTGGATCCTTATTTAGCAAAAAGTGACCATTTTTTTCAGCTGAGATTTTAAAAAAAAGACATGTCTAACCATAGACAGCCTTATGTTTGTGTTTAACTTGTGTGAATTGAGCCTAATGATTAACCTAGACCAAAATATTATGGAGAACATATTATGGAGAACAATAAAGTTTTGATTCTGTGTGAATTGAGCATATTAAGTGTTCAAGTCTGCAAAATCCTCATTAAACTAAAGAAAATGTTCGCTAATATTGCTAATATTTTTGGTGAAATATTCACCTATATTTAGGCAATTTTGAGGGTTGCCATTATTTTTGGTGAAATATTCACCTATATTTAAGCAATTTTTGGATTGCTTTTATTTCTGGTGAAATATTCACCACATCTAGGCATCTAATATCACCAGGATGCCTAGAGAGAATACTGGCTGTTCACGGCGTAACACCCGTTGTGCCGCCCCAATGGGGCATAGAAGTTTATTTAGATAGAAGTTTTATATAGATTGTTTTCTCTATACCATTTTCTATGGACGTTTTATGTGTTAGTTCCTATGCTGCCATCTAGTGGCCTTTTGTGGTAATGTATATATTTTTCTATGTTACCTTCCCTGATATCGATGACACAGTTCCTCTGTATGTAAGCCCCACCCTTCTTGTTGGTCAGTATTTCCTGTGTCGTAGCCACAGCTAACAGCCACATGCAATCAGGACACATGTACTCTGCATAGTACCCTAGGAAAGGCATCATCTTTTGACCGCATAATACTGAAAACCATCCATCTGCTGTATCCTGTTGTCTGATGTGCAGAATAACGCAAAGTTTGTGGATGAAACAGTATTGGTGAGTTCAGCTGACAATGAATGTCCTTAGTGATTGAATCTACTTATACAGGACAGTTTTCAATCAGATCTAATATATAGGAAATAGAAGTTTATATCTCTAAACCTAGTGGGGAAAAAAATTGTTTTTTCACCGGTTAATTGATTGGGCTCAATTCACACAGCTAGAACACCAGGATAAGGCACTCTATTTTTAGACATGTCACTGTCAAATGCCATTGGACTTAGCTGAGAATAACTGCCACTCCTTGGTAAATAAGGCTCCTTATCCTGGTGTCTTAGCTTTGTGAATTAGGTCTATATAGGTCTATATCAGAACTGGTTATTGTGGATGTGGTGTATAATGTATAATATAATTCAGATCCTTGTTACAGATCAATGAGACAGGTGAAATAATAATACATTGTTTAATGTATTAAATCATGTATTATTATTTCACCCGTCTGATTGATCTTTAACCATTTGTTTTCTAATTGCTTTTATTCATGTCTACATATCTAACTCTCATGTACTAAACATTTCTGTATTTTTATTTTTGAAGGGAAAGATTCTCCTATAGCTCACAGGACTAGATCCAGAGCTTCACTGTGGGGTAGAGATCCCAAGAGACATAGGAGAAATCGAATTCCTGACTCCACTCAAAGCGACAGAAGCTGCTCTCCAGTTGATTGGAGCAACGCGGAACCAAACACCCTCTAGAGACCCCCTTTCAGTCACCAACAGAGGGAGGAACTTGTTAGTTTAGGGCAGCCATTATCAACCATGGTTCAGTGGAACTCTAAACTCAGAAATTAAATCTTAAAAATGCATTCAAGTACCTTAACTATTAACAAAAATGTATCTTATTTATGTATCACTCGGCAGTAGATTCTCGAATCATCTCTGAATGGGTGCTGACACTGTCCTTCCTTCTGCCTACTTTTGTTCTCCATGGTCCTTGTGTGTGTTGTGAAGACTCCAGTCATGGACTAAAAGTTAGTAAACTAAATGTGAAATTGTAGTCTATTACAGTAGCAAGCTTGGAGTGGTGGCTACTTTACAACACACGTAGTGTCAGGAAGCAGGGGGTGTTACCTCTACTCGGGGACCACAGGCACGGCGCAGGGCACGGGTTCCCCTTCAGCTCGGTAGAACACCTGGTGCCCGAGGTGCGGGTGCGCATGCGCGAGTCACGCGGCGTGTGCTCATGCGTAGTACACAGGCTGCGCGCGCATCCCCGGGAGCATAGCTTTCCTGCGTCATCTGGCTATGAGGTGTGAGCCTTGCTGGGGGAGGTTCCCAGTACACACCTTCCATCTTCCTCGCCTGCCATTGGTTCGCGGGGAGGGAGGCCTACTGGTTGCCTCGGTGACCAGGGGGTGGTCAGCCAGTGGGTTCCTCATCTCACTACTAGCTCACTGGGACGTCTGACACATAGGGACCATGGGGTGGTCACCCTGCAAAAGGAAGGACAGTGTCAGCACAAATTCAGAGATGATTTGAGAATTTACTGCTGAGTGTTACACAAATAAGATACATTTTTGTTAATAGTTAAGGTACTTGAATGCATTTTTAAGATTTAAATCCTGAGTTTAGGCCTGGTTCACACCTGGGCATTTTACAGCGCATTCCTACACGCTGTAAAACGCCCAACATGTGAAAACCAATGATTGCCTATGGGCATGGTTCCCACCTGGGCGTTTTACACCACGTAGGAACGCGCTGCAAAACGCCCTACGCCCAAAGAAGTACAGGAGCTTCTTTGGGGCGTTTTGCCGCGCATTTCCACTGGTATTCCCGAGTGTGGATCGGGGTTAACAAAGCGGTAAACCCCGAGCCACACTCGGGAATACAGCGTACAGGTCTTACCTTGTCCGCGATCCCCGCTGTGTCTTCGGCGGCTGCTGACTTCCGGGTTCCGTCCCTTGCGAGCGGCCGCGTCGCAGGGGCGTGGAGCTGGCGGGAAGTTTAAAAGTGAAACTAAAAAAAACAAAACTTTTTTTTTTTTAAATAGAGAAAATAAAGGGGAAAAAAAAAATCATACTGCCAGTGAAACGCGCGTTTCACTGAACAGAAAAACGCAACAAAAACGAGCTAAAAAACGAGCTAAAAAACCAGCATAAAAAAATGTGTGAACCAAGCCTTAGTGTCACTTTAACTTAAAAAAAGGAATCTGAGACAATCTGTGAAAAAAGGCCTTAGCAGAAGTGTCCATTCCCTGACTCATTATACACTCATTCCTGTGACATAAAAACCTATTCAGCTCCTCTGTATGCACAGTTACTGCCCTGAAGTAAGTATGTGGTCCTTGAGTCCAGGAAAAGATGCATCAATTAAAAAGGGTATTTACCTTTAAGTGAGGTTTCCTGTAAACTTCCCTGCATGTGTTTTATTTGCTTACATAGATGTTTGTGATACTGCTTTGTCATGTCCTGTGTATAAAAGCAGCTGTATATACGAACTACAGACTCACAAACACTTCAAAATATTGACATTTATATTTCTTGGATTTTGCTAGTACTTCAAAATAAAGAACTGACAGAAATGTCATTTATATACCCACAATTGCCGAGTAGCAAGCTCACTTTCATCAGTAAAGGCAGATGGTTATTGTGTTTATAATAATGCAGGTTTTAAGTAAAGCTTTCTTAGCTGTTTACAAGCATACCATGACAGGGCTGATACCAAAGACAAGACAACACTAGATTTATGAACAGGCCCCCATATGTGACAAAATGGGATCTCTCAGCCTAACATGCTGCAGAGCAAACCTAACACATTAGCAACAGATTGCACACAGATGCAAGGCCTTCATAAACATTTAGCTCAACTTTTATGAGAACATCTTTGTTAACTTGGCTTAACCGAAAACACTTCCAATCAGAACACACCATCAAAACATTAGAGCAAAAAAAAAAATACAGCCAGCCAAAGAAGTCCAACCTCACACCGCCGGATTGTTTAAAATAAAATTGGAAATTATCACCTAACTCGTTCCTAAATATTATTACCCTTTAAAACTTCGTTCTTTCAGAATCTGGATTTAATAAGAAACTTTTTTTGAAAAAATAGATGAAGCCAACTAAAATATTTGGTAAATAATTATTTTATTACCTTGGAGCATACATAGTCCAATGAAAGAACTATTTATGTCACTATTTTATGTTTAACTGATCCCTAAACGTTGATATTATCTTAGTGTGCGAGCAAAGGTTTTCTAGCAGGAGTATGAAACTAGAGAAAAAAATACATTCTACTTACCATACATTATTATTATTATTTTCTTGCAGCTGATTAAAGAGAAGATATGACTGCAGAGAAAATGTAACATTGTATTACTCCTTTAACTGTTATAGGGGCTCTCAGATTTAAATAAAGGAAGCTCCTGCTTCATACAATTTTGGCTGTTAACATGGAAGAGTCACCAAGATCCATATGCACCATCATTGCCTCACTGGTACCCAGCCAAACTCTGCGCAGAATGATCATTTAGACACTGCACTGGGTATGTAACGTATATAAATTATCATTAAAAAGCTGGACGTCATTTGTGCGAGGGCCCCATGCCGGCTCCTACACATAACACCAAGCTTCTGGGCACTGTGGGGAGTGAGGGATCTGACTCGAGTAGTGAAGTGCTCTTGTCACCCACCCCTCCTCACTATTGCCCATTTACAAAATGCCTTGTATTTTTCTTAAAATATACAAGGTGTTCTATGATTGGAGGAGAGATGTCACATCCCTGTGTTTCTGCATACACGCAGGCAGGATGGACCATGGGATGGAGATATATTCTCAATACTGCTTCCCTAGCCTGTCATTCTTGGCTTATAGTGCACTATTGGTTGTCACATGCTGGGCAGCATTAATAGAGACCGCTGTTGCGTTCAGCTTCCTGCATGGGGCTTCTACATTAAGTCTGAACTGAGTAATGTTAAAGAAAAAACAAAGAGCAACAGAATACATAACCAAAAGGCTAAACTGCTCTATTAGTAGCCATCTGTGGCAGTAATAGCTGTAATGGATACCATATAGATGGGAGACCCTATATAGTGGGCTTTTTGCACCTGTTTAGTCCATCCCTGCTAATCCATTTGACTCTTTGCAGATCTGCTGCACCAAATACCCAGGTGCTTTAATGTCCTTAACATTTCTTTTGTTGCTCATATGCGTATATGTTGGCCATTTCTGTCAAATATCATGATTACTACCCAACCAATTTATTGTGTATTGTTTGTATTGTCTATTTTAAAATGTAAATGCTTAGTCTATTAAAATATATTGGAAGACTACTTCCAAATAATCTTGGCACACACATTTTAGTTGGATATTCCAAATCCTGTTGAGATGTTTATTACCATCTGTCAATCAGTATAACAGGCTTTTCAGGATAATATAAAGTACTTAGCTCATTTCTATCCAAGATTTTACCTTATGAAGTTGTAAAAGTTAGCTCTGTTAGTGCTTCAAACTGAACATGTAACTGAGCCCAGTCACTGACGTATGCTAGGTATACCCAGCATTGATCTAGCATCCTGCAACAGACGTTTCTTTATAAATGAATGTCAATGTAGCTGCCTTGAAATCAGGCTGTGAAAGACAAGTATTCTGAATCATGAGCTCTACAAAAACAAACTTGATTTTAATTCAATTTACTTTTAAAAAAAAAAGGTTTAGATCACAATGAAATTATCACAAACTTAATTTCTGTAATATTACTGCATATGTTTGAGAAAACTAAATTTAGTGATGCTTCATATGTAATCTATTTGAAAAATGCAAAACATAAAGTGTAACACCTCCTACAAGAGTTGATGGTGTTTTGGGCTTAGAGGGGAGTTGTGTGACTGCTGGGTTGTTGAAGTGCCTAGAAGGATCTCACTCTGTTAAGGACTGACCTGACTCAGTTACATTATAAGCGGTAGTATATAGTCCCAATTCCAAAACACGTTGGGACGCTGTGTAAAATCTGTACCATTTAAAGAAAAAAATAAGGTCATTTGAATTTGATCGCAGCAACAGGTCTAAAAAAAGTTGAGACCGGGACATGTTTACCATGGTGTAGCATGCAATCTTCTTTTAACACTCTGTAAAGTAATTGTGTTGATATTCTGCTTTAAACTAGCAATGATGAACTAATTCTGAGCTATCTAATTGGGAGTGAAAGCAGTTGGATGGATTGAAAAATCAATTTGCAAAGCTGATGCCTGTATGGCCAGCATAACAATGGACCTGCTTAAAGAAGGGAAAAGAACAGGGATGACCTCTTCAGTGTGTGGCTACTCCTTCACTGTCCAATCAGCATGTTAGGGGAGGAGGGTTTCTAAGTAAGCATACTGTCAATAGCAATTTTTTTCTATAGACCCCCTTTTACATAAGTGTGATTTCTGTGATTTTAGGATAGAAGCGGTGAGCTGTGCATACAGAGATGCTTGCAGCTGAAGAACATGGTATGACATATGTAGGGCTTGTACCTAAAATGGTTTTAAAACAAGGGGCTCAAACTACAAAACCATGGCTCGGTGGTGTTTTGTGTTCACAAGTGTTTATTAGCTTATACATATCAGAGCTAATTAATGACTGCTATTTCATAAGGCTTCTTCGGTTCACTTGTGAATAAGTTGTGAAAGTACAACTTTTTCATAATACCTTCAGGAAATTAAAATGGACATTTACTTGTCAACACTTATGGTAAAGCATGGTTGTAACAATGTAAGCCCCCCTCACCCCAAAACACACAAAAAGCCTCCAATTACTTGCACCTAAGGTTTTTTGGCATTATAATAAGAGATGCCTTTCAGGTTGTAGTGTATCATATTTCCCATCTTCATTTATATAAATACTTCAAAGAAACATGTGTCTTCTGCAGTACTGTGCAACATTTTTTTTATGTACTAACAGCAGATCAAATACATTGCCAAGAGGTAAAAATGCACCAACATACGGTATTATTTTGCTTTTTACTTTAATCATTCAGCTATTTCCTTGAATGGGAATGGAATGCACAAGAGTTTTGATCTACCTTGAACAAGCATGCCACTTTTAACAATATCAAAAATATCTAGATGAAGCCAACATCTGGTAAATTTGGCATAAGGGTCTAACCTAACCTTGACCCTCTTTTGCCCAGTCACATCCCACTATACAAAGATTCCTCACCCCTTCCTCATTTTGTTGTGGTTACGCCACCCTTCTTGATTACTTAAGCTCAGTTTCAGATAACAGAAAGCATACTTTAGGAATTGGAAACATGGGAACAGTAGGAAACATTTAAAAAAATAAATATTAAAAATTGTAGTCAGAACTCAGAGGGAGCTTGCACCAACACTATTAATGCCGGGGCTGAGTGAGTCAGACCAATAGACACAGCTGGCAGTTGAAAAGGGCCGTGCCTGTACTGCTCCTAACATTCATGATAGGAATTCAGGTGTAACTCTAATTATGATGGAATGCTATGCGTAAACATACATTTCATGAAGTGACTGCTGTAGACATGTTGGGTGTTCTGTATCAAAATACACATTTAGCTTACAGTCATCATGTTTTCAAACAGCTCCAATCCAACAGGATCACAAGAGACAGAGCAGTCTGCAGCAGCTGTCCATCTACTATCTTGGAGAAGATAGTGCAGGGAGAAGGATGTGCAGGGGCAGGGAGAAGGGGAATGTCTTGCCTTACTGTACCTGTGTGTTTGTGGAGACAAACATAGCTTACTAGCACACACACGGGTGGCTCTATAGGACCCTGCAAGGGAAAGGAACCACCCTAAAACAGGACATCATGGCGAGTGTTCAGGGGACCAGCTGATATTGCAGGAAACTAAAACGTTTAAACATCAAGGATCAGAATCCATTGTAAGTGATTTAATCAGTTTTTGAAATAGCTTAAAACCCTTTTAACTTTAATATCACTTTAAAACTGGAAAGTGTGAACATGATTAAAGGCTGTAAGATACAGTGACAGTTGTTAGTATGTGCACTTTCATGCAAGAAAACTATTGTGATTGAGTCAGATACAGCATGTGTAGATTATAACAGTGGCCAAATGCATAACACTATTTTTAAATCTTGAGAGTAAGCTTCACTTTTTGCCACCTTTATGTACCAGTTTATCATTAAAAAAATATATGTTCTCCCACAAAAACCCTGTTTGGGACAACAGATTTGGTGTCATATTCCAAATAACCTTTTACAAAAAACATCATGTTAATTTACAAAAAACGCAAAAGATTGCTTGAAACCAACATACGATATAATAAAAAACCATGGTATACTTAAAAATCCCCACAAACTGTAACCCCTGTAACCCAAAATCCTAACAAGAGAAATACAGACCTATAAGGCTTATGGTTATTGAACTTTGTCACAATGTGTATCCAATATGTATCCGCAATTGAAAGCCTAACTTGTCTATAGGTCATTCATAATTCTGGTTGTGTATTCTCAAGATTGTAACTATCATATGTCCGCAATTAGGAACGTAAAATGCATAAAAGTCGCGATTGTCAACGATAAATCTCTCCAGTGATAAAGTTCCCCATATATTATACCCCCAAGATAAATAAGGGAAAAAAGGAGAAATATGGATCCAAATAATCTTGAGCTAAAGAACTTTGTGCAAGTTGCAATCTGTGCAAAACTAGTGGAGGCCAATAGGTTTAAGCAGAAACCACAAGCACAATAATATCTTTATATCCACAGGTACAGTCTCTTAAAGAATATTTTTTTTCTTACTCCCACACTCCAGCATTAAGGGTTTCTTAAAATCCTAATATTATAATATTAAAATATAACGGTGCCAATAGGGTGATAATAAATGGATTATCTGCCCACAAATGTTCTCTTTTTTAAAGATCGATTCATAAACAGTCCCTCCAATATTCATATGTATACAAATATATCTTGAATGTCCATCTCATCAACTAATACACCCAAAGAGTGCCAGAGGATTGGTATAATAGCAGGAAGGTAATATATATATATCTTAGTGTGGGATGTGCATGGCCCCTCCCCTTGTTAATCAAGTGACAATTCATCCAAACAGGAAGTATATAGAAGATGCATTTCTACAAAAGATCTCCTTCAGTAGTGGGATATCCCAGCAGACATCGGTTTCCTCAGCCCAAAACCTGACCAGTTTTTGCCAGCCACTGCTGGCTTTGTCAGAGGTATGATCTGTATGTGTTACATGCTCATTGCTTTATAAGCATGCATAGTACATGAGGCACGCATGTGATGTACCATGGGAGGGGCCACCTGACCTTGGTATTCCATCAACCACTGTGCACATACTCCCCTCCCCCATGCGCACGCGCCACAGTCATGCCAAATATATTCCATACACACATTCCATCTTCTGGCGGGATTATGGCGCAAGCAAACAGAGCAAAAAGGACACCAAACAGTGTACCACAGTGCCTCCTTCTGCCCATGAATCAGATTATAACCAAAGTCCCATAAACAGTTTTCTTCTGTTTCTTATTTTTGCATTTGGATTGTGTTATGTGGTCAGCTCAGAAGTGTAGCAGAGCTCTTCCTTAGTAATATAATAATTAGGTTTTATTTTAATAGATGTGGTATTTATATACATCTTAAACATTTTTACACAACTCTCATCACATAACTACACCCAGAGGAACATGCTTATTTAATAAAGCAGTACATAAAACAATGATATATAGTTTATAACAACCAGACTTCTCAATCAGACTTCTCAATCCATCAGTTTAGAGCAGACTGAATAGTAAAAGACAACTACTGAAAATAAACGCTTGAGAGAGATTCTATATAAAAGAAAATGATATGCTGAATTAAATTACCACCAGTGCTAAAGAGCTGAAGTACTATAGTAGTGAACTGCAATGTAAAGGGAGTGTTATCTCAATAGAATTGACATGGACCCAGAGACAGAAGAGACCAGTGCATGTGCTGAGAATTTTGTTTATCAAATCTCAGAATGCTTATAATTCTAAAAGAAAGAAAGAACTGTTTATCATACCCCTTTTAGCACTTCATCTGCAATACACTGACACCCACAGGATTACATACAGTTTAGGGATAGTGATGCTTGGTGTGGAAATATGGTAATTACTATACTGCATAATGTTATTATTTTCATTGAATAACTATATCACTACTTGGCAATTTTGTCTACTCAAATTTTGAATTGTGCATATCAGAGTAACCTGTCCCTTGCAAATAGCCCCGTGTTTATGAATAACAACCATTTTGTGTTGGATCAATATACCAGCTTCTGTGAGTGTAGATGTGATTTATGAACATTCATTGCTTCTGCCAACGTTTGATGAAGAATCTCCATTAATAATATGTTTTCCCTATTTGTTAATTAAATAAACTAGCATTTTCTGGGGTAAGATGAGCCAACATCTCAATAGTAGTTAAAAAATAAATCAAAATAAACATTTTAGACCTGACTCTAGCGCCTTAGTACCCAAAATGCAGCCCAGCAGACACACATGGCCCACTGCCTTTCTTTGTGTGGGCCCCCACATCCTGGGCAGAGTCTGCCTGGCAGCGGGATGTCAGGGATGTCCTGTCACTAATTGCCAATATGGGGTAGGGGGTAAATAGCACAGCCCCTGACTACTATTGCAGGGAGGGGGTTAAATGCACAGTTACTGAACACAGATGCAGGGGTTGGGGGTTAACAGCACTGCCAAAGGTCATCAATGCAGTGTTGGAATGGCATAATTTACTTGGCAATCACTCTATGACTTATTTTTCTAAACGACAGTAGTTCTAAGAACTAGGAACACACACAGTTCCACAGTCTTAGTTCTCTGATGCAGGGTTAATTAATGTTCTCCCAACAAGGAATATTTTACATTTGGACTAAAGTTAGATTGGGTTGACAAAGGAGTTAAAATGCATGCAATATTGTTGAAGTTCAGCATTTCGTGCAATCCGTGTCTGTGTGTGTCAATAAAATGTAGAAACCCTGCTGTGCAATATTTATGTCTGGCTTCTGTTTTGCAGGATCTGTGTATCTGACTTGACCCTACACCTCATTACTATGGAGATGGTTTGGCTGCTTCCTCAGACAACTTATCGATAACGCAGCCAAATCCAGTAGCGTTTCCTCGCCTTAATATATCATCTCAGTAATAAGTTAAGCAGCAGTGCAATGAGTAAGCAGATCAGACTTGCCAGCAGCTCCATAAACTTATCAGCTTGCTTATTAGAATGCCTTGGGGGTTCTTGCAAAAATCGTTATTTCTGCAAGATACGGTGAGTGCAATTGTGTGGCATGGGCTATAACAACTTTGAGGAGGTATATACATACATGTCTATTAAAGTAAAACATAAAACTATATTTACAGGGAGGAATTCAAGTCTGTATTAAAGTAAACCTGTCGCAAATGTGGGCCATTCAAGCTGAGCGTAGGAGGGAAAAATACATAAGCAGAGGTTCCATCCAGTGAAAGTTGCCTAGTCAAAACAGTCAGTAGATCTGAGGATACAAGGCAGCTGAAGATAAAGGCAAATCTCAACATATATTTCCACCTTGATCCTTTCATGTAATGGGCAGCCTCTCTGACCAATAGGGAAACCTGTTCTGTGTAACTTCCTCTGCTTCCTGTTGGTAAATTGATGGTAGCAGTAAGGAACTTTTAGTACTAAATAAAATATAAATATAAAAACCAGGGATCAGGTGCTTAATGTTACACAAAAACAAAAGTATATTGTACCAACACTGTCCATAAATGTATTCACAGGGAGGTGTCTCTGTATGCATAGATACTCCACATCCATGGCCAGCAAAGCAGCGGTGTCTCAGGACAAGCCATGCATGCGCATGTGGTTTCACCGGACAGGGCTTCCAAGCTGTTTCTGATGCATTTCAGGAAGAAAGCATTCCTCCTCCTCAAGATCAGACAGCTGGAAAGCCTGTAAAAATTCCTGTAGACTACACGGTGGACATTAGTAGGTACTTTGGGAGAGCTCCCAAAGTAGAACCCAGCGGGTAAGCTGTTTTTGGGAAAGTGGTGGAGAACTGGAGAAGATCATCCACAGATTATCAGGTGAACTGCAGTGTTAACACCCCTGTGGATACATTTGTTTCATTCACTTTCATGTCTCGGAAGAGATCACGCAGAGACAGGCAATTAAGCCGCAGTGTCAGCAACCCTGTGGATACATTTGTTTTATTCCTGCAGTTTACATTAGCTTCCAACTAACTCTCAGTCTTAGTATTAAATACATTGTTTTAACACTTAGCACCCTATCCCCTGGTGAGCACAGCCGACTTTGTTTTATTATATTATTCACACTATTGATTCATAGTGGTATCATTTTTCAGTCTGCAGCAGCTACCCATTCTTGGACTGAGCATTTACTATCACTTTAGGCTCTGCGAGTATATATTATAACTTTTAGTATGGACGTTTTGTTTTCCTTGAAGTAGGTTATGAAAGGCAGCAAGTAAGATGTTCCAGCATCACAAGCAGTTGTGTTCCAGCATTACCTGCAGGTGTGTTCCAGGATTACCAGATTATGGGCTTTACACAGGGGAGTGGTCTGGTGAATACAGCAATGCTTGGATTAAAATTTGAACTTCTTTCTACTACTTTTGTGTGTAGTATACCTTTAACTGATCAATCTAACGTAAACTCAAAGCTGAGCAACCTAACACACTGAAAGCTGACTGGTTGCTATTAGGTTCTGTACTATTATTATTCTGTGCATTTTTATATTGAATAAGACTACATGTGGCAAATATCAGCTTCCTGTGTATTTTGTGTGACCTCAAAAATAAAATGCTGTTGAATAAAACTCCTATAAACAAATTAAAACTATAAAAATGAAAGCATAGTGCTCAAACCAATGCATATTTTTTGAATTCCAAAGTCATTTGGATGGAAAATCACTTACTCCTGAGAACAAAAGTATTAAGTGTTTAATAGAGTCAGGGTACTTTGGAAATTGCTTTATACATGAGTTTTCCATATCACAGAATATAATCAGTTTAAATCCTAAAGATGAAGAAATAATGTTTAGGAGGAAAATTGAAAGCAATGTTCCAGAGGGAAGAAAGACACAAGACACGGTTAGGTTGCCAAACATACTTTAGACGAAGGATTGTTTTTTTGTTCTGTATATGCCACCAGGGGAATGGAACATAGGACCAGTCATGAAAAAACTGAGAACATTATCTCAGTGTTATAAGTGAAGTTACTATTTAAAGAAAAAGTCCAACTAGAACAAAAACTAATAACTTTAATAATACTAAGTTGTGTACAATTAGGGGCTGAAATGCTGGGAGCCGAAGAGCTTAGGAAATTCCATCTAGTGGCAGGAATGCCATGTGAACATACAGTATAGCTGGGCAGAACATTTATAGACAGTATCAGCCCTTTAGTATTGTTCCTTTAATTCACTGAAGCTTAATTGAAATTACTTTACCTTTGTTTTTTACATTTTTATGTCTAAAATTAGCATTAAGCGTCATGTTTTCTACCAAGTGGTTTATCAAAAAACACAACTCAAAAGCTATTTGCACAGAATATATGTTCTGAAATGTATGTTTTATTTAAAGCTTTCTTTTAAAGGAAACCTATGATGGGTTGGTGTCAGTTTTCATTTTTCTTTTTTTTATTCCTATATATTTGAATTGATGTTTTATATATCTTTATATATACAGTACATGTGTTCTTTGTTTTACAAATAAACATTTGATGCATGAAAAAGAATTCCCAGAACATGATAGGTTAGTTTCAGGCTAACCCTGTCTGATTGAGTTGCTTGAAAAGAGACTTGCTTGAGCTACTAAACATTGGCAATCCGTTGTAAAGATAAGCTAGAAAGATTATGAAAAGGAGCCTAGAGCTCCGCCTGCCGACTAGATAGATTACTTAATATCCATATAAATTATTATTATTTTACAGGATTTATTTAGCTCCAACAGTTTGTGCAATGCTTTACAATATAAGGAAGACATTACAATACAATTCAAGACAAGAGGGTAAGGAGGGCCTCCTGTGAGAGCCAGCAATCTAATAATTCTTATTTACTTTACCTAATTTTTTTATCATAATTTTTTAGTCCTAAAAATAATACATAAAGAAAACATATGTACAAAACTACTATACATTTCCTTTGAGTGGAAACCATTATCTTACTTTGAACAATCTGCATATGCATTCTTTAGTGTAATTCATTACAGTCATCCACAGCATAAACCTCAACCAATAACGTGAAACAGCATTGCTTCTAAACATAATTTATTTTTGATTAGCATGATTAACTAGTGCTTAAGAGTCTACAGAATTTTGTGGAAAGTTGATCTTGGCATGTTGCTATTTAGCATGTTCAAGAAGAGTGTTTAAATGTGTGAAAACTCATTAAAGAGTGGTTTATGGCTTCTAGAGTGCAATGACAGCTTCCTTTTCATACATCTGAGGGATAGAGTTCACTGCAATACAAACTGACCCTGCGTGAGAGTCCTCACTCAAGACTTTAGGAACATGTGGTAAAGCTGCACTCTTTTAAACTGCATGAAATGGATTACAGCAAGATCATGCTCTTTCATCTTTATTTTCTTTCAGAGTTCAAGCAGTAAAATAAATAGCTGGCTCTTTGGCTGTATAAAGAGCCAAAGAGCAAAATAAAAAGAATGTTTTTCCTCTGGAAATTGAATATATACCTCTAAGGTATAAATATGTGATTCCACTGTTCTTGGAGCTGTTAGGGTTCACACAGATATATTAATGCAGCCAGCATTGTGCATTAACTGGAAGTGCCTACTTTATTTATTATTTGTTCTTAATTCTAACTTACTATTTGTTTGAACTATGTATCTCTTTATATTTTTCTAAGAATGCTAATAATTTGGTTTTCCAATCTACTTATGTCTCATCATTAAATAAATCGCCAACCAAAAATACTTATAATTTTGAATAGGGTAAAAAACATTTCAGGTTTGTATTGCTAAATCCAAAAATGGCCAGCATATATTGAAAACGACCCTTTCAAGCTTTTCTACTCAAGCATAAATATAAAAAGGAAAAAACAGCATTACACCAATGTTTTAGGCACATGCTGATCCTCTTTATCATTGAGCAAAGTGAATAACATTAATATCAAACACAACTAATTAGCCCAACAAGGTCTCTCTGGGACCCACCTTATACCACAGATGATTCCCGTGCACAAAGGGAAAGTAATGTATCTCTGTTCCAGTTACAAAGAGTAGAATGCATTGCGCATGGGCAGACTAACCGGAAACCAGAAGTACATCATGGCATATCTGCTCCTTCTACATTTCATCTCATGCTCGTGAAAAGGGACATAGTTCGTATGTCGCCTAAGCAGACATCACTGGGGAAATCTAAGCAAGCCATAAGAAATATTGACATTATATGAGAAAATAAACACAGGTTATGTAAAGAAAACTCTGTGGCACCCATACTCAATAAACATTTTCCAGTCTGCAACATGAATTAGGTTTAAATCTTTTGTCTGTAGGGTCAGTAGAGAATTGGCACATTCCATACACCTCCACCAGCACACAGTCCCAACTTACAGATACCTTGAGATTTGTTACAACAAACAATGTTCAAATTGAGTGGAACTTATTTAAATTGAGTGAAATTAGTTGTGCTACTAATTGATGTTCTTCACTTTGCACAATCAGTCACCTTGATAAAGGGGATGCCCGAAACGTCTGTGGAATGCTGTTTTTTTCCTCTTATTTTTATGCTTGAGTAAAATAACTTGAAAAAGTTGTCTTCCCAATATGCTTGTCATTTTTGGACTTTAGTTTTTGCAGTTCCCCACTTTTTTTTCTACTCTTTTTTTTAGATATCATTTCACTTTAGGTATCAGTTACAAAGGTAACCAGGCCAGGAAGTGAATCTTCCCACTATGGACACAGACAGCAAATAACAAACGTAAGAGAGGTTCTAACCCATCCTCAATCTTTAAAAAAAATGAAAAAATGTTTTCTCTGTAGTTCCACTTTAAAAAACCAAAACCACAAAATAAAAGTTTTTACATTATAAAGTTCAGGTACAGAAGAAGATGTTAAAAAAGAGACACTGTTTACTTTTAACATAAAATGTAATCTGAATGCAATTTTCTGCTACATTTTCAAAATGAGCTCTGTCACTTATCAAAATATCTCAGAACTAGCCAGCAAAGATCAATTTGCCATATCAAAGAGGCTCAAAAAAGATTTTAGCAGCATGCCTTTTAAACTGAAAAATATTTCAACCCATTCAGAAAATAACTCACAGAAAATTGTAAATATACAAAGAACATTGTGAAGTCTTATCACTAATCAAAGCTTAAATGATCAGCTAGTAAATAAAGCATATTACTTTGAAAGTGACTTGTATTTCATGTTTATTAATAAGTCTCCGTTGGTCTCTAAAGCTGGCCACACACTAGTAGATTTATTTTGTTCAGCCTGCTGGCCGAATACAAAAAATACTTTTTGAAATACTGTTTAGCCGTAAGAGTGCTTTTAATGCAGCTTAAATAGCAACAATAAATATACCCACATTATTTCAAATAACATTCTTGGTGATAACTACACATGAAGTCACAGAGTAGAACAATTTACTTTTTATTTACAAACAGCAGCAGTGATCTTTTATTCAGTAGCACTATCACTGTTAAATGACTGACCTCTGCCAGCTTCTGTATAAAAACAAATGGGCCAGGCAATCTGGATGACTTTAGTAACAAAATATGAACAGGATCATATTTGGTCAATGACATCACTCAGGATCACCCTGCTGTCTTTCCATTCCGATTCATCTGTAATTTATAATGGTAGTAGCGGCAGGTGAACATCGTCGGACAGGGGGGTCACGTCAAGTCATCCTAACATGGTGGGACATTTCTATTGGGGAAAAAGGGCCTCATCCCCACATCTTGTCTCCCAGATATCCATTAATTAGTATAAGGTACATAGTACCCCTTGTTACTCATTCACAAAAAATGCAAATTAATAAACACCCACACCCTGAAAAATAGTCCCCAGATGTAAACCCAACATCAATCATGTCATCTAGTGATATCTAGTGATATAAATCCACATAAATCATGATGACCCCTCGGCCAACAAAGTTGACCTGCCAACATGACGCCTTGCTGGGAGCTTCCAGTTCCTCTGCAACATACCCCTACATCCCTTTTGAGAGACAAGATATGGTGATGAGGCCCTTGTCCCCTGCAAGGTACTCTCTCAATGTTTAGGGCATGTGGCCTGGTATGGTCTCCGAACTACTATACTACTTCAGCTGTTATGAATTGAAAAATACCCCACCCCTCAAAATGTACATGGAAAATATATGAAGATTCCAGATTTGGGTTTCATATTTTAATGTCCAGATAATATATGTTGCTATGAGTTAATATTTTTAAACTTGTGCTAGTCTGCAAGAAAACTACATTACATTACATTGTGTATATTAAACACTTATGCTGCTCAGGAATACTGGCCCCTGACTGAGTATTACCCCTCTTTACACTTATGTGGCTTGGTAATGCACAAGCAGCATTGTAGGCTCTTTGGAGACAGCGCCCTGAGTTCTTATGCACATGATTCAGTGCTGACCATTGAGCTGAATGTCCCACCTAGCTTGGGGGTGTTATTGTATAAATGTTTTACTTTATAGTAGTTGTTGCTGAGCCTAAGAAAACTAACTTCTGAATTGGGTTTGTTTTGTGTCCTACACTAAAAAAGTCTTCCTGCTCAAACTTTCAATTAGGAACAAAAGTCAAAAGAATGGTGCATCAGTTGTGGGTTTGGCAATGGGAATGAAAAGATAACCTCAAAGGAAAACTTCAACCATTTTTAGAAGACCAAGCATTCATCATAACTGGCATATGAAAACTGCATGAACAAACAGAACTGCTGTATAAAAGAGAGTTAAATTACATAGAAAAATTATACTGTGCTTTGCACAGAGAAACCGGGAGTAATAGTTCAAGTTTAGTGTAATATTATAATTCATCTCTAACACCAACACTGATAAAAGGTCGATACCCGATTCCAATAGTTCTCTTTATTATAAATAAGACAAAAAAATTAAGTGATGCATGTGTTACTAAGCAGAGCAGAAAACTATTTTTGAGGCAATATATAGTTTTAAAAAAAATATTAGACACTGAAGTTGGGGAGCTCACAGAGCACTCGCACAGAGGGTTGTGCATAAAACAAAAGCTTTTTATTTTCCTCTTTCAGGGCACCCACAAATATACGCTTATCTTCAGCAAACTCAAGGTAAAAGTCCAAACCTTCAGCACAGGTAACAAAACATAAATGTGTCTCATCAACTTGTTGTATAAAAGTCCCAAACCTGGGGAAATCCCTTCCGAGGACTCTCTACATCCATTCACAAATAGCTTTGCATTTTTTTTTTTTTTAAATAATGCAGGATGCATTCATTTTTGGCAGCTTGGTAGGAAGGACCACTTGCAGCAGCCACCCATATAACCCTCCCTGTAACAGCTGAATTCTGAGATATTCTTATTACTTCCTGCTAGTCTGGAAGCTTGCCCATCCCTTCCTGTTTTCTGCACATTCTCCAGTGTGGCTTCCAATCATGGTGTTAGGCCAACAGCAATGTGTACATGTGGGTGGGGAGGCTTGGCAGCAAATTATGACACTACCTTGGATCTTTGCTTATGAAAACAGACCAGTATTCAGACATTGCAGGTTGGCAGGATTTGAAAGGCTAATGCAGGTATCTGCATCTCTCCCCCTTTCACACCTGAGCATTTTGTTGCATGTTTTCTAAAGCGTGGCAATGCTCAAAGTTAGATATACTTCTTTTCAGACAGAATTGTGAATTTTTGGACCTGTAGACCTCAATGGGAGTGCTTGAAAACCTTTGATTTTGTGCCTAACGCTCATCTTCTTCTTCTCAAGTGTAAATGGGGTTAGTCAGCCCTATAAGCACAGCAAGAAACATTCAAAGTGGCACTTAGGAAAGCACAATGATAATGTTTTGTGCAAGATATTTCAATGACAGCATGTTGTTACCAGGTCTATTTACCTACTAGGTAGTAAAGACAGGATTAAGATAAGATCTCCAGCACTATTAAAAATAAATCAGACGTCCCAGATTCCATATTTCTATCCTCACAGGTTTACTTTAATATAGTCTTTGTGAGCTGATCCTGTTGTGCCGTCTGATTTTTCAATATGTTCATTCATAAAGCACTTTCAAATACATTTAAAACTGGCAGGCTGAAAAGTACTGTCCTTGGACAAATCTTTTTCATTAAGATATTTCTATTAAGGTCAGTTATAAACCTTAATGTTTATGATCAAAAATTATTTAGCTACTGGGCATAGACAATTCAAACAGCATTATTTTTTAACACACCAAATATTTCTTTGAAATGTTCTATGGTGCCGCTTATGTTCTTGATATAGCAAAATGTGGTACAACAGAATTTATATTTTCTTATTAATACATACACCTTCTGCAGCGAACCTGATATGAAAAAAAAGAAAAACAAAAGGTGCTAAGAAGCCTCCCACAAACAGAGCACTAAAGGATATTTGTTTTTTTACCTTAATGCATTCTCTGATACAGTGAGGAGGGGGTAGGCAGGAACAGGGGTGTGACTTGTCGAAGCCTAATTCCTGGACAGGAGTGCGCACGCACGGGTGTCTCCTTTGCAACCTGCTAGGCAAAGGAGACACCCGTAAACAAGAGTGGAAGGGGCAGAGGTACATCAAGTAAGAAATAATAATGAAATGGGAAGAAAAAACAAACAAACAGCTACACAAGTACAAGTGTATCTCATCTGGAGAATTAAAAAAAAATTAAACGAGGGTTTAATATCATTTTAAATATGATTGGTGATACAGGAAGCAAAAAGAGAAGCTACACAAGATGTGCTTCTGGTTAACCTGTTGTGTTTTTTTTTTTTTTAACAGTAGCTGCAATGGATTACCCAGAATAAGATTAGGCATGTAGGAATGTGTTCTCTAGCATCCCTTCTTTAATTATTTTGCGGTTTTGAAACTCTTCTTTCAGAAGGCTGTGTTCAAAGGTTCTCTGCATTACATCATCTGCCAGTTGAACAGACTCCAGAGCACTGTGACAGGGGTGTGGTGCAGAGAACTTTCTGTCTTGCTGGCTGGTCAATTCCTGGTGAATTTGGCCCTCTTGCATGTTGCATGGCTGGGGACTGAGGGGGGGGAATTTATCAAAACTGGAGCAGACAAAATGTGGAGCAGATGTGCACAGTAACCAATCAGGTACTATCTTTCATTTTTAAACATTAAAGTGACATTAAACCCTCAGATTTTTCAACATAAACCAATACTGTAATGTGTGCCTTACGTTAATCCATGGTTGTTTCCTTTCTCTTTGCTGCTCTTCCTTTTAAATCCTCATGTCTTCTCATGCTTGGGAAGAACTTCCCTTTTCAGCTCAGGGCCTCTTCCTGTAGTGCTGGCTCAGGTTTCAAGCCTATACAAACGTATACACAGACACCGTGTATCCATTCCTGAGACAAGGCAGTCTGCTGCAAAACAGAAGTTCTGCAGAGCATGAGAACAGATACAGATTTAAAAGGAAGAGCAGCAAAGAGAAGGGAAACAACCATGGATTACAGTAAGGCACACATTATAGTATTGTTTTAGGTTAAAAAATCTGATGGTTTAATGTCACTTTAACTAAACAAACTGAAGAGAGAAGCTGATTGGTTGCCCTGGGCAA
Organism: Nanorana parkeri; assembly: GCF_000935625.1. Lineage (NCBI taxonomy): Eukaryota > Metazoa > Chordata > Amphibia > Anura > Dicroglossidae > Nanorana > Nanorana parkeri. Next base: position 1,104,154 of record NW_017306313.1, read on the forward strand.
CTGCTCCAGATTCTGTCTGCTCCAGTTTTGATAAAGTCCCCACTGTATGCTTAGAAAAAAAGGATGTGGGGGAAATGAATCAAAACTGGAGCAGACATAAATCTGGAGCAGCTGTGGAGCAGCTGTGCATGGCAACCAATCAGCTTCTCTCTTCAGTTTATTCAGTTAAAATTTGAAAATGGAAGAGAGAGGCTGATTGGTGGAGCACAGCTGCTCCACCTTTCCACTTCAAGTTGTAATAATTTTCTAAAAAAGAATTTAAGCACTGGACTTTCATTACTGCAATATTCAAGAAAGTGTATCTGCCTACAAGGTGTTCTTAGAAGGGGGGTCTCCTTGCAAGCCCAAGGCTCTTCTAAGTGGAGTCACTGTAAAGATAGAATTTAGGTAGGTCCCAATCTTCCACTAATGAGAAGGTGTAGAAGATGTAAATTGTCAGGAGATTGACATTCCCCAAAACAAGGCTACAGATACAATTTGAGTGACCTTTTTATTTGAGCAAAATTGCAGTGTTTTCTGGAAACCATTGGCAGATCACAAAAAGGTCTTACTAGTTGCCTGGAATGGCTCTTTAATAGATGTTGTCCTTTATTTTATAGTTTTTCTCATTCCTGCACTAACCATGTAATGTACAACTGGGTATCCTGCACAGTTTTGCTGGATTTGCAGCTTCTAAACATCCGCAATCTATACAGCAGTATTACATTTACCTTCTGGCACATAAAAATGTATTCCCAGCCAGCATCACTCCAGACCCCTAATCTTGTTTTCTTCAGTTGTATCCCTTCAGTCTGCCAGAACAAACCATTCTAATTGAGGAAAACAAACCTTTTAATGTGTTTCCCTCAAATTGCCTGGATTCTTTGCATAAGCAGATTTGGGTACGCAGTTTTTGGTATAATCACATAGTAGGCCAAGGTTTTCCACAGCAATAGAAATGTGGTTGCTTACTTGCACTTTATATCAAGTCTGTGGGATACTGACAAAGCATTCATACTGTAGATTTGGTTTTGCAGCAGAGAAAGGATATTGATTGACTAGCGATTTCCCCTGCAGTATCTAATGAGAATGAAGTATAATTTACAATGTTAGCAAACAGATAAATTGTTCATTATTAAGTTTTCATTTCATGAGGAAGCAAGTGGTAAAATAAAATTACATTAATCAAACCTGTTTAAAAAGAACCCCACACTAAGATGGGCAAACCATACAGTGCACACTTGCTTGTGAACATACAAAGAAAGTAACACAACATACAATCAGCCATTACTTAGCAAGCAGTATAATACTAATTAGTCAAAGGCTTAGGCCCCATTTACACTGATGCGGGCATAGATGACCAATCTAATGTGTGCCTGCACACATTACACATGTGTTTTACAGGTGTTTTAGGGGGTGCATCCAGTCATTTTTAGTGTAAATGATCCTCAATATGTGGGTGTAGCAGGTGGTCATGTAGAGAGCCAGCAAAGGTCCTGTCCAGGGTCTATGTATTACCCAGATTCCTGTCCTACACCTTCTTCAATGGCAATATAGTGTAGGTGAAGCAAGCAGACAGGACACTGGAGCCTGGGAAGCAGACAGTCTGAATCTGCTGGAGCTTAAAGTTGGTCACTGTGATTTGTAGTGCCTGACAAACAGTAGGTTTGTGCAGGTTGATAGTTAGGAGTGTGTCTCTGTGTAGTTAGTGCTGGGACATGGCTAGGGTTTTGTTTTGGAGTTTTTAGTTTCATTTGAGCATTGTACAACACTGTAAATATCCTGTGTAAAGCACCAATAAATGCACCACTGTTTCAAAGAAAGTCACTGGACTGGTCTCTGTAACTCTCAAGATTGCTCACCCCAGGGAGCAATTGTGCCCGCTACATATTCCCCAGTAGTTCACATGGAAAAAAAAGTGTGATGTAGAATGTTGGTTGAGTGAAAGAACATTGAAAACTCATCGCAAATACATGGGCAGAAGCAAAAATGTATGGTTTTTGGCACATAACGGCACTCATTACAGCACATGCATAGGTGTGAACCAGAACGTAAAGTGAATCAGAATCTTCTTGAATAAATTCATGGTGTGTCACTGTGCTGCCACAATAGTTGTATAAAATATGACAATTTATAGTCATAGTTAATATTCACATAATAATGTAAAATGAGAATTTATGTAGTTCATTTTCTTTAAGCCATGTGTTGTGAGCAGCATTATAGCCGATTCATGTGCTGCCATCTTGTGGTCATTCTGATGTATTTCTATGTTCCCTCCCAGCTATAATGTATTTCCCCTTGTGTGTAATGTACCGCCTTCTTCTCCATTAGTATAGTGTCATGGCTGATAGTAACATGACCACATGTTAATCTGCATTGCATGCTTGGAAACATTACTATCTCCGACCTTCAAATACCGTCTGTTCATTCATCTGATGTATCCCATTGTCTGCAGTAGCTAACCTGCTGCAAGCAATAAAGCAATCGTGGATGAAAAGGTAGTTGGTAAGTTCAGCTATCTGATAAGGATTGTCCGCAGTGATTATATCTGCTTATACAGGCCAGGCATGGAGGTTTCAGCAAGGGATACATCGCCAATACAACAATTGGAGTCAGAATAGTGACAACGTGACTCTCCCATTGTAAGTTTTTAGTTTAGAAAATTTAGTTTGACCCTCCCCTTTTGAGAGTTTACCTTTGATTTGGAATCTATACGCTACATTTACATAGTAAAGTTACTTTACATCAATAGTTTAAATTCAAATTTAGCTAGGCATAGTGTGAGAGGCCACATCAGGGGCCGATCTGAATAGTACTTTTGAGTTATGAACACAGTGGAGAACTGCACAGGCACCAAGAGGGCGGGGTAGTATTTTGGTCCCTGTGGAAGTTAATAAGTGCCTATACATCTTATTTAACATGCACACAACATGACAAACTCAAGTGGTAGTTTCTATTTAAAAGAGAACTATGGGGTAAGTGTTTTTCCCCATAGTTCTCTTAAGGGTCACGGGAGGACGCTAGTATATGTCCTCCCGTGACCCAAAGCTCAGTATATCGCGAGCTACAGCTCGCGGTATACTGAGACCGCCGCAGCCGGGACAGATCCCGACATTACTATCGAGATCCACCCAGCTACGTGAGGCACAGCGGGCTCTGCCTATCTAGAGGCAGAGCCAGCTGTACCCGCCCCCTCCCCATCCGTTCCTCCAGTCAGCGCTGGAGGATCGGAGCGGGGAGGGAGGGAAGCCCTGCAGGGAGCTGTGACTGACAGTCACGCGGCTCTCTGCAGGGAGACGATCAAGAAGTGAGCGAGCGACGGTATGTGTTCGCACACTTCCCGATCTATTTAGCCGACGTGTGACAGCTTCATTGTCACATGTCGGCTCGAACTATGGGGATGAGTGCTCTTCACCTCATAGTTCTCCTTTAACTATTGTTTAGGCCAAGTCAGATTCACTTTAAAAGTAGTCTTTAAAAATCTGTTACTTGTATCAATATCAAACCAGGAAAGAAGAGTAGAAGAGTAGAGTGCAGCAGTGTCTTGATATTTCCTCTATACAAGGAAAATGCAGAGTCAAGCAGAAAAAATAAATGAGCCTGGTATACCTCAGCAGACTTTGAAATGTAAAAGTCCCATGGCTTTGTTGTGGGATGTTATTTTTTATTAGATGTCTGACTGATTGACAGATGGTAATACATAGCCACATTTTTCAGTGCATTTGCTTTGAAAATCTAATTAGCTGCTAAAGACAGTTGACATTGCACGTACACCTGCATTACATGAAGACAATGTTGGATTGGAGTAAAAAAAAAAGAAAGGATTTCGAAGGTCAGACAAAACTCACCTCACTGCAATCACCATTTACAGCAAACTAAAGTAACACAGCTACAAACATGAACAATTCAAACTAGGCACAGGATTGCATAAGCAAAGAAAAATGCATAAACAAGGAAAACCAACAGTAAAAAGCAAATATTAAAGCAATCAGTAGGTCCAGACCAGTGGCGGAACTACCGCTGGTGCAGCCGATGCTGGGGCACCGGGGCCTGAGGCTGTGGGGGGGGCCAGTGGGGTCCGGTCCTGGGCACCCCCACAGCCTCAGTGGGGTCCGGTCCTGCAATACGGGGCAGTGCACGGTCCCGGTGTTCGAACACAGGGGCCCCGCACTGCCGACAGGCTTCTTAGTGAGGGGGCGGGTCCTGTGACTCACCTCCCCTCCCGGCCGCGTCCATAGTAACAGACGGCAGGAGGGAAGGTGAGTCACAGGAGGCATGTATGTGTCACAACCCCCGCCCCCTGCAGTGCACACATCGATTAGAAACTCCCTGGCTGCTGCGATCCTCTGGCTGGGTGAGTCCCACGTGCAGGGGGGGGTGCGGGGGGGATACAATGTGTACTGCTTTTTCATGTAATTAGACAAGTGGATTATAATGGGGAATATTACACTGTAATGTTCCCTATTATAATCTATTTCTCTGATTTGGGAGGAGGTACAGGGAAAGGGATCCCGACGTCCAGACCAGCCCACCTGAGGCCCTGCAGAGCCCACCATAGAGAGTCTCAGATGGGCTATGCAGGATCTATGGTGTGCTCTGCAGGGTCTCAGGTAAGTCCAGCACGCTACTGCAACAGACCGCTGGGGGGGGGCAGTGTGATCCGCTCCCGTCCCCCGTCCCCCCATCCCGGGAGGGGGGCCCAAGATAAAATCTTGCACCAGGGACCTTTGGTTATTAGGTCCTCCGCCACTGGTCCTGATATACAGTAGAGGCTTCTTCAAGTAGAACTGAACCAACACAATTGTGCCTAATAGTACCCTGAAAATGTACCTTTGGTCTGGAATTCCTCCCAAATAACAGTGCACTTTCTGTTATGTGAGGGTCCTTAGCACTCCTGTGTCTACAGCCTCATAGCTGTATTTCCACAATGAAATCTAAGGCACTGCTACCTCTGATTGCTGATGTTAGCAGATTTGCGATTTTTACTGCAGTGCTGCTCACTGCTCAAATTTGCATATGAATATCTCTACCTATATCTCTAGATTACCTAATCTTTTTCACTGAAATTAGTTGGATGACAAACTATTGCATAGCTTGGCTGCATCTTAATTTGATATTACAACATATCAGCAATAAGCCTTCAGAGTATTTTAAAATTAAATACCTGCATATATATTCTATATGGACCACTTTGATTAAAAAAAAACAACTGTTTCGTATTGGAAAACATTGGTAACATCCTCTAGTGCAAAAAAAACAGATGGTGACTGTCATTTCTTAGGTCCCCACATGACTACCAGAGGGCTTTGGAAAATGTAATGATGGTCATGACTGTGATATTTAAACTCCAAAGACAATACTCCCCCAAGACCATAGTTTTTGAAAAGAAAACCATCATAGTAAATTATTTTTCAATGACATTAAATGTACTTCGACATTTTGCAATTTCAGTAAGGCCTCTTTCACATGGGCATTCCGATCGAGTCTACCTGTCAATTTTCAAGTGGACCAGATCAACTGCCCAATGGGCAGCCTATGGGCAAACGTGTGTAAACGGATGGTTGTCCGTTTACACCCAGTTCCCCCCGACTCCAGTTCCCCCCAACTCTTGCCAGGTCCAGGAAAAAAAAATGGATCAGAGATCCGTTTAACTGGACCTGATGGTGCCAGATCAGGGGCAATCTGATGTAAATGGACACATGTCCATTTACTTCCAATTTCCCACATACCGACATAGGGTCCAGACATTTCAGTTTTTTACTTTATCACAAGATGGAGGAAAAAACTGGACAGACATGGATGTCACAATGATGATATCCTATCCGTACTGCTCTGATCAGGAGGGGTTCTGTGCACAGATCCGCTCCTGATCAGCCCGTGTGAAAGGGGCCTGATACAAAGAATGGGGATTCCCTTGTTACAAAACATTAGGCTGATTGTGTTTGGCCCGTCCCGGCCCCTATGCCCGAAGCTGCTGGCCGCCAAAGGGTGCGGGGGCAGGGAGATGGTGCCATCAGATGAGCTGCGGAGGGGATCGTGGCAGGCAGTGCTGAGGTCCCCACCGCTGCGACCCGTCCTGTAGGTAACCGCTCCTCCCGGCCACTGCAGCTACAGAACAGCCGGGAGGAGAGAGAGAGCTGTCAGGAGGGATCGCAGCAGCGGACATGGTCTACATCTCTGTCGGATGCAGACCGTGTAGCTGAATCTGCGCTGACACTCGGATCCTTGCGGCCAGCGCTCTTTCAGTGAACGCTGGCCGAAAGGATTGTGAAGAATTGATTGGTAAGGTCTGGGCTGGGGGGGCACGGACTGGGGTTGTGTGTGTGCGTGTGTATATATATGTACAGGGGTTGTATTTTTTCTACGTGGGGGGGGGAGGGGGGTTGTAGAAGTGTAATAGGCTGCATTCACATCTTTATTTTGGGTGCAATTAGGGATTTCTGCGTCAGGAACTTGCATTTTCCTGCAGCAGAAATCCCTAAATTGGCGTTTACAAATGGCAGCTGTCACCTAAGTTACCGATCAGGTGACAGCATCTGCATGTAAACGACGGCACACCGCATGTAAAGATACGTGATATGTTTACATTCGGTTAGGAATCAATCACTCTTCCTGGACGCATCGATTGTGCATTCAGGGAGAGTGTTTTCTAACCGCATGTGATCATATAACATTCCATTACATGCGGTGTGCAGGAGTTTACATGGAGCTGCTATCACCTGATCATTAACTTGAATAGGTGACAGCTGTCACTTGTAAACGCCAGATTAGGGATTTCTGCTGCAGGAAAACGCACGTTTCTGATGCAGGAATCCCTAATCGCACCTAAACCTACAGATATGAATAGGGCCTTATTGTGAGTATATTGGTGTCTGTACTACTTAAAGGAGAACTATGCGGTTAGGGCTTTTCCCCATAGTCCTCCTAAGGGTAACGGGAGGACACAAACTAGCATCCTACCGTCACCCTGAGCTCAGTATACCGCGAGCTGTAACTCATTATATACTGAGACGCCGCAGCTGAGGCGGATCCCGACAATTATGTCTGGATCCGCCCAGCTGCGTGACTGACAGCTGGCTCTGCCTATCTAGAGGCAGAGCCAGCTGTACCCACCCCCTCCCCCGTCCATTCCGCCAGTCAGCGCTGGAGTATTGGAGCGGGGAGGGGGGAATCCAGCCCCTCCCCTGTCACGGCAGAGAGCCGTGACAGGATCGAGAGGTGAGCGAACGCGGCTTTGTGTTCCCTCACTTCCCAATCTACTGAGCCGACCTGTGACAGTCTTATTGTCACAGGTCGGCTAGAACTATGAGGTGAGTGAAAAGCACTCACCTCATAGTTCTCCTTTAGGCCCCATTCACATTGAGCAAATCGCGCGTTTGTCGCGCGATTTTGCATTTAGCGCGATATCGCGCAAATGCTTGCATTGAGCAAGCTAGAATCGCGGTAAAATCCGCTCCAAAAAGGGTCCTGCTGTAGCGACGCACGACCCGCGACAGCTACAGACAGAGCCCCACCGGATTGCATTGGAGATCGTTATCGCGCGGTAAATAGCTGTGATGTTGTGGGAATTACCACGCGATAAATCGCTCAGTGTGAACGGGGCCTTAAACTGGATATAGTTACATTTTATTTTAAAGTATGAAATGTGGCAGACGGCCCCCATGAGAGAAAAAAATTTGTCGAGTGGCCCCCGAGATGGAAGAGGCGGGGGGACAGAGACACTGACAGAGGAGGCGGGAGGTGTCGCCGAAGCTCCAGTCGGGCGACGAAGATGACAAGGAGACCGTGTCGAGCGCCGGGAATGAGGAGGTCATCCAGTCGGGCGCCGAGGACAAGGAGGCCGTGTTCCAAAGAGGTCAGGCCGTGCAAGGTAAGAGGAATGTGCTGGCAGAGCCCAATATAGATTCTGCACAGCCCACCAAAATGTCTGAGGTGTGCTGTACAATACCCTTTGGTGGGCTCTGCAGGATCCGAGGGGGCTCTGCCGTCTGCAAAGCCAACCACAGATCCTGCAGAGCCCCCCTGAGATCCTGCAGGGTCTCAGGGGGGTCTTTGCAGGATCTGTGGGGGGCTTTGCTGGGTCTCAAGGGGGCTTTGCAAGATCTGTGGTGAGCTCTGCGAGGTCTATGGTGGGCAGAGCCCACCACAGATCCTGCACAGCCCCCTGAGACTGCAGGGTCTCGGGGGCTGTGCAGGATCTGTAAAAATCATCAACCGGGTCTCAGGGGGTTTTGCAGGATCTGTGTCGGGGTCTATGGTGTGCTCTGCAGGGTCTCAGGTGGGCTTAGCACCCTGAGACCCTGCAGAGACCACCAGAGATCCTTCACAGCCCACCTGAGACCCCACAGAGCCCACCACAGACCCTGCAGGAGTAAGGATGGGCTCGGGCGTGTTCGCTGCTCCACGTGCCGGGCCCGCCGCGGAGCCGGCAGTGCCAATCACAGGCACTGAGACATTTCCCGATCTCTGCAGCTGCGGACCAGGAAAATGTCTCACTACCTATGATTGGCACTGCACGCTGTCAGCTTCCTGGCGGGCTCGGCACGTGGAGCTGCGAACACGCCCAAGCCCATCCTTAATCAGGAGAACAAAAGTTCCAACTACCTGACTTACTTAGAAGTAAGAGGATTGGGCGAGAAGGCTGTACTGCACGTGGTCCACCTGCGGTATTTCAAAAATACACATACTACAGATTTTAATAAATATTAAAATGAACTAGGGTCAGACTAATCCAGGAGATTATTCATCTAAATTGCCCCACTCAATATGGCCACTGCTTGCGCCCATATTGAGTGGGGCACTCAGATTAATAACGTGCTGGATTAGTCTGACCCTAGTTCATTTTAATACTTTATTGCTCTGTAGTATGTGTATAGGGAAGTGCCGCGGGTGGCCCACGTGCAGTAGAGCCTTCTAGGCCGAACCTCTTACTTCTAAGTAAGTCAGGTCGTTGGAGATCTTGAGGAGTTGGAGTTTGACAGAACACCGGCTGCCTTTCTGAAAGCCCGCTAAATAGTCGGGCTCCTCGGTGGCCACCTGCAACTTCCTCCGTCCACTTCAGCTGCCATAGGCTAGGAATAAGACTGCAGGGCTACCATTGACAGAGAAAGAGCGGGTCCTGAAGTGAGGGCACAAGGAGGCAGCTGGGCATCATGCTGGACTGGAGGCGTCACCTGAGACTAGAACCTCCCCCCCACCGCTGGCCTCTGCACTGTAGGTCACACCGCTGTCCTCTGCACTCTGCATCACACCCTGACCACTGCACTGTAGATCACACTGCTGACCTCTGCGTCACACCGCTGACCTCAGCACTGTGCGTCACAGCGCTGCCCTCTGCGTCACACTGCTGTGCTCTGTGTTGCACCTCTGACTTCTGTACTCTGCATTACACCACTGACTTCTGCGTTGATTTGGATGTGTTAGGTCCCGCGCAGCAGCCTTCTGGGGAACCACGCGGTGTCTTCCACCAGCTGCCTATCTTCCCCTTCTGAGACCCTTTGCTCGAGACTTCAGGCTGATATCCCGGAGCAGAGTGGCAGCACAAATATACTCATATACTATTATTATATACTATAATAATACTATAACTATTCATATACTATTATTCTGCATTGCTGTATAATGTTTTGCAGGGATTTTTAGTCCTCTATAGCTGATGGTATTCTGCATTAGAGTGTAAGCTCCTCTGTACAGAGACTGATGTGACTTCTCTGTATAGCACTGCGGAATATGTCAGAGCTTTATAAATGTATAATAATAGTGTGTGACTGTGCGGGGGACATTAGAGTGTTAGCTACTTTAGTGCAGAGAATGCCAGGCGGGTTGGGGGGCCAGTGAGATCCGATTCTCTATAGCAATATGTCTGTGAAGGTTCTCATTCATCCAGGTCACATGGTATATCTGTAAAAAATAAGTCAAGGCAACTGGACTTTCTGTATTTTTCTTGAAGACGTTTCACTGGTCATCCAACCAGCTTTCTCAATTCAGAAATTTCTGAATTGAGAAAGCTGGTTGGATGACTAGTGAAATGTCTTCAAGTAAAATACAGAAAGTCCAGTTGCCTTGACTTACTTTTTACAGATATTCTCTATAACAAGCTTCCTACATTGTTGCAAGGTTTGTGTATTGATTGTAGCAGGACTTGTGTGTCAGCTGTAGCCCTCCGGTACTTACTAGTGGCCGGCCCTGCCCCTCGATTGCGCTTCTGTGTTTGGCTCTGCCCCCTGTTGTGAGGGGTGGGGCCTGTTGGTGGTCACGTGATTGGGCTGCTCAGTCTAAAATGCCCGGGCCTATTTTTAGTCCCAGTCTGGCCCTGCCAGCAAGCCCAGAGGAGTTAGCGATGGATCGGACACCCGCCGCAACGCTGAAGAGAAGGATGAAAACATTAGGAAAGAAGAAGATGGGATTAAGAAACATCATTTAAGGTAAGTGCTTTAATTAACGTTGGGGAGAGGGGAAAAAAAAGTTGCCTTTAATGTCACTTTAATTGTACTAATTGTTCCTTTCTTTCAGTGAAAGTCTGTAGGTCAGGTCTGCCCTAAAAAAAAAACTAAAAAAAAACTGATTTTCTTTCAGGTTCCTTCAGCTATATCAGCAGTCTTTAAGCACATGTCAATTAGGTTTCCTTACATGAACATGGGCACTAACAGGAACATTAAAAATACAATGCTTAAAATATAACACAATGCTCATGTAAGAATGTTAAAGACATGTAAAAATTCCTTTCAGGTAACTGCTACGTTAAAAATTTAAAACGTGTACTCACTGAAAATACATTGGGGGAGAATTATTCAAAACTGGAGCAGAAGAATCTGGAGCAGTTGCCTATGACAACCAATCAGCTTCTCTCTTCAGTTTGTTCAGTTAAGGTTTAAAAATGAATGGTGGATGCCGCTTGGGGGGTGGACTATCAAGAATCTGGGCAACTGCTCCAGATTCTGTCTGCTCCAGTTTTGATAAACTGCCCTCATTGTAGTTTCCATTTACAGTTAATTTTTTTCAACTGTGTACAGTATAATTACAGACATCAGCAGCTTGCAATTGTTTCTGTTTGAACTGTAAAAAACTGGTCACAAAACCGCTCTGTCAATTACAGTTTTTGAATTCCAAAGACAACATACAAAAAATTGTAACCACAGTTTGATCTGTAAAACCAGGGGAACTTACCACCGTGTTCCTTGTGCCTAAAATATTTAAAAGTTCACAAACAATGTCAGATTTCCGTTTGCACTACCTTCTAGTTGTAGTTTTCATTCACTGTAGTTCACATTAGGGCTCCAACTAATGATTATTTTCATAATCGATTAGTTGGCCGATTACTGTTTGATTAATCGGATAAAAAAAAAAGGAAAAATCTTCTTTCTTTTAAAAAACGCAAATGCAGCGTTAGAAACATTAAGTTTACTTCAGAATAAAACTGCATGGACAACTTTTTGCCATCACACCACAGTGGAACGCACAGCAGTGCGGTAACGTTAGTTCCAGTGCAGGCGATCACAATTCAGATGCGAGGCGTGTTTGTGGTGCTATTGAAATGAATGTATATTATATACAAACACAGGCTGCCTAGCTGACAGGCGGTCTTATCTCCCCGCTGGGCATCAGCTGTATTGGTCTGTCTCCTCTGATCCCCACTGTGTCTGTCGATATAGGTGGAGGAGAGCAGCAGGGATCAGAGGGGACCCAGCGGGGAGGAGAGAGCATGCAGTGGGCTCCCAGCGGAGAGGAGAGAGCTGCAGAGCAGCAGTGGGGGTCTGGGGGAGCTCTCCCCACTGCTGGGCACTGACTGCAGGGATTTGTGTCCCCTCCGATCAGGGACACAGAGCCGATGAAACACTGGCTCCTAGCTCGTCGGAGAGAACTAGGAGAGCCACACCAACTAGTCAATAATGAGAATCGTTGGCAGCAATTCTCATTATCGATTAATTAGTTGGTTGCAGCCCTTGTTCACAAATAAATGTACATTTTGACAAAATGTTACAGGAAATTAAATGGCACGTATAAAATGGGAGTTGTTGATCCTAAAACAATTTTTATGCCAGGGTTGTATCTTAGGATGCAGTCTTGCCATTGCAGTATGCAGCCTCATGAAGGCTGGAGTTACAGCTTTGTTAATGTAGCACTAACCCAGGGGTAGGCAACCTTGGCACTCTAGCTGTGGTGAAACTACAAATCCCATGAGACATTAATAGACTCTGACAGCCACTGGCATGACTCCTAGAGGCATGATGGGATTTGTAGTATCACCAAAGCTGCAGTGCCAAGGTTGCCTACCCTTGCTCTAACCTGTACAAAGCCAGTTCGGTTATACAGCATAATGCTGTTGCTGTTGATACAGGCAGCTTTATTTTTAAAATTTGAAAGCAATAAGATTCAATTAATCAAGATCGGCCTTAAAAGTGTGTTTCATTAAATAATATCCATGAAACTGGACTAATTTTATACTTACTAATGATTGCAGTACTACTGTGGTGGATTGTTTGCATCCTATCGCTCCATGTAGATCCATCCCATCCTGGTACTAAGGTGTAGTGTTTAAAGAGGCACTATGACTTGCCCATTTCAGGTTGAGTGGCAGTGCCCCCTGGTAGCCCACCCCCCAGGAAGGTATACGCACCCTTCCACGGTCCCTTGCTAACTTCCCATGGCAAAAGTTCACCCTCCGATGTAAGGTGATTGGGTGCTCTTTCCCAAGCACTGGCATATTGGGCATGTTACATGCTCCCCATACCCAGAAGCACCACTTACAGCAACAGAGATTGCACACCAATGGAATGAGGAGGGAGCATGGATGGGTGAGTATACCTTACTGGGGGATGAACTATCAAGAGGCTCTGTCACTTCCCCTGAATGGGCAAAAATAACAGGGCCTTGTTAAGGGGCTTTGTATACATGGACTACTAATGTATTTTAGACCCTGTAAATGACCCCTATGTGAGGTAGGCCTGATATACGAAGCCAAGCCATTTACCTTTGACTACACTGGTGCTTAAAGTCTTTGAATGTGGCACCCCTGGTATGGTTAAGCACTGGAAATATACGACATGGATCATAAATATGCAATCTGTGTATTTCTGTTAAACCCATTGCCAGTAATGGAACTGAGCACAGTATGGAACACTATGTAATGGAGCTGAGCACAGTCTGGAACACTATGTCAAACTAACATACACAACTTATGAGAGGCAGCAGGTAAGAGGCCCACTTTATTTTTTCTTGGCAATAACAGTTTGTACCACAAATAGCCATGAGTTAATTTGACTTCTAAACAAGTCCAATAATAAACTAATTTAACGTGCTTTGTTTCATCTGGAACAAGCGCTCTGGGAGTGCCTAATTAGATTAAATAGAGAAGACGCAAAGATGGCGTGAAGTCCAACTGTTCTTTAATAAAATACTGTTCGTAATTTCAAAGAGTGTCCTGAAACCTCAAAGCCCCAGGATGTAGACCCAAATGTAATGTATTCATTGTTCCATGGAAGGACTGTCCTTTTTGAATATGTGTTTTGTATTTTGAACAGGGCTCCCTCAAACAGGCCTCAGTCTGAGAAGCAGAAGTTGTGGTTGACCACATCCATCTGTTTATAGATACATTCCAGAGATTTGCCCTCAAGATACTAATATGTTATAATAACACAGTGCTCTGAAATTATACAGTGTGCAGCTTTTATTAAAGTCCATCTCTCACTCTTTCCTGCCATTGGGATTATTTACCAACAAAGTGCAATCACAGTGCTAAGCAACTGTTAGACAGTGGATGCACTTTGTCACAGGCTTAGACACAAGACTGAGCGATGCCAAAGGGATGTGCATCCAACTGGCAACAGATATGTTTACTTGTTGTGAATACCACAGAACATAGCAAAATATTCAGCTTTCAGAGCAGAGTTATTGTGCTGAATCTTCAAAAGATTTCTATTCTGAAATCAGCCCTTCAGGGCTCATAAAAACAGACAACTGGATCAGAAAACTAACATTTGTTCAGCACACTCTGATACATCTTGCTTTTACACCCCTAATTAAACCTTTACAATGAATAAAAGTAAACTTTTTTTTTTACTAACTTGAACTCCATCATTTTTAATATCAGTATATGGTCATGTAAGTTCTCAGGAATCAAGATCTATTCTCTAAAATACTTTTTTTTTACTTAAACATAAAACTAAAGTTACCATTAAACCCTAAGCTGTGTGGAACCCTAATGTTGAACAGCCCCACATTAAAGTAAACCTGTACTTCGACCATGCAGGCTAAAGCAACAGATTTACTTTAAAGCAACCCTTCCCAGAACCATATATTGACCTTTCTTTTTCTCCCTCACCATTCTGTTCTGCTGCCAGTAGTGAAAACACAATCCTATGTAGACTTCAATTCACTGGAGTATTAGCTTAAATAGGTCTGTGGGCTGCCCCTGTGCTGTTCGGCCCTGGGTATTTCCTTTATCTCTTGTCACTGAATAGAGCAGCAGAGAGACCAAAGGAAAGGTAAGTATATGCTGCTGGGGATGGGGGGTTAAAGCAAACATTTTGCTGTGCCCTGAATAGGTAAAGTACAGGTTTATTTTAGGAAGCTGTAAATTCCAATTGTGGATGCCAGTTAGGGTTGCCACCTTTTCTTTAAGTGAAACCCGAACCTTCTCTAGTGACGCACGGACATTTTTTTGGGGAGAATGAGTCGCGGCTTATTCATATGTAAAAGCGCCACCCATTCATACGTAAATATCACAGTTGAGACTATTTTCAGTGGGGGGGGAGTAGCCCCTATCTTAATTTTGGTTGGCCCTGTGTGCCTGACATTTTGTGCCCGGGTTTCTGCTGCCATGAAACCCGGACACAGCATTCAAAACCCGGACTGTCCGGGTGAATCCTGGACAGGTGGCAACCCTAATGCCAGTAAGTAAAAATGCACCAAAGGCTCTTCTGCCAAGGGCTTGGAGGGGCTACAGAAGTCTTGTCTGGATCATATGCTTGATGGAGGGGTACTATGCAGCCCCAAAACATTGCGCCATGATGTGATTATTCTAATAATGGACTGGACTTTGCACCGTTTCAAAGTATGCTGGCAACATTTCTCCTCTCTTTTCAGACAGGGATGTACAAAGAGCAAAAGCATGAAGCAAACGGCTTCTTTTGTCCTGGTGGTATCTGTGAGGTTCTATGAGGAGTCTTTTGCAGGAGTGCAGAAACATGAACCATTCTGGGTAGAGATAAAATGTTGATTCATGAGAAATAAAGGCTTGCAGTGGTTGTATAAACATTTCATGCAAAAAACAATTAACTTATGTAATATATTGGTTTGTGATCTGAATGTTTGGATTACTAAATTTTTATGAGATAAAATAATGAATGCATGAAAAAAAAAAGCTTAAACATCATAGTGAATGACCCTAGAGCTTCGCATGAAATAATGTGCATTATAAATAATAATGGTGGTAAAAATTAACCTCAGAGTTTCCTGACCTGTACAAAGCCACATTATAACATACACATAAAATAACTGGGCCCATTTGGGATTAGTGCCAGCATTTAACAAAGAGAAATTTCCTGTGCATATTACTTCCCAAGCTAAAGGATGTGTTTGACTTCACTACCCTTAAAGGTCCCATGAACATTCCTAAACAAAAATGACCTGCAAATTAGATTCCTTGTATAGGAACAGGAAATGTAAGATTATTAACATCATACATTTATTGCATCTAAAATTGTAAAATTACATTTGGAGACAGTGAACTATCATTGCAGTAGAAAGTAGAATATAGAATACAACAGGGGCAAGTAGAGACAGCAGAGTAGATCACACCAGATACTCAGATGATATTCACATTATAGCTGGGACAAATTGTTTTATTAATGGAATAGAGCAATTGAGATTGACAGCCCAATCTTGTCTAAAACACGCTGTCCAACCCAAGCTCAGTTGGAGTTACAGGGTGATCTTGAATAATGAGTAAACCTGATAGAGGTTGTCTGACCTAATGATGGAAGTTTTAACTGTGACAGGAGGGTATGAATGCTAAAAGGTAATAAGCTCAGGGCTCAAAATTTCAAGTCCTGAGCTACTAGCCAGGCCTTAAAAGTTACTCGCCACCAGTTTATCCGCGGTGGTAGTGTCCCATCTCTGGTCCCACCGGCGGCACTCCTCGATGAGATTCCACTCGCCCCCCCGCAAGTTTCACTCGCCAATTGCGAGGGGGCGAGTGGAAATTTTGAGGCCTGATAAGCTCATCTATCAGATGCCCTGTGACATGGGGGTTATTTATCGGTTCAAAGTGTAATAATGTCCACAATACATTATTAAACACCCCAGCCTCTGCTCAATTTCTTAACCTAACCTCTTCTTTTGATCTAACACAATGGACAAACACTTTAAAAACAATGGTCAAACACATTATTAAACACCCCAACCTCTCCTCAATTTCTTAACCTAACCTCTTCTTTTGATGTAACACAATGGTCAATCACTCCTACTCACTCTGATGGTAACATATTTTTTTTTATTTATTATTTGCCTACAATTTTTAAAAACTAAAGATTTGATTTATTCAGCAGTCAGTGTAAATAGCATATCAAGTCAGTGGGCAATCAGAATTTTCTTAAATGAAGACTAGGATAAATCAGATAAATTCTGCATGTTGCACTTAGTGCTGGATTTATCACAGTGTGAAATGCAGTAAAGGGATATGATCTTTGGTCTCATTTACCATAGTCAAAAGTGAAGCCAGGCCCATAGGGTCATTCACACTGGTGCACTGTGTTGAATAGAGTGCCTAAAGGCAGTGGCGTCACAAGGGGAGTGCGGGGGGTACGGTCGGCACCCGGGTGACACCATTGGAGGGGTGACACCAAAATGACTTAGTCATTTTGGTGTCACCCCCCTCTGAAAAGTCGGGCACTCGGACATGGACCGAACGCCCGACAGTATCAGGCAAGAGGAGGGGACCCGGCAGCATACCTTATCCCGCCGGGTGACTGTCTCCTCCTCTCTGTGCCGGTGTCCATCACCGCTCCGGACACCGCTCCGGGTGTCACCCAGCCTCGGGACGCCCCTGCCTAAAAGGTGCTCATACACCTGTCGATTATTGTTCAGAAATCGTCCACAAATGGTCTTTCGAACGATAATCGATCGATCAGTTGATCGATTTTCTTTTACTGTACTCCTGGCCGAATTTTCTCAGAAGGGTGAGGCTGTAAAACTTTTTTTGAATAGAACAAACATCGATGGATTAGTGGTGTTTCTGTACGAAAATAATCGCAGCAAGAACACTGCACATGCGCAAACGAAAATCCGTTATCTCGATAGATTAAATCCAGCGAGTTAGTATTGGTAACGACCGATTATCGAAATTCACATTGCTTGATGGGCTATTTGAGCCAGAATCAAAACAGGGTTCTTGGCAGCAACAAAAATTTCTGATCGAAAATCTTTAGGTGTATGGCTACCTTAACACGCCAAAATGTTGTATACAGCATTATTGTCAGTACGGTGCATGTGCTACAGTGCAAGTTCATTAAGAAGGTACATTGGGGTGTCATTCAGAATGACTACAGTGCTTTACTGTTGTATAATAATGTAAACAGCCCCCTTAGTGTTTTGCTGCATGAACCCAAATATAAAAACAGCAGCAGCAGGCTTTATTTTGCTTCTAGTAAACATAAACAGCAGACATCCCAACTCTCCCGGACGCTCCGGGAGTCTCCCGCTATTAGATAGCGGCTCCCGGCCGCCCGGGAGAGAAACACTCCCTCCCGGAAAGGTTTAATCTGCTCCATCGAGCAGATTAAACCTTTCCCTGCGATCGTTTTTTTCTTCTTCTTTTCTGATATTGGGAGCCGCGGCCCGTCGTCAGTCAGAAAAGAAAAAAAAAAAGGCATACGAATGCATAGCTAGATTCCTATTGGCTATTGCACTTTGCAATAGCCAATAGCATACTAGCTAATGCACCCGCCCACTGCTGCTGTCATTTAGCAGAGGGGGACCTGAATTTTTCTATCAGGTCCTCTTCTGGTGATTGAAAGCAGCAGAGGGCGGGTGCAATAGCTAGTTTGCTATTGGCTATTGCAAAGTGCAATAGCCAATAGGAATCTAGCTATGGATTCGTATGTCTTTTTTGTATTATTATTCTGACGACTGCGACTGTCAGAATACTAAAAAAAAAAAAAGTCTGCGGATAGTAAAGAAGCTATTGCTTCCTGTGCTATCTGCCATCATTTCAGGGGGGTGCTGTCTCCCAGCCCCACCTAACCCCCCCTCCGCGGATGGGGGGGGAGGGCGAGAGGGCACCTCCCTGAAATGAGAGGGACACCTCCCTGAAATTGCTTCTTTCAGGTTGGGATCCCTGAAACAGTAATTAACTGAAAATCTTGCTCCTCAAAGAGGCAACTTTAGCATAATGACACTTAAGGAGAATTATGTTTCAGCACGACCTTTATCTATAAAAAAATAAAATAATTCTTAGTTATAATCATTAATCATGAAATAAACAAATGCCAATAATGGGCATAAAATAATTTTAGAAGCGCAGTGGACAGCGGTATTCTATGTACAGCACAGATTACAAGGTGCTGTGAAAAGGAGTATGTCTGGGCTATGTACTGTGAAGAGTGGTCAGTGAAAAAGTGCCCCCTTACATTGGAGATCAATGGAGAATTGCCCCCCTACATTGGTAGTCACGAGAAAAGCATCCACTTACATTGATGGTCGGCGGAAAAGCTCCCCCTTGGTGTTTACGGTAGTAGTGAATAGCTCCCTTACATCAGTGGTCAGTGGAGAATTGCCCCCCTACATTGGTAGTCACTACACTAGAAAAGTATCCACTTACATTGATGGTCAGTGGAAAAGCTCCCCTTTGTGTTTAGTAGTGAAAAGCTCCCTTACATCAGTGGAGAATTGCCCCCTTACACTGGTGTATAATGTACGAATGCCTTTACATTGGTGTTTATTAGTAAAGTCCCCTCTTACATTGGAAGCCAATAGAGAATTACCCCCTACATTGGTCAGTTGGTGGAAATGTGCCCTATACATTGGTGCTCAGTAGAAATGTGCCCCTCTACATAAGTGGTCAGTAGAAAAGTACCCACTTACATTGGTGGTCAGTGGAGAAGTGCCCTCCTTTCACTGCTGGTCAGTGGAGAGATGCCCAATACATAGGTGGTCAATGGTAACATGCCCCCTTACATTGTTAGCCAGAGGTAGCTCAGAAAAATAGATCACTGAAGTCAGTTTTCAGTTACCTGAGAGAGAATACTTGTCATAGGTCGGGGTATAAGAAACTTTTGAAGCCAAATACAGCCAAGCTACAAGTATTTTCTGAAGGAAGTTAGCAATGGCAACCTACATAGCAACACCTATAAATAGCAACAATATACAGCAACCTAGATGGCCAATCAGAGGCATACGAGACTTAACAGGAACGTGACATTACACATTATCCATAGAAGTCACCAAGGCTCAGCGCACTATACGCAAATATTTGTGGTTTTGAGTCTTTGCATCTGTACGATACCAGTGCAGTTCATTTCTGTGAATTTCAGCTGCATCCTCCTAATACAACTGAACATATTCAGCTTTAACAGGAGTGAGATCAATCAAAAAGAAACTAGCAGGCTGTTAAATATTCAGGAACTGCACATGGAACTTTTGGGATGTACCCTGGACACAGTGCTGTGCTCCATACACATCAGCACAGACAACAAAGGTTGTGCCACTTGTGCCAGCCCTGCAATAGCACTAAAAGGGCTATTTCCCAGCCTGTGGGCCATTTTTATTTGACAGTGTCATCTGCTAGTGAAGTCATTTATCTAGAAATAGATTTTGTTTCCAGGTCAGCATTTACATCTCGTCAGCAACAGGAAACACTTGGTTTGGCTGTGCAATCTCTTTACGAATACTTTAAATGAAGCTTTACACCGATAGGTAGAATGTGCATGAATAATAATACATTTCAGAATGTAAGATTCTAAAGTTAATAATTTATAGTATTAGTAATAGCATGGTGATAGTTTTCCTGGCACAAATCCTTTGGAAAAACATACATGATTTACAAAATTAAGTTGGATGGATTTGGTGTTGGTAGGCAATCCACACATTCCTTTCATTTGACACATGGTAATCCTTACAACTGTCTCCACCAAGGTGCTTATTTGCATGTCTAGAAGGAGAACTTCTGTACTAAGAACATAAACACAAAGTCACAGAAGGAAATAGAACATCGAAAATTTATTGAGCTAAGAGTCTTTCTCCCAATAACTGCAAACAAAATAATACAGTGTGCTGGAAAATGAATCCAGCCGTTATATACTCAAAGGATACAAAGAAAAAATGTTGGCACATTTAGATATCAGGATGTGTTAAAGATCAATTCTGGGCACAAAAACTTTCATTGAAATATATTCTTTAATAGCCACAAAAGATACACATCCATCGTGTGTGCACTAAATGCCTTTGTAAACACTAAATACTAGTTGCAAATACAAAGTTACTACCTTGTAAAAGTGCAAGTGAAATCATCACGGTGGGCTCCTCACGTGAAGAGGGTTCCTGATGTAAAGGAGAGAGTTTCTAATGTGAAGAGGGTACTCTGAAGTGAAAGGAGGGGCTTAGATATGGAGGGAGGTGCCTGATGTAAAGGGGATTCTGATGTGAAAGGCAGGATTCTATTTGAAGGGGGATTGGGATGTGAAGAGAGGCTCCTGACTTGAAGGGGGACTCTGATGTTAAAGAGAGATCCTTCTTTGTTTTTGTAAGAAGTTCTCCCTTGAAATCCATACCAGACCTCTATCTGGGATAAGGTAATGGTCTGGTATGGATTTTGGAGGATCCACAAGTCATTCTTTACATTTATGCTTGTTACATTTATGTTTTTACATTTTAGACTGGGGTGTCTTGGGATTTTGCGTTCTTTTAAAGGGTGCCGTGACTGAAAAAGGTGGAGAAACGCTGATCTAGACTAAGATGTATAATATGAGATCCTTTTAAGTCTTGTCAAGTCTGCATTCACAGCACAGAAGTAATCCAGCTGCAAAAACATTAGTACCCACTTAATACTTGCTAGCTAATACAAATATTTGTATGCAACGTGTTATATTTACTTGCTTAAAAACATTTTTATCCAAAAAATAACATGTGAATACAAATAATGCATGGTAAATTACTTGTCAACCTCTCACACACTACTCTCACTCAGTTTAAGGTAACCCTACCAAGACACTAGCCTAGTACAATAGGGGGAAATCTGTCATTCAAACACTACACTAAGGACCACCAACTTTACTTCAGTTAGTCTGTGAAGGTTCTCATTCATCCAGGTCAGGCCCGTCTTTAATACTGATTGGACCCGGGACAAACATTTTCTTGCCCCCCCCCTCCCCTCCCCCCCAAGTAATTTATCTCACCTCCCCAACACCCAGAAAAAAAAACAGCACACATAGATCATAAGTGAGATCCCAAAGAGCCCTGGTGAAATCACAAAGAGCCCTTCAGAGCTCTGTAGGGTCTCATCAGGACTTTGAAGGGTCCCAACAGGGCTCTGTGGGGTTTAACCAAGGCTGGTGAGACCCCCCAGAGGCCTAGCTAAACCAGGGCTCTTTGGGGACCTCACCAGGGTAGCAGGCCTGTGGGGGATCTCACCAGGGCACTGTGGGGTCTAACCAGCCTTGTTAGACCCCACAGAGCCCTAGGCTCTGGCGCTCAACCTCCAGCTGTGAGAGCTCCGCGGCTGCCCCTGAGGAAAAAAAACCCTTCCTGCACGTGGGCAGGAAGGTACCAAAACATCACATTGGATGGAGGGTTTGGTATGTACCAACTGTTCCGTATGAGTCGTACGGAACAGTTGGTACGTCCCAACCCCCCCATCTAATGTTTTGGTACCTTCCTGCCCACGTGCAGGAAGCGTTTTTTTTCCTGTGCTGATTCTACGGTACGACCGCGGCGGACCCTGCAAGGACAAGTCACGGACACCGGTGTCCGTGTACGGACACCTTGCCGATCCCTGTGCTATGCGGGTGGGGGAGGAGCTACACCTTTAGGGTGCAGATCGCATAGGACAACAATACGTTATGGCAGTGTCGTATGCGGCTGCCATAACGTATTATACTATGCGATCCGAATCCGATCGGCAAGTTTCTGCGGGCTCAAGGGGCAGCTGCTTTGGGCCCCACAACCATGACTGGGCCCGGGGCAAGTGCCCTATTTGCCCCGCGTTAAAGACGGCCCTGATCCAGGTCATGTTATATCTGCAAAAAATAAGTCAAGGCAACTGGACTGTCTGTATTTTTCTTGAAGATGTTTTACTGGACATCCGACCAGCTTTCTCAATTTAGATGTCCAGTGAAACATCAAGAAAAATACTGCAAGTCCAGTTGCCTTGATTTATTTTTTACAGATTTACATCAGTTAGCTCCCATTCACAACTAAGCATTTAGTTGCATGTCTCCCAAAGCCTGACAATGCACAACATAAGCATTACCATTATATTTAATGGTACCCACTCACAGCTGAGTATTGTGTTGCCTGTTGCTTGTAGCTTAAAGCTCAAAAAAGCATATGAGCTTCTTTTTGGGCAGAATCAGCATTTTTGCCCCACAGACTTCAATGGGAGGGCTTAAAAAATGCCTGTCTTCTCCTCCTAGCTAGCTTTCTATTAGCTAAAAAATTCTCAAGTCTGTAAATGCCTGAAAATGCACAAAAAAGTAAAAAAAAGCTCCAAAATCAACTGAAAACATTTACGCTCAAATGTGAATGGGGGTTAAAAATGTAAGCCCAGCCAGAACTTTTTTTTTTTGCTTGGATTAAGTCATTTAGATTTGAGACCTGTGAAGTTTTTGCTGCTTTCTAGGGCTAAATTAGAGAGCTTCCCCCTCACTGTCATGGTGACAATGTTTTTACCAGACATGAAGTGAGGGAAAATCAGTAAAAGAGGGATGGGGGGAACACAAATCAATAAAATGCTGACTGGGGCTCTGGCCTTTCCCTTTCCTATTAATTTGCACACAGTACGGTTGATGTATTAAAGGAGTAGAGTGTTTATCACTTTACAAAGTACATTTTCACATAGCATAGCAAATGAGGTGAAGTTCTGCTGACTTCTATCATCCAATCATGTGCAAGTAAAACTTTTATTTTCCTTGCATGTGATTGGCTATTCATTGCAAAGTAAATTTTCACTACATTCACTACACAGAGGGAAACTTCCCTTGAAAAGTAAACATGTTCTACTCCTTTAGTAAATCCACTCCAATGCCTCTGTACTAAAGCACTAACTAAAAAATTGTCCACATATGAGAGTCTGAAATGTGTGTCTGAGAACGGGCTGTGCTTGAGAAAGCAAAATATTTCCTCAAGTAATCCGGCATGACTAGGTGGATCATTCAGTTTACACAAAGCTGTATTTACTGTGTAGATATGTTGGATAACCATACTAAAGCCATAAATCATATTATGTGCGGAAACAGAAGCATAAAGCTATAGTTGAGCACAGGGCAATGGCCAGGAAGGATACAAAGCTCCGTGCCAAACTACTGCATGCAAATATTTCTCCATCTTTTTGTCAGGCAAACCTCTCATATACATATTACATGTAAGTGACCCTGTGTTTATTATAGGTACAGGCTGTGAATCCAGCAGCACTGGAGGGGGATAATTCTGGACATTGAACTTGTTACAGTTTATTGGCCCCTTTGTTCTATTGTGTTGATGATAGGATTAAGATAGCTGGATTCTAGGAGTAGCTGACTGCGGGTATAGATGAGTAGATCACCCTATGATACACTCAGGAGTTAATCCCATCACATGCGTTTCCTCTCTCCCTATTCATTCATTAAGGCATCGGGGAGGGGATGTCTGTTTGCATGCTGTTCATGTTTGATTGCGTTATGTTTTTAGACTTCTTGAACTGTATAAATACTGAGCCTGTCTTCAATAAAGCAGTTCTTGGTTTCCTCTTCAACATTGGTGTTGTCTGATGATTGAGGAGGTTAGCGTTCTGTCCATGGGGGACCAGGTGGTCCGTCACACTTACGTGCAGCGTTTTTCTTTTCTATAGATTTTTTTTATTGACTTTCACGTGCCTTTAAATTTGTTATACAAACTGACTGCCCCAGCAGAGTCAATTCCATAGCATAGCCCCTGCCTCCATGCACAAGATAGCCCTCTCCTCTCTTCTGAGAGTGTCTAGTTACTCTCTGTGCTGACCCAGTTCCCCTGCCCGTCACCTGCCTACATAACCTTTTATGTATGTTGCGCAAAGGGGAATACTCTAGAGCAGTGTTTCTCGACCTTTTTTCAGTCACGGCACCCATTAAAAGTATGCAAAATCTCAATGTACCCTAGTCTAAAATGTAATTGTTTTTAAGAGGGAAACCCACGCAAAAAATACAGAAAAAGTGTTGTTCCTCCTTCACATCAAAGTATCCCCTTCACATCAGAGCCCTCCTTTGCATCAGTAGTCCCCCTTCACATCAGAGCCCCCTCCTTTCACATAAGGAGCCTTCAGCCCCCCCCGCCCTTCACATCAGAGTCCTACCGACCCAAAATGTTGAGGCACCCCTGAGGAAGCCTGAAGGCACCCCAGGATATCACGGCACCCTGGTTGACAAAGGCTGGTATAGAGTGTCACTGGCCTGATAGCTCTGAGTCTGATGGGGCTGTTGATAGCAGCAGCAGTCTTAGGACTTTTGGATGTCAAAACAAGGGAGAATTTCACACGTAAATAACAATAATATATAAAATATGTTAAATGCTCAAATAATCTTATAGAAATATTTTTTTTTAAATTAAAGGTCTGGTGACAGGGACTCTTTAAAAAAAAGATGCTGTATAATAAATACAGTATAATCCAAGCTACACAAAACGTTTGTAGAAAATGGGTGAATTTTAATCAAATGCTCCAAGTGTATAGAAGTCCTAACTCACAGCATACTGGGTCTGGGTCAGTGAGTCAGATGACTAAAGCCAGGAACTAGCATTTTTAAAAAGAGGTCAACACATTTTGTGGGAGCCCACACATTTCTTTTACATCTAAATATTTTCTGTTTATTTTGAGTGTTCCTAAAATAAACTTTTCCTATAAGGCCTCATTCACATGGACTTGTACAGCTGATCACCATGCAGAAAGCTGCGCCTGGGAGAGAATGGTGATGCGTGTAGAGTTTGTACAACTCAATGACAGGACTGGCTGTGTCCAAGGGCATGCATATATGCCTGTATAGATGTACAAATTCTGGTCAGCATGTACTCACACCTGTCCCTCCCGGGCACAGGTTTCTGCACCGACGTGCATGCTTCATGACTATGCACGTGCGTGTGAATGAGGCCTAAGAAATAGGGAGGCTGCCATTGCTGTATTAATTCTGAATATGTTAGGTGTCTGGCTGTCATGCTAACCCTCTGGCTTTAATAGTTTGACTCCCAGAAGATGACCATTGTGAAAGAATGAGCAATGGCAGCCTCCATGGTCTCTCAAAAAAGGTTTTCTTTAAATGCAACCAAAACACATTTCTGTTGTGAACAACACCATTTATTTGAGAAGGCCTTTAGTAAAAAAAAAAAAGGTAACCTAATGAGCAACTACAGACATTTTTATTATGTTCACCTATAAGTAAGACTGCTTGAGTATTTATAAAGATTTCTTTCAAAATGTGTCTAACACATAATAGGGTTTGAAATTCTTGTAGTAGTCAGTAGATGGCACTAACCGCAAGCAATGAACAAGTAAAACCTATGTGAAAACTGGCAATATAGAATTTCCAAAAACTGTGTAACAATTCCACATGTCTGCAAGGCATGTCTAAAGTAAGTCATTGGAATTCCATCAGATAATTTGTGTCCACGATCAAAAACCTGGTCACAGTTAAAGACAACTGAAATATCCATATGTTTGTTCTCACTGAATAAATTGTGGACCAAAACAGTGCATAGTAAACGAGCCTTTAAAGGACTGTTAAGGTACTTGGTATATATAACTTCCCTTAATGTATCTTTTTTTTAAACACATTTTTTATTATTATCCTTCAAAATGTTTAAAAATAAATGAAAATAAAATGTATGCGATTCATGTAGTACAGTCAGTATCACCTCACCAATATCATCGAACATGGATATTAGATATGTTTTTAAACATTTCTAAATCAGAGGGTTTAAAGCTGTTCTTGGTTCCCAATGCATTTCAGGGACTTCTTCAGGGAAAGCATGGAGGATCATTCATAAAAGTAATACTACTGGAATACGTGGCTTAAAACACCACCAACTATGGCATCTCTGAGCGAGCACTACCAGGTGCCCTGGACCAAGAGGCAAATCCACAAGGCATAATAGGAGGGGTAAAGAGGCACCCTAGACAATTCACCACTATGCAATAGAAATGATGAGATGTACCTTAAAAACCCTATATAGACTCATTTTCTATGTGTTGTAACTTACAAAGGATGTTAGTAACTCCTCATAGAGGTAATTGATCTTCCCAGACATTAACCTTTTTTGAAATAAATTGAACATTGAACAACACTTGTGATTATCCAGTTTATCAACTAAGTAATAAGTGAAGTTATTTGTACTAGTCACACAATTATGACAGTAATGAAAAATCTGCCTGCTCATATACATATTAATACTACAGCAAAGTAGAATATCATATATTACATCAGTCAGAAGAGTAACACACCTCCTGCTGGCCACAGTAGCTAAATTCATTCTAGCCAAGTTAAGTCATGGTGCATGCACAATGAATA
Source organism: Nanorana parkeri (assembly GCF_000935625.1). NCBI lineage: Eukaryota > Metazoa > Chordata > Amphibia > Anura > Dicroglossidae > Nanorana > Nanorana parkeri. The sequence continues at coordinate 1,130,853 of NW_017306313.1, forward strand.
CGGCTTTCCTCCATATGTAACCTTAAATGTTTTAATTACACATTAATAGCATGGACCTAAGAAAAACCTTTTAGTGGAAATTTGTATCTATGGAAAATGCATGCCACTGCACCAGTGCTACATTTAGGGGTCTATTCACTAAGCTGCCAAGGGCAGCTGAGTGAACAACCGACCCCAAGTGAAGTGAGCCGAACACTGTTCGGCTATTCACTTCAGGCTTGTACGGCTGATTTCAGCCGTATATTGGCTGAAATCAGCCGTACATCGGCTTGCTTTGCATGGCTTCGAAGTGCAGAAGGAGTTCGACACAGCTGATCCAACATCTGGATCGGCTAAGCCGAACCTCCGGCAGGCTACTCGCTGCTGTTCGGCTAATTCTTATAGATGCCGAACAGCAGTGAGTGAATAGCCAAATGCCCCTAAGCGGCATTCGGCTCGGCTGTTCTGCTCAGTCCCTCAGAGGGACCGAGCAGAACAGAAAAATAATTTAAAAAGTACAAAAACAGTAAATAGAAAACGATTGTGCGGAGCTAGCAATGACAGCTAGCTCCACCCAACAGTTTTCTATTGGCCAGGGGTTCTGCTGCTGTCAGAAAAAAAGAAAAACCCTCCCGGGCGCTTTGGGAGTCTCCTGCTGCCGGCCGCCCAGGAGAAAGACACTGCTTTTTCTTTTCTTTTTTTGCCCATAGGAATGCATTGCAAGATTCCTATTGGCTATTTCAATTTGCAATAGCCAATAGTAAACTAGCATTGCACCCGCCCTCTGCTGATGGACCTGATGGAGAACTGCAGCAGAGGG
>NW_017306313.1:1131933-1135073 GCF_000935625.1 Nanorana parkeri
GTCATGGCCCTGATGGAGAACTGCAGCAGAGGGTGGGTGCAATGCTAGTTTACTATTGGCTATTGCAAATTGAAATAGCCAATAGGAATCTTGCAATGCATTCCAATGGGCAAAAATGGTTTTGTTTTTTTCTATTCTGACACGGCTCCGTGTCAGAATAAAGAAGAAAAAAAAAGAAACAGCAGTGTTTCTCTCCTTGGCGGCCGGGAGCAGGAGACTCCCGGTGTGCCCGGGAGAGTTTGCTGTCTGGAGATCAGTGTCCCTGGTTAGCTGGTAACCAGGGACGCTGATCTCTCTGCAAGTGGCCGGAGCCAGCCGTATGATCATGGCTGGCTCCGCCCAGTGGTCAGAAGCAGGCTGTCGGCTGGTCAATGGCCGGCCGCTCGGCCAGGTTCGGCTTTCAGCGGGGCTCAGCCGAGCCGAGGCATATGCCTTCGGCTCGACTGAGACGCTCAGCTAAGTTCGGGAGCTGTACGTGCTATTGGGACATGAAGTATGATCTCTCCGAAGGACTCAATAGATAGTGTGGCGCATATGCTCAAATATGGTGGAGATTTTAACAAGTAGCTGTGCCTCCCCAGGGAGACCACAAAGCTGAGATGTTGCTGGCTTGGGAACTGTTCAGCAAAAAACTAATAGTATGGGCTAGAGCAAGGAGTAAGTATAATTAGTGTAAATGATATTAGTACTGAGAGATTATTGTATGACTGATGATATTTATTATTACGAACTAGAGGATACAACGTTTTCTTTTTACTTTATGAGCTTTTAAAATAGTGTAATATTTTATTTTACATAGCCTTAAAACCTACAGTAGAATTCATCTTAAAAAAAATAATTCACAAAATATAATTAGATTTGTACATGTTTATCTTTGCTCAGCTAGAACATTTCTGGACATGATCAGCACACTAGTAGTTCATGGGCCAGTGGCTGTAGAAAACTGGTTCTGATAGTTCAGACTCTCTAAAATTTACAACTATAGTCATGTGAAAAGTATACACCATGACAAATCTTGACTTTTTAACCATATTTGAACAGGTAAAAATTAGATCTTCATTTAAGCAGTGCTTACAGATAAAGGTGATATTCTTGGACAATGAGATATGATATGGGCATGAAGTATTCATCACAAGGGAAAAGTACATGTTCACCACCCTTTCCAACCCATGAATTGGAATCAGGTGTTCCAGATTAGGTGCCAATGATTAGGACACCCTAAAGGTGCCCACACACCTTGCGATAATCGTACAATAATCGCGAGAAATCCCACGATCGTACGATTATCGTTAGGTGTGTGTGTGGAAGCCGTGCGACCTCTACTACTGTAAGGTCGCACGACTTTCATCTTACGAACATGTTCGGAAACCCACCTAGAATCGTACGATTTTCGGCGGGTGTGTAGCATATTCGTAAGATAAAAGTCGGACGGGCCGGTTAAAGCGCACACTGCCCGTTCGGCATTGTGGTCATCGGAAGCCCGCCCCTCAGCGGGGCGGGCTTGCCATCATCGCTAGTACGATCTGCCTGTCCAAGATAGGCAGATCGTATGTTTTTTTAATTACCTTACAACCATCGCAAGACAACCTAGTGGTTGCCCAGCCTTAGGGAGTATGTAGGTAGAATCTGTCTTATGTAAACCTCAGAAATAAAGGGTCTGGTGTTCTCTTTGCTATTGACGTGTATGGCATCATCATGTCAAGATTAAATAAGCTCTCCAAAGCCCCACGAAATAAGTTTTTGGATGCTTATAAATTTGGCAAGGTATTTAAAAAGATCACCGATTTATTTGAAATCAGTCATTTCACTGTACGGAGAATGATCTACAAGTGGCATACATTAAGTACAGTTGCTTGAGGGTTTGGACAGCTTGTATCCCAGGGTCAGCTATACATTCTGCATCATATCAAAATGTGCTTGAGGAGAAGGTAAGGCTATCTGTGTGACAGTTAAACTGAAAATTGATCTTTCAGCAGGATAATGATCCAAAGCACACTAGAAAATCCAACACAAAATGCCTCACAAAGAACAAAATAAATAAAATAATAAAATGGTGTTGGGGAATTTAGAACAGGCAGTTCATGTAAAGAAACCCACAAACATCTTGCAACAGAAGGAATTTTGCATGGAGAAGTGGTTAAACATTTCGCCGAGTTGGTACCAGAGGTTAAAGGGCAGTTATGCAAAATTTCTGCTTCTGAGGTCAAAGGTGAACTTACTTTTTTCTGAACTACACCATTACATCTATATATACGTTTATGGAATAAATGATTAAAAAGGTCAATTATGTTTGTGTTTTATTCAAGTATATAATCTTTATCTGTGGGCACTGTTTGAATGAAGATCTAATGTTTGCCTGTACAAATATATTGAGACAGTCAACTATTTCCAAGGGATGGACTTACTTTTTCACAGGACTGTATGCTGAAAAATGTGACACATTCACATCATATAGCTTGCTGTCAAGGGGGTTTTTTTTTTCCAGGTCAGCGGGTCGGAAGATTAGAAAGTTACGTCTCTTTAAGAATATAACTTTCTATATTCTGTCTCGTCTTTTCACAAGGGAATATTTTTTACAATCTGACATACTGGCCTTTTTTTATATACAACCTTGCCAAGCATCGACATTCATGCAAACCTCTGCCTGCTGATCATGCCATATGAGATGAAGACCCAGAGCTCTATTAAAGCAGCAGCAACAACTGATGCAATTAACATGGGAAGGTCACAGACTATAATTGAATAGTCAAAGCATGACTCATGACATTAATTGAGTTTTTAATAGCTTAAAATGAGCAAATGCCATTGTGGTCAAATCCCATTTCAGCTTTTCACCAAAACATTGCAACTAGAAAGTACCTAGTAGTATAGAAGAATCCTCAGAGAATCCTTCTTACATGTCATCAAGCCTGGCGAGGAAATCATGAACCAGGGAATAATCACATACCTGATTATTCAGACAGTCGCACCATGATCAGGGCAGAGAAATGAGCAATCCCAGCTACCGCTATCAAAATTGTCTATTCAGACTAAACTGGATTAGTGCGTTTGCTTTTGCTAATCCAATTACACAGTTAAATGCATTGCATAGAGCATTGGGTGCATAGAAATTATATGTTATTTTAAATTGAGTTGCATAT
>NW_017306313.1:1135097-1148903 GCF_000935625.1 Nanorana parkeri
GTATACAATTTAACATAATTACAACAGTGTGTTCGTTCTTCAAAGACACCAGACATATCTGGCAACATAGAGAATATTCAATTGTTCTTTGGGTTGCCTGCTTCACATAAAACAGACCGATACTGAGCTTCCAATGGCAACTAAGCTCAGCTTAACAAACCCTGAAATATACAGATACATGTAAAGGATCCAAAAGATTGCAAAATACAGTAATGATGATAAAGTTTATAATTGAAGAGGAACATTTTTTTCTATACACATCTAGCTTCTTGTTTAGTAATCACATAGCAGAACTTTGCAGACAAATTTCCATGCCTTCTTTAGACAACAAGCATCCAAAGACAGAAGATAGCAGGTAAATGTGTTGTTGCATAAACATGCATGCTTGTATCATATCCTGTGCAACAAGCCGTTAACCTTACAGTCATGATCAGCTAGGAAAATTACATCAAGCGTATTGACTTTTCCCACATACTCTGGTAGGCCAGAGGGTGTCTGGAACAGTTGATTTGAACCCATAGACAAATTGACCAGATCATGTAGAAATCACCCTATGCCTACTGGCAGTTTAGAATGGCTGATAATGAAGCCTTGATTTGTGGAATATCAACATATGCAAAAGCCTTGAGCCCCCCAGAGTTTGAATAGCTGCCACTTTTTTTTATCTTATCACTTGTCTTTCCTGTGAGACTCTAAAATAATAAAAGACTGTTTCATTACAGATTGAATATAATTATTCCCTAATACATCTGCTCAAAAAGTGGTACTAGCACAGTGCAAATGGCCTGGGGGCCACTAGCTCTGCCGATAACTCATACATGCTATTCTTAGTTTAATAAAGCATGAAAAAACAAACATTGTGGAAATATGGCAAAATATGGATATAAAATTTGGTTATTTGTACCAATTTTACACAAGGGTACATTTAAAAAAAAAAAAAAGTTTACTGGAAATGTATGGACTTATACAATGATTTTCTTGCCTGTATTGGCACAAAGAAATTTTGAGAACCCAGTTCTTAAAAAAAAACTGATCATTTGAGAACCCAGTTCTTGCCCAGGGCAAGGCTAATTGCAGGAAAATGTATGAGCCAAGTGCAATTTTAAACACCTTACCTGGTCAAAGCAGCTGCACAGGTGTAAATCTCTTAGGCCGGGCATTAGGGTAAATATATTATTTATGTGCAATGACTGCCATTAGTATAATCTATATACCCTAATGTACATATAGAGTGGGTTCAGATAAATTATGTTCTCAAAATTATGTTCTCATGGATAAAATTGGTCTGCATCCTTACAAAAATGAGAATGGCAAAGAGCAAAATTAGTAGACGCAGGAACATAAATAAAAAATAAAAAATGGGTAAAAATAAATGACATTAAAATATAAAAAGAGAAGTGGTTGAAGAATTATAGAAATAGACAAATAAACAAAGAAATGCAATGTGCCACCTCTCAATAGGTCTCTGAGGCACTCTTTACAATGCAGGATGTAGTACCTAGGCATGGCATTCTTAAACCACAAAACCTACAAAAAGTGATCTAGTCACTCCCAGGAGGCCAGGAGGGATTGCAGACACCAGGTAAAGACTTAAATATTGAAACATTGAAGAAGGGGTAAATTAAGCCATTTTGTGCAGTAGTGGTTAGTAATAACTGTGTAGACATTATAGCAGGTAAATCAGACTGCATGAGCATGTGACAAACTATTTTTTACTGTAAACACAGATATGACATTGGCCAAAATGTGGCAAAGTAAATGTAGTTTGTTCAATGTTTTTTTCACACATACATGTTAAATGAATTAGCTGACTGTAATAAGCTTTTTAATGTGTTCATTTAAAAAAAAAAACCCTATAAATAAAATAAACTTAAAATTGTGAAATCTGCAACAAAACTTTAAAGTTACCGTGGAAATGATAACTCTAATATTGTGCTCAAATAGAAATGTATTATACTTTTCCTTAAATATTTAATTTAGCTTTCTTTGATTGATGTGTTTTGCATAGCAAGTGTAAGTATATTCTCACTCAATTTCTCACTTGAGTAACCCTTTGTGTTATAAATGAATAGAAAACACATCTAAAGTTCACTCTCTGTTCAGTACAGCTCCCCTCCCAAGGCAAAATCTGTAATGCAAAAACTTTGAAGAAATTTGTTATGCCATGACACTTGTAGGGCTGGAAGAAACAGGCGATGAATGCAAAAAGAGCATTTAGTGTATGTGTAAAAACAGCATCAACCCTGGCATCAAATACATTCATTTATGGGCAGGGGTAGTCTAGGTGAACACTACAAATAAAAAAAATAAAAAAAGGAACTGCATTGTGAGTGCCAACCAGATGCTGCAACTGCATTTCTTTTATCTGAATGCTACTGTATATTGTATCAAATTCCTTTACCACAGAGAACTGTGTGGCCCTGACTCCTGTTACTGACCCCAATTCTACCTGCTTTTAAACTTGCTTGTACCAGCAAGACAGCCAACTGAATTTGTGTCGGCAACCCTATCTAAAACTCTCTGCCATGAAACAAAAGAAAGCTTCCATATTACACGGACTGTACACAAAAAGAAATTGACCGGTAATGTAGAGACTACCAGGATATTTATAGAGAGGGAAACTACTGTACAGAGAGAGCATATCTAGACTTTTCAACTGCTAGAAACAGACTGACCAGTCTCACAGAGAATCAGAGACTAACACTAACCTAAGGGAAGATTCCTGTGCAAAATGCAAATGTACTTGCAAAGTGAACAGCCTATCTGCTTTCAGTAAATTAATCCCATAGACTGCCTCGACGTTTTATCTCTACAATCCTACCCCCTCCGCAATTTAAAAAGCTGAATTCTTTTTACTTCTTTTTAATTTTCAACACTTCACTTCACCACCTGCCTCCATTCTCGTCTGGGTGAGAATGGCATCTTCCCCACTTTCTCACACATCACATATTCCTGCAGTTATCAACCTCAACACGCCAGCAGGAGTATGGAGGTGCATCATCGGGGGCTGGCTACCTGCACCAGGAGGAAACAGCCATCTCCCGATGACATCAGAATCAGTGGCGGACCTAAGGAACAAGGGACCGTGGTGCAAGATTTTTTGGGGGGGCCCCTCCCCAGCTCTTACAAACGCAACCCCCCCAATCCACACCCCTGGCTGTGTGGTCTCACCAGAGCTGCGCGCGGGTCTCACCATGGCTGTGTGGTCTCACCAGAGCTGCGTGCTGGTCTCACCATGGCTGTGCGGTCTCGCCAGGGCTACGTGCTGTTCAGTCTGTATGAGTGAGGGGGTATCAGTTTATGTTTTACCATTAAAGCCATTGGGAGCTCTAGAAGTAATTAATCATTGTCAACAAAAGCTTACATGACAAAATATTACACATAATTCCTGACACACAGTATGTAAATATGTATTAAATGCAGCTTATACTTCAAAGAATTTCAACAAATACATTGGAGTTAACAAAACCCTTAGAGACGGATTTTATGCTGATAAGGAATAAAACATTTAAAGCCATTTATTGTTCATAAACAATTCCCAGATTCATATTCATATATTACAAGAAAAAGTTCTGTGATAAACAAATCTTAATAAAAAGGAAAAATCCAGCTGTAATGATAATTCATTTTTATCAAACCAAAACACAATCCACACTGGTGTCAATCGTCAATCCTGCATGGCTGGGACAATGAGCACATGGGGCATATTTATAAAGCAGTAACTGTGACACAGAACATTCACCTGTACGTAATCAATCACTGTCGCGTACAGCACACGTAACTGGCAGATTGAACTACAGTGAATGTTTGGGGAAAGTCAGATTCTTTGCTTTCTAAATATGCCCCATGGTGACTAACTACAAATCAGTGAACCATTCAACGTGCAAATTAGTGCAGAATTGGTTCAGAATTGCTTTGTTATTCGTGCAAGCCCTTACAGATGAGTTATTCATTTCTATTAATATGCACCACATTTATGGCCGATATACACAAGTCTTTTCTTTTGGATACAGGTCTGCTTCAAATGTGAAATATCAACTTACTCTATTCCCTGACCCAAAACAAACATGCAGAAAGATTGGCTTACTTGTCCTAAGTCAGTGACTCAGAAAGCCATTGGATCAACACAGCAGTCAGGTAACTTGCATTTTCATCAGAAGTTCATAAATGGCGGGCCCTTATTACAGGTTCATTTTAATTAGGCCTGATTTTTTTTCAATTAGCAGATGCAGATGTAGGATAGAATGAAATTAATTTTTACTTCATGCTAAATTACACAGTCAAGCTCTACTGCCATTTACTGTATGTTTAATTGTAATGGTGGCAACATCAAAAACAAGATCATATGATACAGGGATTTGGCTTTTCCCACCAAAAGACAAAATATCAAGTTCATAATCTTTTGTAATTCTACAGAACATTTGCCATGGCAAGTTAATGATTATACAGTTTAAGAATCCATTTGCTATAGTGTATTAAACTGAGACTATATTATCAAGTAAGTCCCTAGGGTATTTTACCTTATTAGTAAGACTTATGACCTGCAGAAGTGAATTAATTATCCACTGAGTTATACTTCACCTCTTTTTAATCAAATTTAACATTAAATCATAATAGAGACAATCAATATTACTATTTTTGGTGTTCTAAATCAATGTTCAGATGGACCATGAAAACAGGTTTTACTCCACCTAATCACAAGAGATAATCATCATTAGGGATGAGCTTACATTCTACCTGAACCCACCCTGTTGGAAATTTAGCGAAACCCTGAACAAACTGGACATATTAGGCCCTGTCACACTGCCCCCCCACCCAGATGCTGTAAGTGAACAAACCAGATGGGTATTCTGGGTGACGTCATTGACCAAATGTGGTCATGATCATATTTGATCAATAAAATCGACCTGGATTCCCAGCCGTTTCTTTTTTTTAAACAGCAACTGGGATCCCAGGTGATTGACCAAACATGTTTATGTCCATATTTTGTCAATATCATCACCCAGGATCTCTGGAATCCCAGCTATGGTATCAACAAACTGTCTTTTGCTGTCAAGCACAAGAATAGTGGACCTGAGGTGGAACTAGTTTTTCAGCTTCACCATCCCTGTAAATCTAGCCCCACATCATTGGTTGCTAGGAAGCTGTTGGCTGTGTAGTCGTAGTGTCCTAGCAGCCAATAAGTAATCTATGGTTCCATTCAACTGCTGACCAGGAGATTCTTTGTTTGACAGCTAAATGTAAGCAAAGGGGTGCAGATGCTGGCAGACATCATTGCCCTTTTATGGCAAATGCCATATCTGGGTAATTACGTCCAACAACATTCCCAGATCTTATTCAAAAGGAAACAGATCAAACTCGTTTTGTGGATGGACAGCTTTAGAGAGTGCCTAATTAGATCTTTTCTTATGAGTGCTTCTAAACCCAAGAACAAAAAATATATATTGCAGCTTGCAAGCCCTTAAATGCAGTGACTGAATTAGTTTTTATTTTTATGCTTAGGGGAGGTGTTGTGTAGTGCTAACAATCTTCCTGATTTCATTGTTTGAGATTAGACTGCAGAGAACACTGGACAGCACTGGATTTATGGCAGGATCAATAGATACTTTTTGCACCTATGAAACAGATGTAACATAACATTTTGAATTCTATATTTAACAGATAAAAAGATTGCAAATAAAGGGTTTACATACATTTGAAGGTCATTAGTGTCTGATGAGTGCAGATTTGGATTTACAGTACTGGTGATGAACAAACAAATTCTTCTGGTAATCTCAAACAATGCAGAGCTTACTACAAATATTCATATAAAAGAACATCTGGGTAGCAGTGACCATAATATGATTTCATTTAACTTAAGTTGTAAACAACATTCACATAGTGGAAAAATAAAAACACTTAACTTCAGGAGAGCAAATTTTCCCATGATGAGGGCCGCTCTTATAGACTTAGAGTGGGAGGGAATATATTCAATCGAAAAACACTGAACAAAAATGGGAATGCTTCAAAACAATTGTTTGCAACCATACGGCAAAATATATTCCAGTAAGCAATAAGTTTAAAGGGCTAAAAGTAAAACCCATGTGGCTGACATCCAATGTTAAAAAAGCCATAAACAATAAGAAAAGGGCGTTTACACAATATAAAAATGAAAGAACACTGTCATTTGAAAGCTACAAAGAATATTGGTTCGGCCACATCTGGAGTACGTGGTACAGTTTTGGGATGTCCTTGAACTGGAGAGAGTCCAGCGGAGGGCAACAAAACTAATTAGGGGAATGGAGGACCAGAGCTATTTACGCTGGAATTAAGGAGATTAAGGGGGGATATGATTTTCATGTACAAGATGTTCAATGGTGACAGCAACATTGGCAACAAACTGTTTGAGATTAACTCCATTACAAAGACTAGAGGCCACCACCTAAAGTTGGTGGATAAAAAATTCCAGCACAATGGGTGAAGAGGGTTCTTTACAGTAAGAGCGGTTAAGGTCTGGAACTCACTGCCATCGGCAGTGATTTCAGCCAAGAGTGTAGATTTGTTCAAGAAACGTTTGGACAATTTCTTGAGGGACCGTAATATCCAGGCATACCAGTATCCCTAAGAATGAGATGATGCGTGGACCTATATGGGTTGGACTTGATGGACGTATGTCTTTATTCAACCCCAAATACTATGTACCTATGTAATATAATAAAATATGTAAAAAGGAAATAAAGCTTGCAAAGATTCAAAACGACTGTCAGGTTGCAAAAGATTGCAAGATTAACCCCAACAAATTCTTTAAATATATTAATACTAAAAAAATCAAGTCGGAGCATGTTGGCCCCTTAAAAGATAACTCAGAGTTGGTAACTGGGGACAATGAGAAGGCAAATCTATTAAATACTTTCTTCAGCTCTGTGCACAACAAGGAACATGATATAACTCAAGTCCATAATGGGGATAGCAGTGCCATACCCTCTACCGAACCACAATGGCTGACTATTGATATAATCCAGAAACAGATAGACAAAATTAAGGTGAATAAAGCACCTAGACCAGATGGCTTACACCCACGTGTCCTCAAAGAATTGAACTGTGTAATTTCTAAGCCATTGTATCTAATTTTTAGAGACTCTCGAACGTCTGGCTTGGTACCGATGGATTGGCGCCGAGCCAATGTGGTGGCTATACTTAAAAAGGGATCAACGTCTTTACCAAGTAACTACAGACCTGTAAGTTTAACCTCAATAGTTGGCAAGATACTTGAAAGTTTGATCAAGGATCACATGCAATTGTTTCTGCTGGAAAATAATATCATAAGCGATAGTCAGCACGGATTCACAAAAGACAGAGGTTGTCAAACCAACCTACTTTGAGTAATAAATTGGATAGAGGAATGGCTGTGGATATAGTATACTTGGACTTTGCAAAAGCGTTTGACACAGTTCCCCACATGCGGCTAATGCATAAGTTAAGGTCAGTAGGTATAGAGCAGCGATGGCGAACCTTTTTGAGCACGAGTGCCCAAACTGGATCACTAAACCAACTTACGTGTCTCAAAGTGCCAACCCTGCACTTCGAGCCAAATACTAATAATTTATTTTACAAGCACACTTCATACCACTGTTTGAACTAATTATGTGATCTAGGTGGGCTCTGCGGTTGTTTGTATGGGCTCTTGGGGGCTGTGCAGCTTCAAGGTGGTCCATAAATGGTCTTTGGTGGACTAGATGGGCCCTGCAGTTGTGTGTATGGACTGGAGGGGGGATGTGCTGTGCCGCGTCCAGGTCATCTAAAAGTGGTGGTCCTTCAGTGGTCTCTAAAGGGGGCTATAACTAAAAGGCATGTGAAGGGCGCAAAGACTTGTGTGTGTGAGTAGGTGCTAATGAGGGAAGATGTCACTTACATTTTGTCCGAGGGCTGGAGGAGAGACGGCCTCTGCTGGAGATCGAGGGGTTGAGGAGGAGAGCCTTAACTGAGTGGGTGTTCGGCAGTGGGAACCCGTCCACACAAGCGGGCGGCTGGAGATGGAAAGAGAGGGGAGAGCCGAAGGTCCGTTCGTGTTACTGCTGTGTCTGCAGGAGGTAGATTGAGTCGGACTTGGCGGCTTCTGGTTGGCTACTACGGGTGTGACTTGGGCCACAGGAACCACTCTGTGGATGGTGGAGTCCTATGCCTGTCAGTGTGTGGAGGAGGACGGCATGGGGATTGCCGACCAGCGGCAGTGGCGGTACGTGGTCCCGATGACAGTCGGCGGCCACAAATTAGCTGGCGAGGTTGAAAGCAGTGGGGGCTATGCGTCTCCTAAGTGCAAATCCAGCTTTCTATTTAGACGGCTGCTGGCTCTGGCCCTGAGAGGCCCCAGCGAGCGGCCGTCTAATATGCTCTCCTATGTCTGAGGTAATGGGGCCAATGCTAGAGCGAGTGCGCCTCACATGCCTTGTCAGTTGTTGACATCACTGCGCATGCACGGCTCCTCGTCTCGTCCTCAGTGCGCTTGCGTGGCAGAAGATGACAGCATCTCCGAAGCTCTTTTCTGCGCCTGCGTGCCCATCAGTGAACTTTGAAGCGCTACAGCGGACCTGGGCTCGCGTGCCAGCAGACACGGCCCCGCGTGTCCTCTGGCACGCGTGCCATAGGTTCGCCACCGCTGGTATAGAGTATTCCATCTGTAATTGGATAGACAACTGGCTTAAAGACCGTATTCACAGAGTGGTGATCAATGATTCGTACTCTGAATGGTCTGAGGTTGTTAGTGGTGTTCCCCAAGGTTCAGTGTTGGGTCCCTTACTGTTTAACCTATTTATAAATGACATAGAATTGGGGGTTATAAGTACTATTTCTGTGTTTGCAGATGACACCAAGTTATGTAGTGGAATACAGTCCTTACAGGATGTCTCCAACTTACAAGCAGATCTGAATGCACTGTGGGATTGGGCAACTATTTGGCAAATGAGGTTTAATGTTGATAAATGTAAAGTTCTGCACGTGGGGACTAAAAACATGCATGTGTCCTATACTCTAGGTGGAGTATGTTTGGGGGAGTCAATGATGGAGAAAGATCAGGGTGTTCTGGTAGATCATAGATTGAATAATAGCATGCAATGTCAAGCTGCAGTTTCTAAAGCAAGCAAAATACTTTCTTGTATTAAGAGGGGTATATATTCCAGAGACAGAGACATAATCCTGCCCCTGTACAAAGCATTAGTAAGACCTCATCTGGAATATGAAGTTCAGTTTTGGGCACCAGTTCACAAAAAGGATGTTCTGGAACTGGAGAACGTGCAGCGAAGGGCGACCAAACTCATGAGAGGCATGAAGGAGCTCAGCTATGAGGAAAGATTAGCTGACCTGAATTTGTTCTCTCTGGAGAAGAGGCGATTAAGGGACATGATCACCATGTATAAATACATAAATGGTCCATATAAAGAGCTTGGTGCCAAATTATTCACGTTAAGGTCACTGCAAAGGACAAGACTCTTTGCGTCTGGAGGAAAAGAGGTTTAACCTTTGCATACGGAAAGGATTCTTCACAGTTAGAGCTGTGAAAATGTGGAATAGACTCCCCCAGGAGCTTGTTCTAGCTAGCTCGGTTAATTGTTTAAAAAAACATCTGGATGTATTCCTAAATGCACAGAATATTACTGGATATTGAGTTCTTAGAGGTATATTAAGCATCCGAGATTGTTGATCCAAGGAATATCCAATTGCCTTATGGGATCAGGAAGGAACTTTTTCCCCTGTTGAAGCAAATTGAACCATGCTTTATAGGGGGTTTTTTTGCCTTCCTCTGGATCAACAATGAGTAATTGTGGGCATAGTGTTCTGTTTAGGCTTCTTTTTTTTTTTTTTACGTATCTCTATAGGACTCGATGGACTTGTGTCTTTTTTCAACCTGACTAACTATGTAACTATGTAACTATGTAACTATGCAACTTATTTGGTGCACTACTAAGTGTAGGAATTTTAAAGCACAACTCCAGGCACAATAAATGTACTTGGGTTAAAGCAGTTATACATTCTGTTGCCACAAAAGCAAATCCTCATGCTGGATGTATACTACAGCCAGCAAATCTATTTGATTACATAGCCAGGATTAGTAAAGCTCCCGCTGTACATCTGGCCCACTCAGATGTAAGTGTTGCAGGTCCCATAAACTCCAGCATTACGGTCATGTTTCTGCTTCCCTCTCCTCCAGGCCATTCACAAAGCACACAACTGCAGCCCATGCATCCAACTGAGAGCTGTGCTAATCTCGGTATTTAAAGCCGATCTCCAGGGAAAGAATCCTCCACTTGCAGTGGGGCTCCCCCAGCACTGCAAGCTTTAACTGCTCATTTATGTCTAGTGGATTGTGTAAAGCTCCCCCAACAGTTATCACTCACCTCTCTACTATATGCTCCCACTTGTGGATTGTCTGTGCTATAATGCAGGGCTATGCACCCTAATTTAAATATTATGCTAGCGAGCTTCCGACCACCAGTACGGAAGTTGGGAGAGGCTGTGGGCACTGGTCTTGAAGCCAGCGTGACGGGGTATCTGGTAAATATAACTGCTTTACACTGGTTCACTGGACATAAATGAGCAGTGAACCCTTACAATACAGGGATAGCCCTACTACAAGGGTAGATTTTTTGTTTCCTTGGAGATAAATGAACAGATTGTGTCAGGGTTTGGGCTTTAGGATACTGTATTGAGCCACACATTGCTGGTAGGTGACTAGTATTTATGAGGTGTGACAATTTAATTCCCGGAATGCACATGGCATAGCACTATGGTGGTGAGTCACACAGCCATTCGCACTTGAGCGTGTTCTGACATGTTCTAACTTGCATCGCAGACCAGTTGACTCACGCCTTACGAAGTAGAAGAAATAACACGTGTGTGCGTTGCGCTGTTGGCGGAAAATGAGTGACAGGAATCTGGAGCGTCAGATAAACAACAACATTTGTGTGAAAATTGGCAAAAGAGTAAGTGAAACTTTAGCTCTATCACAACCGGCTTATAGTGAATATTCAATTAAGAAATACAGCGTTTTTGAAATGGTATAGGCAGGGTTGAGACGATGTCCACGAAGACCGTAACTCTGGCCTGACAAGTGGATCCTGCACCACGACAATGCTCTTGCACATAATACGTTAAGTGTTTGTGAGTTCCTGGTCCAGAAATCTATTCCGAAACTTGACCAACCACCTTATTCCCCTGACTTAGCACCCTGCGACTTTTGGCTGTTTCCAAAATTAAAAAATCCCTTAAAATGACACAGATTTGATGACATTCCGGACATCCAGCCCTCCATGACAAAGATACTGCGCAGCATTCTGGAAAATTAATTCCAGGAATGTTTCTGGCATTGGCACAGTCATCTAGAACAGTGAGTTGCTTCGCTAGGGGACTACTTTGAAGGTGACAACAGCCTCTAGTGTATAGGTAAGCAAACATTTTTTTTTCACAGCCCATTCTGGGAATTAAATTATCACACCTTGTATTTTCCTGGAAGCAACCCAGAAGATAGCAGTTTCCACCTGAGGGAACTCAGCTAGTGTCTGAAAATTATTCTCAACCTGTCAGAATTGCAGGCACTGTAACACTTCATTTAATGATTATATTATATATGGAAAGAAGAAGCAAAAGAAGGTTGTGACAGCCACAACTACAACTAATACAGTATTATCTGAGGGAGATCAGCAATTGAAGCCTACAAAGTTATCTGATTACAGGTGTTCTTCATTACAGTGTCAAAGCCATAAATATAGTTAACATTTGATCAAGGAAATGGGCTTGCTTATTGTTCATCATTTCCTTCCACACAGAGAGCTTCTAGCAATATGAAACACACGCCATAACACCAAGACTGCAATTAATTAGATGCTTGCAATGGTAAATGACTAAACTTGACCACTTTTCAGGAGTGAAAACCAGCATGATTATTCATTCTGATAATGTACTTCCATCACCTCATTAATCGTGTTAATCAATAAGGGTCAAGAGCAAGAGAACATTATCACAGTACGGACTAACATAAACTGCCGCCTCATTCCTTTGTTTTAATTATCCTACTAAAGGCCATGGAGGAGCTTTACCCTGGAAAACAGAACAACAGATTGGCTGAAGCTTAAAAATGGATCCCTTGTGAACAACGTGAATGAAATATTTTACAGATCAATGTAAAAATAAATATGTTCTTGTTAACAAGGAATTATAGATTAGAACTTAAAGAACTCCAGGATTTTGAAAAGTTAAACCCTGCACGGCAAGGGTTAACTCCTCATTTTTCTTCAAAAAAGATGTACTCAGCTGATCCTCGGTCGTGCGCTGGTTAGTACTCAACTACCCCTCTGCTCTGGCTGTGGTATGTCCCTCAGTGTCCTCACATCTAATACAAGTCAATGCACTGTATTAGACATGACCATGTTAGCAGGGCTTACACCACTGGAGCATGGTGGAGAAAAGTAGGGATGCACCGATACTAGTATTGGTATCGGTGCCGATACCAAGTATTTGGGTGAGTACTCGTACTCGCCCAAATGCTCCGATACCTAGCACGAGTACTTCCTGTATCAGGAAGCCGGGCAGCGCATCATTACACACTGCCCGGTTTCCTGATTGGCCACGAAACGGCTCCATGCTCTCTTGTCACTTGTGATGAGAGAGCATGGAGCCGACTTCCCGGCCAATCAGGAAGCCGGGTAGCGTGCAATGACGCGCTGCCCGGCTTTCCAATTGGTCAGGAAGCTAGCAAATCCGGAAGCCGGGCACCGTGTAATGCAGCGCCCGGCATTCTGATTGGCCGGGGAAGGCGGCATCATGCTCCCTCGTCATCTCATGAATCATAATATTAAGAAAGTGACCTTAAAGCATTAGTTTGTATTGCTTTAGAATAAATGTGACCTGTCCCTTTAAGAAAAAGTATCGGTAATTGGTATCTGCGAGTACTTGATCAAAAGTATCGGTACTCGGTCTTAAAAAAGTAGTATCGGTGCATCCCTAGAGAAAAGGCTACAGCGACCAGTCTGGTAGCCAGACGGAACCGAGGATCAGGTGAGTATTTCTTCTTATTCCCCCCTAGACAAAATGAGTAGTTAAACCCTTGCAGTGCGGGGGTAGCCCCACTGCAAGAGTTATCGTTTCAAAAACCTAGAGTTCCCCTTTAAAAATTTTGTTATCCCAAAAAATGTATTTACAGTGTTCTTTACATAGGAAAAAAGAACAATTATTTAACCAAAGTCCTTAAACACGTTAGATGACTGTCAGCTGATACTAGGGATGCCAGATACATTTTATAACATAGTAAAGTATGAATTAAAAAACATACAACCGACCAGTAAGAAAAATTGACCAGCCAAATTGGAAATTTACTGATCTCTAACAGTTTCCTACACACAGGAGACATACAGTATATAGCTAAAACTACATTCCACTGCCCGTGTACTGATCATACCGTATGCCCTAAGCAATTTAATTGTGTTAGATGTAAAGATTTTTTTACATGGATATATTTATATTATCTCCATGGGTGTCTAATCAAATATAGTCACAAGTTGTCCTTTATTATTCATTATAACATATTTTCATGTCGCTCTCCAGCACAGCTTCTTGTTCTTTGGATTACTTTATCACTTCCAAACTTTCCTTCCCTATAACCACTTAAGATCCTAACTTATAGGAGAAGCTGCTAAACAGTGGTCAGAGAGACAAGTATTCACCTAACAGGACCTAGGGAATTAAAAAAGTCAGCTTTACCTAAAATGTTCTTGAGACATGTGACCCAGTTTGGATCAGGAAGGAGGGGGGGGGGGGCAGGACATTTGCTTAAAAAAG
>NW_017306313.1:1149268-1179703 GCF_000935625.1 Nanorana parkeri
GGGGGGGGGGGGGGCAGCACACTTGCTGTACAAAGAGTTAATTGTACATAACACATCAGCACCTTGGAGAAATTCCTTTAATGACATTAAAGAAAAGGGGAAAAAAATGTTGCCCCAATGTAAATCCATCATCAATCACATCAAGTGACGTAAATCTAGTCATTCATGGCGTCCAGTGATGTAAACCCTTGTCAATCACAATGACCTGATGTCCACCATTGTTTTCCCATCACAGTGCCATCGCAAAATGACAGCCCTTTCAGCACTAGGTTTATGTTACCAGGTGACATCATTGACCAAATCTGGTCATGATCATATTTGGTGAATGAAATTTGGTGTTAATTTGCATTTAAAGAAACTCCAAACCTTTTCTTCCTGCCTGAGTGGAGGGGCTTCCCCCGGATGCGAGTCATTTCACCATCATCATGTATTTATTTATTGATCTATATATATTAATTGTCATCTATGGTTAGTGGTTATTTCCAAGTATTGATTGCTGACAATCCTATTCATACAGAATTCACAGGCTACCTCTATTAACTTCCTGACGAAGCTACGGCGAAACGCGTCGAAGAAAGGGACAAGTACAGATTATTTGATGGAATTTGCATTAATATGATGACTAATTTGTTTATTGACTTTTTTTGTAAAGAATATAGAAACGATGAATTATTGCTATTATACATATTAATCTGTACGAGCTCCATAGAGGTGACATTAGACATGTGCACTAGCAAAAAATTTGTTTAGTTTAGTTTTGAAACAAAAAAATTTGTTTAGTTTAGTTTCGTTTTTCGTGTCCGAAATTAAATTAGTTTCGGACGAAATTCGTTATTGGAAAAAAAAACAAAAAACTTTATTCCTTAACCGGCCCTGAATTAGAACCTGCGACCTTATCAATGGCAGTCCTGTCCTCTAACCACTACACTATTACCTCTGTACTTCTAACCATAGAAGCATTTGATATATATGAATGCAATATGTAGCATTTGACAGCTGAGAATGTCAAATGGGCGGAGCGAGCCGTGACGTCATCTGTTGACATTCCCACTGAATGTCATTTTTTGCAACTAGTTTTCCTCGTGTCCGGGTGGTCGTCTGCGGCGGGACTTTTTTTTATTTCGGTGGGTCGGCGGGGGTCCTGCATCCTGATTGACTCTGGATTACATCGATGGAGCCATTTTTTTTTATTTATTTAAGGAATAGTCAAAAATTAACTGTTTGGTTTTTTTTCAATGAAAGGATTTTGTCAAAAGTCTGGACTTTTTACTATTTGATTTAACCCTTTAGTGAATGGGTAGGGGTACAAGTACCCCTTACTCATTCACATGGGGGGGCGACATCTGGGTGCCCCCTTATTTAAAGGGGTACTCCGATGCAAATAAGCCCCCTTTCCCGTAGACCCCCACAACCACCGAGTCAGGGTTGTGGGGAAGAGGCCCTTGTCCCCATCGGCATGGGGACACCCTCCCAATGCCGAGGGCACGTGGCCTGGTAAGGCGCAGGGAGGGGGCGCGCTCGATCGTGTCCCCCCCTTTCCTGCCGGGCCTGTGCTCGGATCAAGGGTCTGGTAGGACTGTTAGGGGGGACCCCACGTTTTTTTTCCACATTTTTTGGGGCTGGGGTTCCCCTTTAAAATTCCTAATCTGGTAGGAATGTTAGGAGAATGCCAATGTAAAAGCAAAGAAAAAAAAAATCTCTATCCGTTACTCTCCCTGGCCTGGATTTGAACCTGGGACCTTGACAATGTACTTTAATCATAGAAATGTTGCAGACATAAAATGTTGTCATTTTTTTTCCTCATGTTGTTTTGCTGCAATGAAATTCGTCCAATAACGAATTTAGGGAAATCGGGAATTTCGGATTCGTTTGCATTTGTCTTAGCTTTCATTCGGAATTCGGATGCATCCGAATCTTCGAATTTCCAAAAATTCGTCCAAAACTAATTTCGCAACGAACCGAATCGCACATGTCTAGGTGACATGCTGTTCATGCAGTATTGTTTGAAATTGAATATGAGATGTTTTTATTTACCCTGTCAATCATGTATTTACCTTATTAAAAATTAATTTTATTATACTGATGAGTTACTTGACATTATGTTTAGACATACTCCCTGGCATTAATCAGTAGACACTTTTAAAGCACCATCTTTTCTTTTCTCTTGTGGTTTACGAATGTAATCAGGGGTGTAGTGTCTCCATTTTAGTGCTGATCCCCAACCATTTCTTTAACGTTAATTTGCATTTAACTATTTTTCACAATAAGTAATAAGCACTGTCGATCTTTTCCTGTACACATTCCCCAGAGAGGGGGAAATATCTGGCTTCTAGATCATACTATAAGTACCTCCCAATAAACTCAACATCCTTTTTGGGGGACTGTGGAGAAGAGGAATTAGAACAAGGTATCTTGCAGGAGGGAAGGCTTTGTGGCCCCCAATCTATTGATTATGGTTGCAATGTTTTACTGGCTACTATGCAAAAAATAATAGCTGCACATGTTTTCTTTATGAAGAAGTGTGCATTTATTACTATTATTATAATATATTTTTTGCAAAAAGTGGAATTTCCATTTAAGGCATCCCCCAAGCATGTTATTTAGTGGATGTGTGTACTTTCGGTGTAGTCCTTGAAGCCACATTAAAAGACCCTCTCCCTGATGAACAGTATTTAAAGAAAGTTTAGCCTTTAACAGAGCAATATTGAAGCTATTAATAATTAAGTTGCTTAATGACAGCAATGGTATGGAATGGACAGCAAGGTACATCTAGCCCTTACACAGGCTAACCCTTCCTAATTCCTAACTGGAAGAAATAAGAGGTGTGTGTGAAAGTGGGCTGATGCCAAATGGAGTGACATTTAGTGATGGGGGAATAAAGGAGAAAAAGCTAATAGTGACACTAAACTCAGGAGATAAATCTTAAAAATGCATTCAAGTACTCTATTAACAAAACTATGAGGGTTATTCACAAAGCTAGCCAAAGATTCAGCTGTAGCTCCGGCTGATCCTTCAGCTAGCTTCGGCCTCTGGAGCCCTTCAGTTCAGTTGAACGAAAGGGCTGCTGTACGGGCTATTCACTATAGCCTGTGCAGCTCCCGAAGGCGACCGAGCAGCTCAGCCAGGCTGAAGGCATATGCTTCGGCTTGACCGAGCCGAAGTGACAACAGAAGCGGGCCAAACGGCCAAAGCCTCGTGACAGCTGGGGGGAGTCAACCGTGATCTCATGGCTGGCTCTGCCCAGTTGCGATGACAGATCAGCGCCCCCAGGTTGCCTGGGGACGTTGAACTGTCATTAAAGAATGACAACTGGGCGGAGGCGGCAATGACGTCATGGCCAGCTCTGCCCAGTTGTTATTCATTGGCCGGGACATGCTAAAAGACTAGCAGGTCCTGGTCAATAGGAAACAGTTGGATGGAGCTAGCTGTCACTGCTAGCTCCGCCAATTGTTTTTTTAATTATTTGTTTTTCTTTTTTAAAGAATTCTTTATATTTTTAGATTTATCATTTATTTACATTATGAGCTGTCGGAGCTTCGGCTCAGCCGATCCAGATGTTGGATTGGCTGAGTTGAACTCCTTCTGCACGTCAGCCGAACATGCTGAGCATATGTTTGGCTGAACCGAAGCCAGCTGAAGCAAGCCGATATACGGTTGAAATCAGCCGTACAAGCCTGAAGTGAATAGCTGAACAGCTTTCGTATTTGTATTGAGATTGTAGTCCATCACAGGAGCGAGCTTGGAGCGCTGGCTAATTTACGATACAGACAGGGACCATGGGGAACAAAAGTAGCCACCCTCCAGAAGGAAGGACAGTGTCAGCACCAATTCAGATAAGCCAAATAAGCTACATTTCTTGTTAAAGTTTACTGTTACTTTAAGGTGTATGGCCAGCTTAAATTCTTAATCTCAGACCTACCATATGTAGGCTCCCCTGCATTACCCATTCCTCCTTTAAACACAACTAGACCAAGTTGGTTTACCTGATCTGCCCCCCAAAATCTTTCCTGCCAAAGATTTTTGAACCTGCTTAGTATGTTGGTTAAATGTACATACAACAGGTACACAGTTCAGTTGCCATCCCAAATAAAAGTAGACGGACTGTGAAAAATATACCCTAGCTGGTGCACAGGTATAAATGCAGCCAACGTAAACATTTGGTTAGCATTGGTTAAGGTTCACATACTTTCAATAAGTGGGACTGAAAGTTTAAACTGTTTGCTCAGTAAAAATATGGAAATGTAAAATATACTTTGTTGCTGAAGACCGTATTTATTAAGAAATATTACAGCACATACTACGGTATAATCATTATGACAGATTGCATTTTGTCCAAAAAAGATTCTAACGGTTCAAAAATATTTTCTCTCAGGTGTACCTTCTTTTAATATTACAGTATAGGTACTCTTTCACGATGAAGAAAAACAAACTTATTTATTTGTATTTCTTTTATTATTTTAATATGTTAAGTGCTTCATTTACACGGGTTGTGCTGCCTTACATTTTGCAAAGCAGGTAAAAAAAAAGAACTGTAATGCTGATAGCAAAGCTTTTAAAAGGAGCACATTCTCACATAAGTGCTGCATTGTGGCATATTTGAAAAACAAAATGACATACTGCATTCTTTGATGCACTGCCCTACTACCTACACCAATTGAATGGTATCCTTTTAAATATGGATGCATGCCACCATCCACATGCCACATGCATTATGGTGTGACTAAATCATAATATCGAGCATTAGATACAATCTTGTGGAACACTGCTTCACAGCAAAACAGAAAATTATATAATACACATATTTCTTTGGAATGTGCAATTTTCTGTCACTGTTTTAGACAAGTGAAATTCATCTATTCTAATATCCCCCAATTCGGCTCCCTGTAACAGAAAAAGTCCCTGAAAAATAAAACTGTATATATAGAGTTTAATCTCTGGACAGCTCAGAATTATTATGGCTCAGCTTTCAACAAACAAAAGAAATAGCAATCACTTTTTACTGTCTTTGTACCACACCATTTTCATACATGCTTCATAAATATATACGGTAAAATTAAAATCCAGCAGCATCCTTGTCTTACACACTGGTTTATTTCCACATTTTAAAGATCTTTTATACAACAAAAGAAAGCAGGAAAAAAATAACCAAAAAAACCCCATCAATTTTGAAAAATAACACCAGCACATCAAGATTTCTACAAATACATATGATGGGCTGTCCCACTGTTCACTCTTTCGGAGAAATGTAGAAAGTCTTATTAGCTGGGTAGTTACTTATATTATACAAATTCCCTGGTCTACTCTGTGGAATAACACTCCTGGGGTGCCGTCAAGGACACTAAAAACTGTTTTATTTTCTTCTTCTTCCAAGACTGGCCAAAGATTCTCAATATTATGACTTTAGTTGCCATAATATTGCACTTGTATTTGTTGCTTTCATACTATGACAATGTTTGATCATCTATAGCATGGGCAGTGAATTAAAAATCAAGGAGATCCGGTGAACAACATTTTCTTTGCGCAAAGGTCCAGATCTCGATCCGGACAGGAGTGATTGCACCCCGGTCCCCCATTTAGGTTACATTCACACCAGCAGCTACACTGCAACACACAGCTGCTGATGTGTTGTTCTAGACCTAGCTGATGTGCTGATCCCGGCGCATCACACTTTTTTGTAATGTCACAAGCGACATTTCAATAGGCTCAATAGGCAAAGTGCAGTGTGTTGCGGTTGTACCAAATCGTGGCTGGCTTCATGAAAAAAAGTACAGCATCCATCACCAAGTTACTTCAATTATAGTTGCTAAATTGGCCATTGTTAAACTATGGTGTGTACAGGATCTACCAGTGTCTATGGCTTATAATAAGATTCATGAGATAAGGATCAATGAAAGGCTTTTAGCATTTTCTTACATACATTGCCCAAATTCCTATTGATCTGGGAAACTTGGAAAGCAAACAAGCCCACTTAAAGAGGAACTTCACCCCCTTGTTTTATTTTTTTTAAAAACCTCTTATCTTATTTGCTGGGTTATCCTTAAAACACATACTCACACTTCCAGCGAATCCGCTGCCGGATGCTGGCTCCCGCACCACCATCTTTACTTATGTCATTGGAAGCTGGCTGCCTCTTCTGGATTTTTACAGCTGGTCCCCTGTTGACGCATATGCACCATCATATGTCATCAGGGTGCATGCTCCAAGAACCAGAAAGATATAGCCAGCCCTCTAACAACACAAAAAAAAGTATTAAGTGAGAGTAGAAGTAGGAGTGCAATGATGGAAAGTGGATGGGGAGGGTGCCACTTGTCACAATATAGATTAAGACTATGTCACAAATGAAGATTTAAAACACCACAATAATTATATCCAAAAACAAGCAACCTTTATGATTAAGCCCAGGTGGTGAAATGCGTGAGAGGAACTAGAATAAGAGAGCTCCCCTGGTGGTGTATATGCTGTACAAACTATAATTTGGATCCTGTACGGAATTTACTACAAAAAATTTGGATTTTATGGACACCGGCCCTGTGCGGCTGATTGCAGAAGTACCACAATAATTATGGTTGGAATGTATTTTACCTGCCTAGCGGAGGAACCCACCATCTCTCTTTGTTTTTCTTTGCCCTTTTTTCTTTTTGCTGTTTCACTTTTAAAGGGTAAACCCTAACAATTAACTTTTTATTTGCCCCCTTTTTGTCTGCTAAGCATTCCACTAAAAACTCTTTGTGTATCACTTTAAAAAGTGCAACAAAATACCTGCTGATTTTTTTCAGAAATGTTTTGAGATGATCATTTCATTTCCCATGCTCTCTGTCTGGTCACAAGGAAGACTTATGGCACTGAGGAGGAAGGGGAGGAGATAAGAAGTAGTATGTGTTATTTTTAATCTATCAGAAAGTCGGCAGAGCTAACATCACATGCTTAGGAATTCAGAGCTACGTTCTCATGCCAAAGAGGAAGGTAGGACCCCACTATATTTCGGGTACATCAACTGTTATTCTTCTGTACGTGCAGTCTGTTCAATGGGATAAAACATGAGGAAATATGCATTTATTCCACAGATGTACTAAATACAAATGTTTTTATTTGCCTTGACATATAATTTAATGTATACTGTTTTTTTCTTCTTCTTTTTTCTTGCAGTATGTTTAGAAAATGTCCAACAAGTTGCCCTGTCTTGTTCTTGTGTTTACTCAATAGAAGCTTAAAGTGGAAAAAATAGCTATGAAAGTGGAAATGAAGAAACAAATACAATAAGCAGACACTTACCAGATTTATTACACACATTTTACACCACAAGTCACACAATTTGAGGCTATTTCCTTACACTGTAAACCCTGTATTCATAAATTAACATTAGGCACTTTACAGAAAAAGATTCGGGTTGCCACAGCAACAGGCCTGTGTAATGTGTTCCTCATTAGATGATGAAAATGAATGGTGGTAATTATGACCAGCAATGATATTTTGTTTCTAGTAGAACTGTTCCAAAACCAGTCAATTAATGTTTCACTGTAATATACCCAAAAGGCAAGAGCACCTGAGCACATCATTAGACAATTTTATTTTATCATTCGCAGCAGAGTTAACATTTCTGCACAGTTCTTATTCTCAGGCAGAATGCTGTTTTATCATTATGATGGAAGTTTTATAAGGTGAGGGGACGCACAGGCACCACAAACCCATCAAACAAGACATGGTGTGTAATGATTAACCTTGCCTTGTCTTTTTTAATTTTATGCGTGGCTAGTCTGCAGTTGAAGAATTTTAATAGCTACTTCATCAAACAAAGCAGCAACTACTTTACCCCCAAAATCTATGGCTAGCAATTTTAGAATCAGTGCTCTTCCCATTTCCTCTAGATGGCTAATTAATACATAACACGTTAAAAAATGAATTCCGCTCCACTGAGCAATGTTTAAAGTAGTCTGTTCTAAATTTCTCCTATGTTCTAATCTCAAATAGTGTAATAGAAATTATTACACTTTATACATTTAATAAGCAGCTTCCTTGCAGCTCAGTGGGCTGAAGAATACCAGTGAATAGGATGAAAAATTAAGCATACCATGCACTGCCATAATGATACATTTTGCTTGGTTGCAGTATATTGATGTTGGTTCCTGCAATGTGTGGGTCTCCCAGTGAAACCAGATGTGCCAGATGTGGAGGAGGCAGCGCCCGACTAAGAGCAACCCTGCCTCCTCTTACATCACTGGCCAGCGACATAAGAGCAGGCGGGGCCCGTCGATAGGAGGCGGGGCCCGGGGACGGAAGAGGAGGTGGGGCCCGGCGACCACGGAGGCGGACAGCGCCGACAGGTAAGAGGTGTGCAGCCCATCTGAGACCCAGGAGAGCCCACTATTGAGAGTCTATGGTGGGCTCTGCAGGGTCACTCTCAGGTGACCCTGCAATTTTGCTATGGGGCCCTGTGATTTCTAGTTACGTCCCTGGCAGGAACACCAGTATACTGCAACCAAGCAAAATGTATCATTATGGCAGTTAGAGCATTTCTATACATCTGCTGAAAGGAAAGAAAACTAGGTCAGAATAACACAAAAAAATCACCAGTAAACTTACAGAATGTCAGGTTATGTGCATATCAGTTTCTTTTTTTTAATGGTGAGCCACAGTAGCAACTCCACACAGAAGGTTATCATTTACAAATGACCTCCCTCTAAGGAGGGTAAGTTTGTAATTAGTGATGGAAAAATGTTTCACAGGTGGAAAAAAATTCTAAAAACAATTAAAGTTTATCTACTGTATACCTAAAACCTATTTTTTGTTTTGGATAGAATTGGGAAATGTTGGAGCCCCTGTCAGGTTTTACTGCTGTCTGTGGTCCTCCTCACTGTCTGTTCTGGGTACAACCTTTTTACCAGACAGGAAGTGAAGTAATTTCTCCAACGGAACCTCCAGGTATGGTAGAACTTGACAGGAGTTCCCCACACTGCAAAAAATTTTTTGGCTATAGGTACAATTTAAGATGTCTGGAGCCTGTTTAAGCCAAGTGTGGCAGGCCAAGAAACTTACAGAAATGTATGTTTCCTTGTAATCTTTCTATCTGTAAACAAAAAGAAGACACAGACAACAGGCAAACTTGTTTTTATTGTGTACTCCTAAACATCCAGTTTCCCCCAAAGTTATTCTTACAAAGTTGCCAAAAAGTGTGGAAATGAACAAAATTGACTGGCTGTTACTGCTGCTACTTTTGCAAAGCGGTGCCTAATGTCCCTACAACTTGATGCCAGATAAAAAATAAGGTCACCAATTAGTCACATCTTACTTTTATCAAGCTACCAGTGAAATCCAGAGTAGTATAAAAACAAAAGCACAGACAGACTTTTATAATAATCTTCTTCTAAGCATCTGCAAATGAGCAAAGACTATCATTTCAAAGCAGGGACACACCCTCTCACCCTTTTTTAAAAATCTGATCATGCAACTGGCCTTTTTTTGTTGGAACCTCTGGACCTATTAAGGATGCTGTTATCTATTTTAAAGTGAATCTGTGGGCATGATTTGGCCAATAAATTATTTACATATTACTAACAAACAGTAAATTCACTTTAAAACAAGCCCTTACTGATCTCTGGAGCTGCAGGCACTGTGGAGAAATTAACTACAGAAGAACTGAAATAATTCACAGCTTAGCTCCCCCCTCCCCTGGCAGTCTTCTAATTTTTTTATGTTAACACCGAGCAGATGTTCTTGGTGGGAGGAGCAGAATGAGCTGAACATCCGGAAAGATAATTACTTCAGATAATGACTTCTACAGTGAACTTTGCGGATTAATTGCTTCACTGTGCCTTCATCAACAGAAGTCAGTTTGGGCTTGTTTTAAAGATATTTTCTGCTTGTTAAGAATATGTGAATACCTAAATATTCATTCAGCCTGGTCGCATGTTCACTTTCAGATAGAAATTGGTATTTTAAGCACACATGTTTAAGTAGGCAGCTCCAACAGGTGGTGTTATGTGACCTCTAGTATCCACATGGTGGAGTGTTCCCTCTAGGGTTTGGTAGTAGTAGTGGCAATAAAGCCTGTCCTCCCAGCTTGTGTAGTTTGGAGGAAACACAATGAGAAAGGCTGATTGTAGGGCTTGGTCTCTAGAGGAAATTGCAATACCCTCAAATATCAGAGGACAATTAAATAAAACATCCATTAAGTATATATCTCATGCATATATTTATTTTTATTTACGTTTATAAGATTTTGGTAACCTTATATTGAAAAGTGTACAGTTATGTTATATTATGTCAGTGTTTTTTAGCAACATTGCTGCTGTCATTCCACAGCAAAATTTTAAAGCTTCCATGTCTTTATTTTCATATTAGCATAGAACTCCAGCCAAAACTTCTTATATGGATAGAATGGAGAAAGTTTAAAATCAGGTTTTTATTGCTGTTTATGTCCACATTGGAGAAATCGATCCTCTTTTTCTGGCCTGGGGACCTCCTGGGCCACACAGCTGGCAATAAAAATCTTAGTGGTTTTTAGGCCCCTTTCACACTTTTTCAGTTATGATCAGAAGGAGATCTGTGCACGCATACCACACTGAACGGGGGCAGTTTGAAACAGATATCAACTTTGTGACATTCTTCTCTGTAATTAACGGACCCATGTTGTCTATGGGCATTTGGATGTAAATGGATATGTGTCCCTTTACATCAGATTACCCCTAATCCACCACGATCAGATCCGCCAAAACTCTGTTTGGTTTTCCACCAGACCTGGCCAGAGTAAGGGGTAATCAGATGTAAACAGAAAACCTGATATGTGCATGATTGTTCCAGGTCAGCAACTCACCAAGTACTAAAGTGTGGATAACAATGACAGCACTATATCCTGCTTCTTCAAAACAAGAGCAGCTAATTTTCTTCTATCCTGATTGTTCTATCCTGACATATTTCTCTGTAGGACCAAGAGCAAGGGGATATCTGAAGGGGATCAAACTGACAGCATTTTTAAGTCACTCGTTTCAACAACCCAGGATATCCCCCGATAATGGTTTTCATTTAATAATAGTTCAGGGAATGCTGGTTCTATATGAACCAGCATGAGATAAAACCATGTCAAGCAACCATTAAAATTTGAAGACATTTTTCTAATATGTAACAATTAACCTAATTATGATTCAAATTGAAACTGTCGACAAGTTCAACTTGAGCTTGATTTAATGCTTTTGCATTGGATACTATCTCATTTTCACAATGACTGCTGAGTATGCATAATGCATATGCATTCTTCTCACTCAGGCAATGCTCCTTCCAAATGTAATTTTTTTGCAGTGACAATAACTTTAAACAAAATATATTTTCCTCCATACTGTAAGATTTCTCTAAGAAACTGTACATATTATTGATCTGCTGTTACTCCATACACTCTGATTTTCACAACCAACACTTAAATGTATTGCATTATTTGTGAAGACATGCATAATGTATGGTGGGTTTTCAGCTGGACAAATCACAAAGCACTGTGATAATACATTACAGTATTATCATTTCTTGATTAGCTCTCTTGTCTTTGAAAGAGAAAACATGAAGGCAGATGTCAAGTTCAGTTTACTGTTTGAAGACCATTTTAAAAGTGTTGATGATTAACACAATACACATGCATATCAACATACCAATGCACCTTGTCCAGATCTGACTAAAAACATGACAGTCTGCGTGGCTAGAAAAGAAGAACTTGGCAGCAATCCTTACAATGCACATTTTTCTCTATACTGTCAATATAATTGTCTCTTCAAATGTTCTCAAATTCTGTAAATATGTGGCCCACTAACAAGAAAATCTCTCTCAAAGAAACATCAGAATAACATCAAAAGCTCACATTATAGAGCATTATTTAGTATGCATGTACTGTAACAGGGGACAATTTATTATACTGGTTATGTTACAGGAATGAGGAAAGGGTTTTCACGCTTGACATCCTAGAAAATTCACACACCCATGCATGTTTACACATGTACATATTTTACATGAAACACATGGAAAGCAGTGTAAAACACAATGTAAACTAGCATTACATTAGCTTTTTGTAAATAATAATGTAATTCCCTGGAGGTGTGATAGTTTGCCAAGCAGTGGAGAAGCACAATTTTTCAGATTCCTGTATTCAGGGATGGTAATGTCAGTGGTGTCCCTACACTTTCTGCCGCCTGAGGCGGGGGGCACCTTGGTGGTGCACGACAGTGACGCTGCCCTCTGCAGACCTGGGTGCTGGGCGGGACACTGGCCAGAGGATCCCAGGTTATTAAGAGCTGGACGGGGAGATGTGTATGGCCCTTACACATCTCCCTGCCCGGCTCTCAGCAACCTGGGAGGCTCTGGCCAGAAAGGGGGGGGGGGGCATTGCGCAGCAGAGCAGCCACTATATAACTAACATGCTGCTCCACCTGTCCCCCTATGTGACCCAAAGAGATACCATCTGAGGCAACAGCCTCACGCTGCCTCATTAAATGGACGGCCCCAGTCAGGAATATAAAAGAACATTACCTTGGATGTTGATCTCCATAGTGAAAAAGTAGTTGTATATATAAAGTAGACTATATGCTGCCTTCAATAGCACATTTTAGTATTCATAAAAGGAGTGCTAATTTCTAGGAGTGATTTGTATTTCCCTCGCTGGTAAGCGTCACTTATGATGAATTATAAGACTTATGATATAACAGTCATCCTGGCAAATACCCCTGATTTTTCCTTTCTTCCATTCTTTATCATCAGAACTCATGGGGGCTCTTAGTTCTCATTTTAAGGAAGCTCTGTAATTTCAACATTTTTGCTAAATGGGTGAGAGGGAGAGAGGCAAAAGAAAGCAGCCAGGAAATCAGTGCTGCAAAACAGGGATCATGAAGAAAAAGTGTAAGACAGAAGAGCTGTCACAAACAGCCTATAATACAGGATGTCATTGATCAGTGGGAGTAAAAAATGGCCTATGTCATTAGTCTGTGAGAGAAAAAAAAGATCCCTGCATCAGGGTTAGTAAGAGTATAAAATGCCCTTGTGTTAGTGGTCAGTGGGAGTGAGTAATAGCTCTTCATCAATGGTCAGTTAAGAGTATTCATATTATTATTTTTTATTATCATTATTATTATACAGGATTTATACAGTGCCAACAGTTTGTGCAGCGCTTTACAATATAAGGAAGACATTACAGATACAATACAATTCAAGACAAGTGGGTTAAGAGGGCTCTGCTGGTGAGACCTTACAATCCAAAAGTAACCTCAGTACGGGTGCCATGTCATATATTTTTGAATTAATTTTCTCACAGACTGTCACAAATCCATTCCAATCTGTAACTGTCTGTTAGAATAAATCAGTATATAATAATAAAAATACTCAAAATTCACTGCATATAAGATAACTGAATGGTAAAATTCTGTTCTATACACTCATCATACATTACTCTGCAACCCACAAATAACCAATCACAAAGCCCCCCAAAAAAACAACCACATGGGGACAATTTGAGGCTATTTCCTTACACTGTAAACCCTGTATTCATAAATTAACATTAGGCACTTTACAGAAAAAGATTCGGGTTGCCACAGCAACAGGCCTGTGTAATGTGTTCCTCATTAGATGATGAAAATGAATGGTGGTAATTATGACCAGCAATGATATTTTGTTTCTAGTAGAACTGTTCCAAAACCAGTCAATTAATGTTTCACTGTAATATACCCAAAAGGCAAGAGCACCTGAGCACATCATTAGACAATTTTATTTTATCATTCGCAGCAGAGTTAACATTTCTGCACAGTTCTTATTCTCAGGCAGAATGCTGTTTTATCATTATGATGGAAGTTTTATAAGGTGAGGGGACGCACAGGCACCACAAACCCATCAAACAAGACATGGTGTGTAATGATTAACCTTGCCTTGTCTTTTTTAATTTTATGCGTGGCTAGTCTGCAGTTGAAGAATTTTAATAGCTACTTCATCAAACAAAGCAGCAACTACTTTACCCCCAAAATCTATGGCTAGCAATTTTAGAATCAGTGCTCTTCCCATTTCCTCTAGATGGCTAATTAATACATAACACGTTAAAAAATGAATTCCGCTCCACTGAGCAATGTTTAAAGTAGTCTGTTCTAAATTTCTCCTATGTTCTAATCTCAAATAGTGTAATAGAAATTATTACACTTTATACATTTAATAAGCAGCTTCCTTGCAGCTCAGTGGGCTGAAGAATACCAGTGAATAGGATGAAAAATTAAGCATACCATGCACTGCCATAATGATACATTTTGCTTGGTTGCAGTATATTGATGTTGGTTCCTGCAATGTGTGGGTCTCCCAGTGAAACCAGATGTGCCAGATGTGGAGGAGGCAGCGCCCGACTAAGAGCAACCCTGCCTCCTCTTACATCACTGGCCAGCGACATAAGAGCAGGCGGGGCCCGTCGATAGGAGGCGGGGCCCGGGGACGGAAGAGGAGGTGGGGCCCGGCGACCACGGAGGCGGACAGCGCCGACAGGTAAGAGGTGTGCAGCCCATCTGAGACCCAGGAGAGCCCACTATTGAGAGTCTATGGTGGGCTCTGCAGGGTCACTCTCAGGTGACCCTGCAATTTTGCTATGGGGCCCTGTGATTTCTAGTTACGTCCCTGGCAGGAACACCAGTATACTGCAACCAAGCAAAATGTATCATTATGGCAGTTAGAGCATTTCTATACATCTGCTGAAAGGAAAGAAAACTAGGTCAGAATAACACAAAAAAATCACCAGTAAACTTACAGAATGTCAGGTTATGTGCATATCAGTTTCTTTTTTTTAATGGTGAGCCACAGTAGCAACTCCACACAGAAGGTTATCATTTACAAATGACCTCCCTCTAAGGAGGGTAAGTTTGTAATTAGTGATGGAAAAATGTTTCACAGGTGGAAAAAAATTCTAAAAACAATTAAAGTTTATCTACTGTATACCTAAAACCTATTTTTTGTTTTGGATAGAATTGGGAAATGTTGGAGCCCCTGTCAGGTTTTACTGCTGTCTGTGGTCCTCCTCACTGTCTGTTCTGGGTACAACCTTTTTACCAGACAGGAAGTGAAGTAATTTCTCCAACGGAACCTCCAGGTATGGTAGAACTTGACAGGAGTTCCCCACACTGCAAAAAATTTTTTGGCTATAGGTACAATTTAAGATGTCTGGAGCCTGTTTAAGCCAAGTGTGGCAGGCCAAGAAACTTACAGAAATGTATGTTTCCTTGTAATCTTTCTATCTGTAAACAAAAAGAAGACACAGACAACAGGCAAACTTGTTTTTATTGTGTACTCCTAAACATCCAGTTTCCCCCAAAGTTATTCTTACAAAGTTGCCAAAAAGTGTGGAAATGAACAAAATTGACTGGCTGTTACTGCTGCTACTTTTGCAAAGCGGTGCCTAATGTCCCTACAACTTGATGCCAGATAAAAAATAAGGTCACCAATTAGTCACATCTTACTTTTATCAAGCTACCAGTGAAATCCAGAGTAGTATAAAAACAAAAGCACAGACAGACTTTTATAATAATCTTCTTCTAAGCATCTGCAAATGAGCAAAGACTATCATTTCAAAGCAGGGACACACCCTCTCACCCTTTTTTAAAAATCTGATCATGCAACTGGCCTTTTTTTGTTGGAACCTCTGGACCTATTAAGGATGCTGTTATCTATTTTAAAGTGAATCTGTGGGCATGATTTGGCCAATAAATTATTTACATATTACTAACAAACAGTAAATTCACTTTAAAACAAGCCCTTACTGATCTCTGGAGCTGCAGGCACTGTGGAGAAATTAACTACAGAAGAACTGAAATAATTCACAGCTTAGCTCCCCCCTCCCCTGGCAGTCTTCTAATTTTTTTATGTTAACACCGAGCAGATGTTCTTGGTGGGAGGAGCAGAATGAGCTGAACATCCGGAAAGATAATTACTTCAGATAATGACTTCTACAGTGAACTTTGCGGATTAATTGCTTCACTGTGCCTTCATCAACAGAAGTCAGTTTGGGCTTGTTTTAAAGATATTTTCTGCTTGTTAAGAATATGTGAATACCTAAATATTCATTCAGCCTGGTCGCATGTTCACTTTCAGATAGAAATTGGTATTTTAAGCACACATGTTTAAGTAGGCAGCTCCAACAGGTGGTGTTATGTGACCTCTAGTATCCACATGGTGGAGTGTTCCCTCTAGGGTTTGGTAGTAGTAGTGGCAATAAAGCCTGTCCTCCCAGCTTGTGTAGTTTGGAGGAAACACAATGAGAAAGGCTGATTGTAGGGCTTGGTCTCTAGAGGAAATTGCAATACCCTCAAATATCAGAGGACAATTAAATAAAACATCCATTAAGTATATATCTCATGCATATATTTATTTTTATTTACGTTTATAAGATTTTGGTAACCTTATATTGAAAAGTGTACAGTTATGTTATATTATGTCAGTGTTTTTTAGCAACATTGCTGCTGTCATTCCACAGCAAAATTTTAAAGCTTCCATGTCTTTATTTTCATATTAGCATAGAACTCCAGCCAAAACTTCTTATATGGATAGAATGGAGAAAGTTTAAAATCAGGTTTTTATTGCTGTTTATGTCCACATTGGAGAAATCGATCCTCTTTTTCTGGCCTGGGGACCTCCTGGGCCACACAGCTGGCAATAAAAATCTTAGTGGTTTTTAGGCCCCTTTCACACTTTTTCAGTTATGATCAGAAGGAGATCTGTGCACGCATACCACACTGAACGGGGGCAGTTTGAAACAGATATCAACTTTGTGACATTCTTCTCTGTAATTAACGGACCCATGTTGTCTATGGGCATTTGGATGTAAATGGATATGTGTCCCTTTACATCAGATTACCCCTAATCCACCACGATCAGATCCGCCAAAACTCTGTTTGGTTTTCCACCAGACCTGGCCAGAGTAAGGGGTAATCAGATGTAAACAGAAAACCTGATATGTGCATGATTGTTCCAGGTCAGCAACTCACCAAGTACTAAAGTGTGGATAACAATGACAGCACTATATCCTGCTTCTTCAAAACAAGAGCAGCTAATTTTCTTCTATCCTGATTGTTCTATCCTGACATATTTCTCTGTAGGACCAAGAGCAAGGGGATATCTGAAGGGGATCAAACTGACAGCATTTTTAAGTCACTCGTTTCAACAACCCAGGATATCCCCCGATAATGGTTTTCATTTAATAATAGTTCAGGGAATGCTGGTTCTATATGAACCAGCATGAGATAAAACCATGTCAAGCAACCATTAAAATTTGAAGACATTTTTCTAATATGTAACAATTAACCTAATTATGATTCAAATTGAAACTGTCGACAAGTTCAACTTGAGCTTGATTTAATGCTTTTGCATTGGATACTATCTCATTTTCACAATGACTGCTGAGTATGCATAATGCATATGCATTCTTCTCACTCAGGCAATGCTCCTTCCAAATGTAATTTTTTTGCAGTGACAATAACTTTAAACAAAATATATTTTCCTCCATACTGTAAGATTTCTCTAAGAAACTGTACATATTATTGATCTGCTGTTACTCCATACACTCTGATTTTCACAACCAACACTTAAATGTATTGCATTATTTGTGAAGACATGCATAATGTATGGTGGGTTTTCAGCTGGACAAATCACAAAGCACTGTGATAATACATTACAGTATTATCATTTCTTGATTAGCTCTCTTGTCTTTGAAAGAGAAAACATGAAGGCAGATGTCAAGTTCAGTTTACTGTTTGAAGACCATTTTAAAAGTGTTGATGATTAACACAATACACATGCATATCAACATACCAATGCACCTTGTCCAGATCTGACTAAAAACATGACAGTCTGCGTGGCTAGAAAAGAAGAACTTGGCAGCAATCCTTACAATGCACATTTTTCTCTATACTGTCAATATAATTGTCTCTTCAAATGTTCTCAAATTCTGTAAATATGTGGCCCACTAACAAGAAAATCTCTCTCAAAGAAACATCAGAATAACATCAAAAGCTCACATTATAGAGCATTATTTAGTATGCATGTACTGTAACAGGGGACAATTTATTATACTGGTTATGTTACAGGAATGAGGAAAGGGTTTTCACGCTTGACATCCTAGAAAATTCACACACCCATGCATGTTTACACATGTACATATTTTACATGAAACACATGGAAAGCAGTGTAAAACACAATGTAAACTAGCATTACATTAGCTTTTTGTAAATAATAATGTAATTCCCTGGAGGTGTGATAGTTTGCCAAGCAGTGGAGAAGCACAATTTTTCAGATTCCTGTATTCAGGGATGGTAATGTCAGTGGTGTCCCTACACTTTCTGCCGCCTGAGGCGGGGGGCACCTTGGTGGTGCACGACAGTGACGCTGCCCTCTGCAGACCTGGGTGCTGGGCGGGACACTGGCCAGAGGATCCCAGGTTATTAAGAGCTGGACGGGGAGATGTGTATGGCCCTTACACATCTCCCTGCCCGGCTCTCAGCAACCTGGGAGGCTCTGGCCAGAAAGGGGACTCTCAGCAACCTGGGAGGCTCTGGCCAGAAGGGGGGGGGGGGGCATTGCGCAGCAGAGCAGCCACTATATAACTAACATGCTGCTCCACCTGTCCCCCTATGTGACCCAAAGAGATACCATCTGAGGCAACAGCCTCACGCTGCCTCATTAAATGGACGGCCCCAGTCAGGAATATAAAAGAACATTACCTTGGATGTTGATCTCCATAGTGAAAAAGTAGTTGTATATATAAAGTAGACTATATGCTGCCTTCAATAGCACATTTTAGTATTCATAAAAGGAGTGCTAATTTCTAGGAGTGATTTGTATTTCCCTCGCTGGTAAGCGTCACTTATGATGAATTATAAGACTTATGATATAACAGTCATCCTGGCAAATACCCCTGATTTTTCCTTTCTTCCATTCTTTATCATCAGAACTCATGGGGGCTCTTAGTTCTCATTTTAAGGAAGCTCTGTAATTTCAACATTTTTGCTAAATGGGTGAGAGGGAGAGAGGCAAAAGAAAGCAGCCAGGAAATCAGTGCTGCAAAACAGGGATCATGAAGAAAAAGTGTAAGACAGAAGAGCTGTCACAAACAGCCTATAATACAGGATGTCATTGATCAGTGGGAGTAAAAAATGGCCTATGTCATTAGTCTGTGAGAGAAAAAAAAGATCCCTGCATCAGGGTTAGTAAGAGTATAAAATGCCCTTGTGTTAGTGGTCAGTGGGAGTGAGTAATAGCTCTTCATCAATGGTCAGTTAAGAGTATTCATATTATTATTTTTTATTATCATTATTATTATACAGGATTTATACAGTGCCAACAGTTTGTGCAGCGCTTTACAATATAAGGAAGACATTACAGATACAATACAATTCAAGACAAGTGGGTTAAGAGGGCTCTGCTGGTGAGACCTTACAATCCAAAAGTAACCTCAGTACGGGTGCCATGTCATATATTTTTGAATTAATTTTCTCACAGACTGTCACAAATCCATTCCAATCTGTAACTGTCTGTTAGAATAAATCAGTATATAATAATAAAAATACTCAAAATTCACTGCATATAAGATAACTGAATGGTAAAATTCTGTTCTATACACTCATCATACATTACTCTGCAACCCACAAATAACCAATCACAAAGCCCCCCAAAAAAACAACCACATGGGGAGACTGGTTGCTACGGGCAACTTCTCCAGATTCTGTCTGCTCCAGTTTTGATAAAAACCCTTCATCATCTTTGGGCATCATGCTCACTAACTCATCTGACAAACTGAACAGGAGAAATTAAATTTAAGAGAGAGACTGTCATTTCATAGGACCTCCAACTCTGGAAGTTCATTTGCCACTTAATCAGTGGTAAGCTTTTATCTGTTCAGTGTTATTATATGTAAGGCTTCATTATAGATGATGTACAAAGTGGCCGTCATTCTCTCAGCTTTTACCAGGGAATTTTATTGATGTTGCCAACAGCTAAAGAACATAACTTCTCCATTAAGCTCTGCAAAGTGTTTGACTATATTAATCATTAGAAAGTGAAGCCAACCTGTAAGAGCCTAAAGGAAGAAAATAAGTCTTATTGATGTATAATATGATAAATTATACACTTCTGAACTTGCAATACAACTGCAACTGGCTTTAAACAAATGTCAATAATAGACTTAGGTTTACCTTGTTTATGCTACATTTGCAGGTTAGAACCTGATGAAATCTTTTTCTGCCCTCTAGTTACCTGCAAACACATGCATATTTTAATGATGGTCATTTATTACATTTGGAAAGATCCCTAAAACATATTTTTATTTTCACCTAATTGTCATCACATAATAATAGCCTATTATAAATATAGTCATAGACATGCTGGCCATACACCGTTAGAATTTAATCTACCCACAGCCGATAGTCAAGCCATGGGTGGCCCTGTTGGCACTTCCTGGCTCGACAAACTTTTATTAAAAAAATAAAGGACTTGGACTGAACAGCAATTTCATTTAATCAGATGCAGTCACTGTTTGGGTATTCAGACAGCCATGGGCAGGGCTAACTATAGGGGATACAGGCAGTATTCCCACACAGGGTCTGCAGTGGGGCCTGGGCCCAGCAAGGGCTGTCTGTCGGTAATCCCAGTGGAACCACAATGACCCCTGTCTGGTGGCCACCAGTGGGGTGATGGAGGTTGGGCTGTGCTGCTTTTGCTAGGGTTGGGCAGATGGTCATGGCACTGGGGGGTGAAGCACACAAAGCTACCTTGGCGACTGCTGTAGGCTGTATGGGGTACGTTGCATGGGGCCCGATGATCTTTAATGGCAGTCCTGGCCGCGGGAGCTGTCTGTCTGAATACAATAGCCTAAAATCCTGGTCATATATAGCAAAAAATAGCTTACTTTACCTGACTCAAATTTGAGCAGCCTGAGGAGTTTGAAATATTAAACCATCTAGTATGGAAACTAAAGCTCTCTGAAAACAATCACAGGATGCAAGACCTGGCAATCCCACTATGGGGGCAATTCAATAAAGCATTTGCAACACTTTTCTGGCATCATGGCCATTTTCAAAAGTCCTGCACCAAATTCATGAAAGTCGTGTGACAGAATTCTATCCATTTCTGACATGTGCAATAAATTCAAGTACTTCTTAGTTACAACGCTTTTAAATTCTGGCTGTGACAAATTCACTAAGAAATACTGCCATATTATTGATAAGGAAAGTGGAGGTAAATAAGACCATTTTTCATGTTAGAGTAAATTGTCTTAGGCAATTCTGCAACAGATTCAAATACCCCTTACTGACAGTTACATGAAATCCATCACAAATTACACCATTTGTTGCACAGGCGGGAGACAAATTTCTAATGAGTGCCTATGGCACTCTTTATGAAATCCAGGGAATGCCTTTTGGCTTAGCTTCAGCTCTAGAATGTTAAGGCCACAATCATAAAGCAATGGCCCAATGGTCATAAACAGAGTATTCCTGATGAGCAGGCACTGGAGATGTGAAACCCATCATTTTCTTCATGATGTTGCTTGTACATTGTGCTCTCTGAAAAGAATAAACACCTACTAATCCCGCAAGATTTGGTTGAGAACTTCTCATGTTTATGTTTGTTTTATTGGGACCCGGAAAAGTCGAACGTATATATATGGAGCAGGTTTAAATGTACCGTTCTCCTTTGCAGTGACAGAGATTTATTTGGGTGTGCTTTAACAGTTAGTTCGATAGACTGTTTAAACAGTATGGCTTGAGTCTTATGACTCAGTCGTTTGGTGTTATTTGTTACCACATTTGGTTACTGGTTGCCAGTTATGCTTTGTTATCTTGGCTAAATATGCTTTTTTTAAAACCCCAATAAAGGGTCGCAGCCAATTTTTTTTTCTTTTGGTTACTTGTCTTACTTTGTCTTACCAGTCTTGCTGTGTTATCGCAGGTAAATTTAAGTTTCTTAAAACCCCAATAAAAAGGCCATGGCCAAGTTTTTTTCATACTTTTGGTGTTTGTTTTTCATTTTAACTAACTAGGGGTGCACAATCCCATGTTTGGATTTTATGAGTGTTTTTATGTAGGCACATGAGGAGGGAGGAGTAAGACGACTGGGTTTCGGCTGAGTAAACAACAGAAATTGGTGTTCTTCAAAACAGTTTAGTGAGTACAGCTTACACGAAGACTTAAGATAGTGATGGAGTCAGCTGCACATTAAAACACTCATCTTTAGTAGGGGTTTTTAGCTTATTCCCTTCAAAGAATGGTGTAAGTGCTAGGCACTTGTATAATTTGTCACAGCTTTTGATGCTGTCTCACACACTTGCTACAAATGTATTACTTTGCGTAAACAGAATACTTCTCAAACCCTGTGGCATGAACAGAAGTCACGCCAGGACTTTCCAGTCCTATTTTGGGACTGGAAAGAAAAGGCTTTGTGTTCACTGTTACCATGGCAACCAATCAAATTCCAGTTGTCATTTTATTTTTCTTTACAATGGGTCAGAAAATGAATAAAAGAATCTGTTAGAAAGCTTATACAAAACTTGACTGACCAGACCAGATGTAAATATGTCAAACCACATAGAATTTCAGGGTCCTAACTGCGATATATAACCCTCACTAGGTCACTGATGCAATGATTTACCTCCCAAATTACCATAACTTTGTGTTTTCCATGATTTATTTGATTACATAACTAGACACAAGATAAGCACTCCAAAGCAAAGTGGAACTCCAGGCAAAATGGGTTCTGGTTGGACACTTCACTGACCATTAACAAAAGACGACACTTCGCCAACCATGAACCCTGATAGAACAGTGTCAGACTGATGAAAGTGGGCAGACAAAATTGTGTCATGTAAACACTTGTATTTATTTATATAGCAGCAAAAATAAATTTACCATAGATATGTTTTCCATGCATGTTGTGTTAAAAAAGTTATTTTCCATAAAAAAGTACAGTACATTTCAATATATGTCCACAATTTCCAATATGCTCATAGTCAGAGCAATAAGGAAGAAAAATCAACTCTGTCACAAATACACAATAAATAATAAAAACAAATAAAATAAAACATGAATGCTGCGAACACACATTATCCATCTGTTCCCTTTTTTACTTCAGACTCAATTAGCATTAGAGGAAATGTATGGCTCATAGTACAGCATTATGAACCCATTACGTCTGGCCTACAGAAGCCAACTACAGACATATAATTTACTTTCACTGTAACTGAAATAGCGCAGAACAAATTTGATTGTATAAAAAAAAATAACAGGAAAATAAAAAAAAATAAAAACACTTAACAGAATAATGACCAGCACTGGCAGTGGCCCTCCTTATTTATTGCCTTATAGAAGTCTTCTCTCTCTAGGCTCCCCTCCTATAATTTACATTTACTGGCTGCCAGATCCCAGCGCATTTACTTTTTTTATTCAGTATTTGCACAACCTCAACAAAAATATGTGCCTTCTCTCTGTGGTGTGTAACAATAGCAGCCTTGCTCCCCCTGTCTCTTGAGGATAACAGCCCCAATGGGGAGGGGGGGGGGGGTTCTATAGGTATTGAGAGTCCACACAGCTGCTTCAGGTTTTAAACTGGACACAACTAGATTTATTATGTTTCTAGTATCAAACAGAGGCAATGCTTTCACACAAAAAAATAAAACAAAAATAGCCCTTCCAGTATTCACTACACAGTTTAAAGAGGAACTTTACCTTTTTTTCAAAATGACATCAAAAGACACCTTGAGAAATGTTCAGCAATGGCAATCTACAAACAGATACTAGATAACTGCAGGCTTTTTATTCTTTACATACCTTATTTTCTTTTCCTCCCCAATCTTTTAGCAGTGACCATTTTTTACTAAGGGCAGATTATTCCATCTCCCTTTAGTTCCTGGAACTCTGGCATGTGACTAGGACATGTGACCATGCACATCATCTCAGGGGGAAAAGTGCCTTTCCTTGAGATCTTGTGAGATTTTGCAGTTCATAGATGAGATTTCCCAGCAATGCGCTGATGATGTAACCTTCCCAGGATGCATCTCTTAGGGATGGACTACATCACTAATGCCTAAGAGGACCAGGAAGTGGAAACACTGTCATTGTAAGTAAAAGAAAATATGTTTATTTAACTAATGAATATAAGATGATTTCATATCAGCATGCAGAGCTGCATGTTGATGTGATATTCTGTGAAAGGGTGTAAAGATCCACGTTAAGTGCTCTCTGACAGATAAGTTGCCTTGTGTTCAGCTCCACAAAACAAAACAAAAACTCTGTAAAACTCTGCCATGGAAGTTTTTTTGCAGGAACCATAGTCTCCCCAAAGGTTTACACAGTTGGTTTCCTCGAAAATAGAGCAACCACACCAGGCCAATAAGGCCTAATAAGGCCAGGTAAACGCAAAGCCTGGACTGGTCTTAGGAAGAAAGTCTAACCTGCTCCTTACTCCATTTCAAGTCTCTGAAAATCCCAGCTTAGAAAAACTGTATTGCAAACAACACCCTTTCAAAGCCAAACCAGCTTTCCATTGGGTTTTAACATACATACAAAAGAAATCAGGGGGAAAAATAAACACCTTTCTCTTGCATCCCAGTGCTACAATTCATAGAGGGTGCTATTCCCTTCCTGTTCCCTGTCCTAACGGTCTCGTAAATAGTCTATACAGGTTCACAATAAAACTATTTATTTTCCTGATAGAGACAGGAATCAATACTCACTGGCACTACAGTAACTGTAGGACACAACATGGACACAACATGGATGCTTCTATAAGTAGTTTTGATATATCTAGTGACTGCCAAAGTGCCAGGGTGTATTGATGAGTGTTTCTTGATGCACACAAGTGATTTTACAATGGAGACACTTAAATGTTACCCCCGAAATGATGGCAGATAGCAAAGAAGCTATTGCTTTCTGTGCTATCTGCTGGGGTTTTTTTTAGTATTCTGACAGCTGCTCTGTCCAAATAAAAAAAATGAAAAAACCAGCACATAAATGAATAGCTAGATTGCTATTGGGTATTTCAATTTTCAATAGCCAATAGCAAGCTGGCTATTGCACCCACCCTCTGCTGCTGTCAATCAGCAGATGATCACCTGATGGAGAACTTCAGGTCGACCTCTGCTGATTGGCAGCAGCAGAGGGTGGGTGCAATAACTAGTCTGTTATTGGCTATTGCAAATTGAAATAGCCAATAGAAACCCAGCTATTCATTCCTATGCTGTTTCTTTTTCTCCTCTGACTGATGGTGGCCGGTGGCCCCGATTTCGGGGGAAAAAAACCTGTTAGCAGGGAAAGGTTTACTCTGCTAGATAGAGCAGAGTAAACCTTTCGGAGAGAAAATGTTTCTCTCCCGGGCAGCGGGAGACTCCCGGAACGTCCGGGAGAGTTGGGATGTCGGACAGCAGATGACTGACAATCATACACCTGGAAGCCTGCCATGGGGAAGACTGGAGTATTCCCTGCTCATGTCGGACATCTAATTTGTGCAGACAGCTGTGTCTGAGTAAAGACAGGGCACAAATCTAATGATTTACAAAAAGGTGACAAAACAAGTCCATCATACACATAAATCCACAACAGCAAAGCAAGAAGCATTTCCTGCCATGTTGCCTAGCAACCACTTTTACATAATTTCACAATATTTGAGCATATAGTTTAAACCTAGCATTGAATATTCTTTATCTGCTGCACCTCGAACAATGCCAACATGAAGTGTGTAGTGACATTGCTGAAAAACTGTAAAGACATTTTCAGGGACAGTTATGTAAGTGATTTACATCTTATGAATACATAAATCCCAAAAGAAGAAGGTCTGTCGTGCTATTACTGGTCAGACCAGCCAGGAGTTTGCTATACTATATGTTAATAAAAGTAGACAACACGCTGCCCAAGGCTGCTACATGCAAATCTGCTGTACATTGTTCACACATTTCATCCTTACTGGCACCACAAGCTCATCTGCAAGAAAAATCACCATGAAAATCTTTAACACATATCAAATGTTGTTTTAAATAAAACTGTTATCCAATTATTAATGCTGCATAGCATGAGTAGAAATCCTTCAACAGGACTTTTTTTATAAGTCATTGATTAGCGTTTCTGGAACTAAAATAGCCAATTGAATTTAGTTGATGGACTGGCATGTATGTGCAAGAGAAACATTATATGGTTTACAGTGGCCTTATGAACCCAATATACTTTACTTCTTGAAGCCACAAAATTGCTGGATGAAGTCAGCAAATTAGCTTGCTAGAGCTAATAGTGCAGTACAAGATGATTCAATCAAAAGACAAATTGATGTTTTAAAACCATATTTAATTATTTTAACTTCCAGCCAAAAATGTATTCATATTCAGACATATACAACATTTATTTACCTTTAAAACTTAAAGGAAAATAATGGGGTGAGTGAATTACACTCATTACCATAGTTAGAGCCACCGTGCATCACTGAAACTGTCACACATCGGCTCCATTGATAGGGAAGTGAGCGAAAACACACCGCCACCCGCTCACTTCCCGATCCTGTCCCTGCAGAGACAGTCACCGCTCCCTGCACTGATTCCCCCCTCTCCGATCCTCCAGCGCTAACTGGAGGGATGGGGAGGGGGTGGGCATAGCTGGCTCTGCCTCTAGATAGGAAGAGCCCGCTGTCGGTAAGCCAGTGGGGTGGATCTTGACAGTATTGTTGTGATCCATTCCGGCTGCAGGCTTGCAGCATATGCAGGGCAAAAGCCCATTATATACTGAGCTTTGGGTCATGGGAGGGCATTAGTATGTGTCCTCCAGTGACCCTAAAGAGAACTATGGGATAAAAAGGTTACCCCATAGTTCTCTTTAAAGCAGACCTTTCAATCTATAGCTACTACAGTGGGGCAAAAAAGTATTTAGTCAGCCACCAATTGTGCAAGTTCTCTCACTTAAAAAGACGAGAGAGGCCTGTAATTGGCATCATAGGTAGACCTCAACTATGAGAGACAAAATGAGAAAACAAATACTTTTTTGCCCAACTGTATATGGTAGCCCCCACATTCTGAATCACTAGGCCCCTTTAAAAAAAAAAAAGTTAAACGACTTACCTTTTACCCTGGTTATATCACAAGATTATACACACATGAGAATTTGTTCTTGCCTAATGAGAATCACCGAAATGTGTGCCAGGTGTACTTTGGCACACATTTT
The DNA here is from genome assembly GCF_000935625.1 of Nanorana parkeri. NCBI lineage: Eukaryota > Metazoa > Chordata > Amphibia > Anura > Dicroglossidae > Nanorana > Nanorana parkeri. Next base: position 1,176,445 of record NW_017306313.1, read on the forward strand.
GAACATAATTTGGAATCCTTGGCTGAACAGTCAGATATGTCATCTGAGACACAAAGGGGTTGATTTACTAACCTTATAAAACACACCACGAACAAGTATACACCTCTGTAGTGTGTTCCCTCCCAGCATGATCTATAGGTGGAATCTAGACACCTTTGTAGTGTGTACACACCTAGCAGGTGTGTTGTGCAAAACCCTGCATGAATTGCAAGGTGATGTTGTGTAAATTAGATCTACATTGCTGTGTAAAAATCACACGCACCTAGTGCGTGTGTTTAGGTTAGTAAATCACCCCCAAATTCTCCAGAATAATTATCACAATTATTTGGAGTAAACTGCCCTTTGTGGAGCAAAAGAAGTGGGAGGGATATTGCGTATAAGGCACATGTGTATGTGTATGTATGTATGTATGTATGTATGTATGTATGTATGTATGTATGTGCAATATTTTGCTTAGGTTACACCTAATTTGGTTGTACTGTTATGTTTTTTTTCTTCTCAAGGCCTTTCTGTGAAGGTTGCATTACTTACAAAATAAAAAAAAATAAAAAATTGAAAACAGATGACTGATGCTAGGCCCACTTCAAAAAATATGTTATTAATGTATTAAGTTTTGTGTGCTGTTAGAAAAAATGTTATTAGGAATAACTAAGGATCTATATGAATTTAGAGAATGTACAGGCTTAATATATTCACAATATTCTGAAAAAATATGGTACATTTAGGGGCACATTTATAAAGCAGTGAATGTAACATTCACCAAAAAATAATTACAGGTGAATCAGTCACTAGAATGTAAAGACATCCACCAGAAAGTGTATGTGTTTGGTGAATGCCACATACTCAGATTTATAATAACTATACCTTTATATTAATATATTTCTTATCCAGCATTGTTTTAATATATATATTGTGCACAGCAGAAGGGGATATTCTCTTCTGCTTATGACATGTGGTATTCATTGTTTTCATATAAACAGTGCAATTATCTTACTGCACAATTTTCGGCCACATCTAATTTATCAGTAATGACGATGTCCAAAGTCAGATGTGTACCGCAGTGCCCTATGGTCATAAAAACCATTGACAGAAATATGACATAGAAATATGGCTTTTCACAAATGTTACCGAGGTCAATTACACCTCAAGAATCTAACAGAAAATGGGTATACAGCAACATCAAATTTGTTATCAGCCATGGAATCAGTTTTCTGGTTTAAAGGGCTAGTAAATCCAAATTGAAAGTTGGTTTATATAAAAGCAGTTATAATTTACAGAACCATAAATGAAATTATTAGGATCTTATCAGTTTTTCTAGATAAACCTCTGACTCAGAAGGAAGATATTGTCTTGACCACAGCAGATATGTCACTGGCTTTTTTTTATACAAGATGTACGGTAACTTGTGCAGTAGATGTATTAATCCTATAGTTTAATAATATCCCTAGGAAAAGCCCAGAGCTCTTAGAGTAAGGAACCTTATTTGTTTAAAAAACAAAAACAGCAGCCGAGAGAACCATAAAGTTTGCCTGATATCATTGGTTTCAATGCTCTTTTGATTCTGGTTGTTCATTTTTAAATAAAAGTCTACATTTTCAGCAATGAAATTAAAGTATATAACAAAAGTCAAAATAATCAGCATGATTACAGATAAACTGAAATAAGGGGCATTGATGTAAAAAGTAGTTTGATTCTCAATTTTAAATAGTAAAATATCTTAAAAAACTGTTACACAGAAGAGTTTGACATCTAAAAGTACGGCCAGATATAGCTTATAGAAAAGGCAATTTTTTGTTTTTCACTGTGCAGTGTCTAGGATGTCACTGTGCTGAATATGGCCACTCTTTGGGGAGCCAGTGGGCGCTAGATAAAGGATGGGTATTTAAAACACAGACTAGATACCTCTGCTTCTATGGGTTCAACTGGCTGTTTTGAAGAGAGCACCTTCAGGGTAATTTTAAGACACTGTTGGGCCCAGAGCAAAAACGTCATGGGTTCCGCCCCGAAATCTCCTTACTTTCCCCATCACAAAAAAAGTCATGCTGATACCAAGTATAGAGACCAAGAGTGCGACAGTGCCATGTGGTGGTAGGAAGTCAGGAAAAACATTACATTTATGCATTAGTATACTTACCAAGTTTCCTGGATTTCCTGCCCCAGTACTGCTTTTTTTTTAGTTGTCCCGTCATGGCTGTGTCCCAGTATCAGAGGAGGAAAATCACTAAGTCTGTCTGTTACTACTGTTGCTCAGCAGCACTGGTCTATTCTGTTGTGCCCACAGATTATTCATATGCACATTATGTGCATTATTTATATTCATATATTCATAGCCCACAACTTATTCATATGCAAAAAAGGGGGGGGGGGTCTATTCATACACTAAGTTTGGGGTATATTTTCTCCCAAGGACCAGCAGTAAGAGGCACAATATTACTGTCCACTCCACTCTGAACATAGTGTGGTATCTTACATAGGCCTGATCCCTGCAATGCATTCACTATTTTGTACATTATACTCCTATTCCCTGGACTGTATTTACTATGTTGTACGTTATACTCCTTACCCCTACACCGTAGATGCTAAGATGTACTTTATAATTCTGACACCTGCACTGTATTCATTCACAAAAACGTTCCCCCAAAAATTAGAAATCCCTTCTAAAAAGATTGGTTCAACACAGGTAAATCAAAATTATTGATACAATATTTAATAGTAGAAAAAGACATATACAATAAACTCATGTACCAGAGACATTTAAAAACACTTAAAACATTCCACTGGATATATCCTGCATGATTATAACAATTGTTGCCTAAAAACCACCTGTGTGGTAAAGGACCATCTATGCAGGTTTCTGGATGATTGAAGTACTTTTCAAAAGAAACAATGTATCTGAGAATGTACTCACATATGTTGCAGTTCAAAGAGCTCGAGGGAAAATGAACCTGCTAGAGTCCTGTGTGTAAAGATGGAAGAAAGACTTCGGGAGAGGTGTCCAGTATAAGACAATATTACTGTCAAAGAATGTAGCTCCTCAATACAGGCAGGAGCTGCGGATGCCCCTCTCACAGCACTTTCCAAAGGCACAAGATACTCCGTGGGTTTCAGTGAATGAAATGGAAGCTTCTTCTAAGATTTTGGTCTTTCGTGTGCGGCCGCACTGTGCAGAAAAAGAGAAAGACTACTTGACACTCCACGGTAAGATGCGCCTGGCAAGATAGGAGCCGGGAATTTACCCGTAAGGCGCGGGAAGCCACCC